>NC_089842.1:223217075-223540075 GCF_035609145.1 Eleutherodactylus coqui | reverse complement strand
TACCAGACGCACACGGATCCCTACCGCAGCCGTACCAGACGCACACGGATCCCTACCGCAGCCGTACCAGACGCACACGGATTCCTACCGCAGCCGTACCAGACGCACACGGATTCCTACCGCAGCCGTACCAGACGCACACGGATTCCTACCGCAGCCGTACCAGACGCACACGGATTCCTACCGCAGCCGTACCAGACGCACACGGATTCCTACCGCAGCCGTACCAGACGCACACGGATTCCTACCGCAGCCGTACCAGACGCACACTGATCCCTACGCAGCCGTACCAGACACACAGGGATCCCCACCGCAGCCGCACCGGATGCACACAAATCCCTACCGCAGCCGTATCGGACGCACACGGATCCCTACCGCAGCCGTACCGGACGCACACGGATCCCTACACACATGGACTGCTAGTGTAACTGTAGTGGACACACACAGATCCACACCGCAACCGTACCAGACACACACTGATCCCTACTGCAGCTGTACCGGATGCACACGGATCCCTACCGCAACTGTACGGCACGCAAACGGATCCCTATTTCAGCCGTACCAGACGCGCACTGATGCACACCACAGCTGTACCAGACGCACACAGATCCACACCGCAGCCGTACCAGACGCACACAGATCCACACCGCAGCCGTACCAGACGCACACAGATCCCTACCGCAGCCGTAACGGATGCATACAGATCCCTACCACAGCTGTACCTGATGCACAAGGATTCCTACCGCAGCCGTATCGGAATGCACACAAAACGCTTCTGCAGCCGTACCAGATGCACGCAGATCCCTACCCCAACTGTACCAGGCGCACACGGATCCCTACCGCAGCCGTACCGGACACACACGGATCCACACCGCAACCGTATCGGATGCACACTGATCCCTACTGCAGCCGTACCAGACGCACACGGATCTCTACTGTAGCCGTACCTGACGCACACGGATCCCTACTGCAGCCGTACCAGATGCACACGGATCCCTACTGCAGCCGTACCAGACACACACGGATCCCTACTGCAGCCGTACCAGATGCACACAAATCCCTACAGCAGCCTACCGGAAGCACACGGATCCCTACTGCAGCCGTACCAGACACACACGGATCCTTACCGCAATCGTAGCGGATGCAGTCGGATCCCCACCGCTGCCGTACCAGGCGCACACAGATCCCTACCACAGCCGTGCCGAACGGACATGGATCCACAACGCAATCGTACCAGCCACACACGGATCCCTACTGCAGCCGTACCAGACGCACACGGATCCCTACCGCAGCCGTACCAGACGCACACGGATTCCTACCGCAGCCGTACCAGACGCACACGGATTCCTACCGCAGCCGTACCAGACGCACACGGATTCCTACCGCAGCCGTACCAGACGCACATGGATTCCTACCGCAGCCGTACCAGACGCACACGGATTCCTACCGCAGCCGTACCAGACGCACACGGATTCCTACCGCAGCCGTACCAGACGCACACTGATCCCTACGCAGCCGTACCAGACACACAGGGATCCCCACCGCAGCCGCACCGGATGCACACAAATCCCTACCGCAGCCGTATCGGACGCACACGGATCCCTACCGCAGCCGTACCGGACGCACACGGATCCCTACACACATGGACTGCTAGTGTAACTGTAGTGGACACACACAGATCCACACCGCAACCGTACCAGACACACACTGATCCCTACTGCAGCTGTACCGGACGCACACGGATCCCTACCGCAACTGTACGGCACGCAAACGGATCCCTATTTCAGCCGTACCAGACGCGCACTGATGCACACCACAGCTGTACCAGACGCACACAGATCCACACCGCAGCCGTACCAGACGCACACAGATCCACACCGCAGCCGTACCAGACGCACACAGATCCACACCGCAGCCGTACCAGACGCACACAGATCCCTACCGCAGCCGTAACGGATGCATACAGATCCCTACCACAGCTGTACCTGATGCACAAGGATTCCTACCGCAGCCGTATCGGAATGCACACAAAACGCTTCTGCAGCCGTACCAGATGCACGCAGATCCCTACCCCAACTGTACCAGGCGCACACGGATCCCTACCGCAGCCGTACCGGACACACACGGATCCACACCGCAACCGTATCGGATGCACACTGATCCCTACTGCAGCCGTACCAGACGCACACGGATCTCTACTGTAGCCGTACCTGACGCACACGGATCCCTACTGCAGCCGTACCAGATGCACACGGATCCCTACTGCAGCCGTACCAGACACACACGGATCCCTACTGCAGCCGTACCAGATGCACACAAATCCCTACAGCAGCCTACCGGAAGCACACGGATCCCTACTGCAGCCGTACCAGACACACACGGATCCTTACCGCAATCGTAGCGGATGCAGTCGGATCCCCACCGCTGCCGTACCAGGCGCACACAGATCCCTACCACAGCCGTGCCGAACGGACATGGATCCACAACGCAATCGTACCAGCCACACACGGATCCCTACTGCAGCCGTACCAGATGTACACGGATCCTTACCGACGCTTATGAAATGCTTCCGCAGTCGTACGGGGCTCACACGGACCGCTTGTGTAACAGTAGTGGAAGCACACGGACCGCTACCACAGCTGTACTGGACGCACATGGACCACAAGAGTTACTGTAGTGGGCGCACACAGATCCACACCGCAACCGTACAAGACGCACACGGATTCCTATTGCAGCTGTACCAGACGCACACGGATCCCTACCGCAGCCATACCGGATGCACACCGATCCCTACCGCAGCTGTACCGAGCGCACACGGATCCCTAACGCAGCCGTACCGGACGCACACAGATCCCTACCGCAGCTGTACCGGACGCACACGGATCCCTACCGCAGCCGTACCGGATGCACACAGATCCCTACCGCAGCTGTACCGGACGCACACGGATCCCTACCGCAGCCGTACCAGATGCACACAGATCCCTACCGCAGCCGTACCGGACGTACACGGATCACTACGCAGCCGTACCGGACGTTCATGAAATGCTTCTGCAGTCATACTGGACTCATACGGACCGCTAGTGTAACAGTAGTGGATGCACACGGACCACTACCGCAGCTGTACTGGATGCACACGGACCACTACCGCAGCTGTACTGGATGCACACGGACCACTACCGCAGCTGTACTGGATGCACACGGACCACTACCGCAGCTATACTGGATGCACATGTACCACTACCGCAGCTATACTGGACGCACACGGACCACTACCGCAGCTATACTGGATGCACATGTACCACTAATATGACAGTATTGGACACACACGGATTGCTAGTGTAACAAGGGCGCACACCGGAGTGACCGGCTCTCACCTGGGACTGACCACATCCTGCGGCATCTGGAAGAGCTCCTGCAGTTTACTCTCCTGCCCGACACCCACTTTGACCACATAGGAGCTGGGGTCCACTGAACACTCCCAGTAGTATCGCCCCTGTGTGATGGCCACGTCCCCCAGCACCAGCTCCATGGACACGTGGCAGCTCGTCATTAAGCGCTCTGCGGCGAACAGCATGGGCACCCCGGGGACGCTGCGCACCGCCCTGCGATCCTTACTGACCACCAGCCGATCTCGCGGAAATCCACAACTACCATCCAGGAAGAAGTTCAGCACTGAAGAGAGAAGACGACAATCCAGATGTGTACACAGGTTGACGGTGTGATGTGTACACGACGTGATGGTGTGATGTGTACACGGGGTGACGGTGTGATGTGTACACGGGGCGACGGTGTGATGTGTACACGGGGTGACGGTGTGATGTGTACACAGGTTGACGGTGTGATGTGTACACGACGTGATGGTGTGATGTGTACACGGGGTGACGGTGTGATGTGTACACGGGGCGACGGTGTGATGTGTACACGGGGCGACGGTGTGATGTGTACACGGGGCGACGGTGTGATGTGTACACGGGGTGACGGTGTGATGTGTACACGGGGCGACGGTGTGATGTGTACACGGGGCAACGGTGTGATGTGTACACTGGGTGACGGTGTGATGTGTACACTGGGCGACGGTGTGATGTGTACACGGCGCAACGGTGTGATGTGTACACTGGGCGACGGTGTGATGTGTACACTGGGCGACGGTGTGATGTGTACACGGCGCAACGGTGTGATGTGTACACTGGGTGACGGTGTGATGTGTACACGGCGCAACGGTGTGATGTGTACACTGGGTGACGGTGTGATGTGTACACGGCGCGACGGTGTGATGTGTACACGGCGCAACGGTGTGATGTGTACACTGGGCGACGGTGTGATGTGTACACTGGGCGACGGTGTGATGTGTACACTGGGCGACGGTGTGATGTGTACACTGGGCGACGGTGTGATGTGTACACTGGGCGACGGTGTGATGTGTACACTGGGCGACGGTGTGATGTGTACACTGGGCGACGGTGTGATCTGTACACGGGGCGACGGTGTGATGTGTACACAGGGCAAGAATGTGATGCGTACACGGGGAGACGGTGTGATGTGTACACTGGGCGACGGTGTGATGTGTACACTGGGCGACGGTGTGATGTGTACACTGGGCGACGGTGTGATGTGTACACTGGGCGACGGTGTGATGTGTACACTGGGCGACGGTGTGATGTGTACACGATGTGATGGTGTGATGTGTACACTGGGCGACGGTGTGATGTGTACACGACGTGATGGTGTGATGTGTACACAGGGCAAGAATGTGATCTGTACACTGGGCGACGGTGTGATGTGTACACGACGTGACGGTGTGATGTGTACACTGGGCGACGGTGTGATGTGTACACGACGTGATGGTGTGATGTGTACACAGGGCAAGAATGTGATGTGTACACGGGGAGACGGTGTGATGTGTACACAGGGCGACGGTGTGATCTGTACACAGGGTGACGGTGTGATGTGTACACGGGGAGACGGTGTGATGTGTACACAGGGTGACGGTGTGATCTGTACACGAGGTGACGGTGTGATCTGTACACGGGGCGACGGTGTGATCTGTACACGGGGCGACGGTGTGATCTGTTCACGGGGCGACGGTGTGATCTGTACACGGGGCGACGGTGTGATCTGTACACGGGGCGACGGTGTGATTTGTACACGGGGCGACGGTGTGATCTGTACACGGGGCGACGGTGTGATGTGTACACGGGGCGACGGTGTGATGTGTACACGGGGCGACGGTGTGATGTGTACACGGGGCGACGGTGTGATGTGTACACGGGGCGACGGTGTGATGTGTACACTGGGCGACGGTGTGATGTGTACACTGGGCGACGGTGTGATGTGTACACTGGGCGACGGTGTGATGTGTACACTGGGCGACGGTGTGATGTGTACACTGGGCGACGGTGTGATGTGTACACGACGTGATGGTGTGATGTGTACACAGGGCAAGAATGTGATGTGTACACGGGGAGACGGTGTGATGTGTACACAGGGCGACGGTGTGATCTGTACACAGGGTGACGGTGTGATGTGTACACGGGGAGACGGTGTGATGTGTACACAGGGTGACGGTGTGATCTGTACACGGGGTGACGGTGTGATCTGTACACGGGGCGACGGTGTGATCTGTACACGGGGCGACGGTGTGATCTGTACACGGGGCGATGGTGTGATCTGTACACGGGGCGACGGTGTGATCTGTTCACGGGGCGACGGTGTGATCTGTACACGGGGCGACGGTGTGATTTGTACACGGGGCGACGGTGTGATGTGTACACGGGGCGACGGTGTGATGTGTACACGGGGCGACGGTGTGATGTGTACACGGGGCGACGGTGTGATGTGTACACGGGGCGACGGTGTGATGTGTACACGGGGCGACGGTGTGATGTGTACACTGGGCGACGGTGTGATGTGTACACGGGGCGACGGTGTGATGTGTACACTGGGCGACGGTGTGATGTGTACACTGGGCGACGGTGTGATGTGTACACTGGGCGACGGTATGATGTATACTCTGGGCGACGGTGTGATGTGTACACGACGTGATGGTGTGATGTGTACACAGGGCAAGAATGTGATGTGCACACGGGGCAAGAATGTGATCTCTACACTGGGCGATGGTGTGATGTGTACATAGGGCAAGAATGTGATCTGTACACTGGGCAACGGTGTGATTTGTACACAGGGCAAGAATGTGACGTGTACATGGGCGGAAATGTAATGTGTGCTCAGGACGAGAATGTGACATGTACATTGGGCGAGAATGTGATGTGTACATGGGATGATAATGTACTCTGATAACAGTGATGTGTAAATAGCATGATGATAACATGATCACTCGACGCCATGTGATAACATCACATAACTAACTAGAGCAGAACTGTGTACATGGGATGATAATGTACTCTGATAACAGTGATGTGTAAATAGCATGATGATAACATGATCACTCGGCGCCATGTGATAACATCACATAACTTTAACTAGAGCAGAACTCGTTTTACAGCTGAGGTGATGTCACAGCGGCCATTTAATTGCGAAACACAAAACACATAAAAGTGGATGACCCCTCCAAGAAGTAAGAGCGGTGAGATGAGGAAGTGCGAAGCTGGATGGCAAAGAGCGGAGGCTACAATACAGAACATATCGGAGGAGGATAGCTCTCCATTTAGAAATTGCTGGCAGCAACACATCTCACAACAGTTGTGGCAGGGCCGTGTCTACCATTGTGTGGCATCCCCTCTTCTGGGGAGTGAGGGGACCAATTACTGCAGTTTTGGGAGAGAAATGTTGTCCCATTCTTGTCTGATGGAGGATTCTAGCTGCTCCACAGTCCTCGGTCATCTCTGCCGGATTTTCTGTTCCATAATGCGCCAAATGTTTCCTATTGGTGGAAGGTCCGGACTGTAGGCGGCCGGTTCACCCCGGACTCTTCTTTTGTGAAGCTGTTCTGATGCCTTCCACCATATACTGCATCCATCACAACAGCATGACTTCACAGAAGAAGAGTCCGGGGGTGAACCAGCCTCCTGCAGTCCAGACCTTCCACCATATACTGCATTCATCACAACAGCATGGCTTCCAGAAGAAGAGTCCGGGGGTGAACCAGCCTCCTGCAGTCCGGACCTTCCACCATATACTGCATCCATCACAACAGCATGACTTCACAGAAGAAGAGTCCGGGGGTGAACCAGCCTCCTGCAGTCCGGACCTTCCACCATATACTGCATCCATCACAACAGCATGACTTCACAGAAGAAGAGTCCGGGGGTGAACCCGGCCGCCTGCAGTCCGAACCTTCCACCATATACTGTATCCATCACAACAGCATGACTTCACAGAAGAAGAGTCCGGGGGTGAACCAGCCTCCTGCAGTCCGGACCTTCCACCATATACTGCATCCATCACAACAGCATGACTTCACAGAAGAAGAGTCTGGGGTGAACCAGCCGCCTGCAGTCCGGACCGTCCACCATATACTGCATTCATCACCACAGCATGGCTTCCAAAAGAAGAGTCCGGAATAACTCTTCTTCCAGAAGGGTCCTGCAGTCCAGACCTTCCACCAATACAACATCCATCACAGCGGCATGGCTTCACAGGAAAAGAGTCCGGGGTGAACAAGCAGCCTGCAGTCTGGACCTTCCACCACATACTGCATCCATCACAACAGCATGGCTTAACAGGAGAAGAGTCTGCGGTGGACCAGCCGCCTGCAGTCCGGACCTACCATCACAACATCATGGCTTCCAGAAGAAGAGTCCGTGGTGAACCGTCCACCTGCAGTCTGGACCTTCCACCACATACTGCATCCATCACAACAGCATGGCTTCCAGAAGAAGAGTCCAGGGGTGATGGATGCAGTATGTGGTTTAGCCTTGCCTTACTGAAACATACAAGGTCTTCCCTGAAAGAGACGTTGTCTGGATGAGGTATATGTTGTTCTACAACCTCTATACTGCTCAGCATTGGTAGTGTAAGCTGGCCATGCCATAGGCATACCACCAGAGATGTAGAACTGAGTGCTGATAACATGCTGGATGCTCCTGTTCCTCTTGCGTCTGCAGGACACGGCGTCCGTGGCTTCCAAAAAGAATGTCACATTTTGATTCATCACAGAACAGTTTTCCATTTTGCCTCAGGCCATTGTAAATGAGCTTTGGCCCAGAGAAGACGCCGGTGTTTCTGAAGTGTGTTGGTAAACGGCTTCTTCTCTGCATGATACAGCTGTAAGTTGTATTTGTGGATTGTATATTCACAGACAATGACTTCTGGAAGTATTCCTGAGCCCATGCAGGGATTACATTACAGAATCATGCCTGTATATAATGCAGCGACGCCTGAGGGCCCGTAGATCTCCAGCACCCAATACTGAGCATCGGCCTTGCCCACATAAATCTCTCCAGATTCTCGGACTATTGATGATATTATGTGCTGTAGATGGGGGGATATTCAAAGTCTTGGCAATTTTACTTTGAGGAACATTTTTGGGGGTTTCACAATTTTTAGACTCTGTGAAGTTTTTCACAGATTGGTGATCTCCGAACATCTTTATGAGAGACTCGGCCTCTCTAACATACTCTTTTTATATCCAGTCATGTGACGTAGTAGAAAATTGACCCTCCAGCTGTTTTTCATTAGTACCACTTACTTTTCCAACCTTTTGTTACCCGTCTGAACGTTTGTGAGATGTGTTGCTGCCCGCAGTTTCTAAATGGAACAATGTCCCCTTCCCCTCTGGTATGTTTTATGGGGAATACAATATCCAAGCTGAGATTTCCAAATCATTACATTCTTTTTTCTTTCCAAGTATTTACATTTTACACAGCGTGACAACTTTTTTGGAATTGGGTTTACATGGTGGCTGCTTCATCTAAGAGTGACATGTCTATGCACCTAGCAGTAACAGCGAGCACTTACCTGGCGCCAGTGGGGTGTGCAGGTAAATGTCCTCGCTGTACTCCCCGTACCCGGCCTTGTTGTAGCCTCTTACCCTCAGCACATACACGCTGTCGATATCTGGGCCCTCTAAGACGGTGCTGAGGCTCCATACCTCCTCTCGTCGCTGCCACAGTTTTAGGGTCTTGTGTTTGGGATCGATTTTCCGGTACTCTATAGTGTAGTGCCAGGCGGGGGCGGAGTCCTGCGGGAGGCGCCAACTCAGGTAGATCTGATCATAGGCGTACGTCCGCTGTGTGTCAATGACAGGAGCATCTGGAGCTGCAGTAGAAGCATTGATAACATCAGAGGGGAAGATGGTGGAGGAAGGAGGAAAGAGAAGTGGGACGCAAGGGGCTTTCCATGCTAAGATAGAGGGAAAAGAGAGCCCCTGTTACTGAAGACCCCAGAGAGCGAGCAGGAAGACGCAGGCAGAGAGTCAGTCCAAGGAGCGACGAGGAGGGTGGAGGGAGAAGGAACAGACAAGGCTACGCAGGATGAGGAGTTAGCCAGAGTCTGGGCACAGACTGCCGGGGACCCTCAGCAGTGAAGGGGGGTAGAGTTGGGGGTAAGGGGGTCTCCGGGCAGGAGATTGGTCACTTGCCTCTGCTATCTCCTGGACTGTGCGTCACCCTGAGAGCCCTACAAACAGAGAGAGGGACATACGGGTGTGAGAAGGGCCATGGATGGGCTAACAGGGACCTTCCAGGAGGTTGCGGGGTCTCCACCAACTACAGACATGGAGGCTCCTCGCGTCGACACCTTGAAATGGATGGAAGTCAATGACAAAGCGTTAACATTCAGCACATGCAGCAGATGTCCCGGCCCTCCGAACAACGGCCCGGCGGAGCACTGGAGGTCGTAATGAAGGGGTCATGGATGGGGATGACCCTGGAGATGGCAACGCCACGTCACATGGGCGCATTTACCTCTGACAAAGTTGAGTTCCGTCAGTAACTTCAGCTCTCGGCTCACATCCAGCTTGACCGTTGGCAGGGGAGCGAAGGCCGCAGACCGGAAGCTCTGGACAGACTCGATAGCTCGGACGATGCTGGGAACGAACGAAGGTCAAGGTTACTGAGATGCCCTCTATGTCCTGCACTACATCCATGGACTCCATCCACCAGTGACCCTCCCACCGTCCCCCCAGGGCTCATACCGCTCGTGTAGCTGTTTTGCTGCAAGAACAAAACATGGCTGCTCCGTCTCCTTCATCACCTCGTGGGCGTAGCTGACCAGTCCAGAATTCTCTAGCAAGGTCTGGCGCTCCCACACTTGGGCCTCCAGGATGCAGCGGCGCTCGCGTTGTCGTTCCGTGATGTCCCGCGTCAGCGACACTTGCTTGTCATCGAGGGCAGAGCGCAGAGCACTGACCAGCTGCAGAACCTCTTCCTGAGCTTTGGCTCCATTCAGCTGTGGAGAGGATTCTGGGTGATGACTGCAAATCATTGACCCTGAGGGGGGCGGGGCAATGAGTTGTATGGGGCGGCCGGTCAGCTAAGAGGTGGAGTCAGGCAGCTACTATAGACCTGTTGTGGGAGCATATTTTGTATTTCAGCCGCACTTCAGTAGCGGTGAGCGATTCCAGCGACCTCATTGGTTGTTGGTTACACACCCCCCTTTGGAGATGTGCACGAGTGGGCGGCCCGTTAAATAAGCAGCAGTAGGGTCGTAGGAGGGTCGGCAACTAACCCCAACCCTAAACCCTAACCCTAAACCCAAACCCAAACCCAAACCCTAACCCTAACCCTAAACCTAACCCTAAACCCTAACCCCCCGCGGGTCTCGTGAAGTAGCACTCCTGCACATCTCCAAAGGGGGGGGGTGTACCCAACAACCAATGAGGTCGCTGGAATCGCTTACCGCTACTGAAGTGCAGCTGAAATACAATATATGCGTTGGGGGATGAGTTTAATCAGCCCTGCAGAGGGTGGAGCCAGAGATAGGAAGGGGAGGGTTAGAGATGTGGGAGGTTTGGAGAGTCAGGAGGTTGGGGGGTCATTTAAGAGGCGGGATTGAAGAAAAAAGCTGGGTGAGGTCATAGTCTGGAAGTTGGAGGGAGGGGCAAAGAATCAGAGGATGGAAGGGGTCAGAAGGCCAGGGTATGTGAGGAGACTGAGGATTTAGGGATGGGAGGGGTCAGGAGGTGTAAGAAGTCAGAGGATGGTAGAGGTCAGGGGGGAAGAAGAGTTGGGGGGAAGAGGTCAAAGGGTGGGAGAGGTCAGAGGTTGGTAGAGGTCAGGAATGGTAGAGGCCAGAGGATGGGAGAGGTCAGAGGATGGGAGAGGTCAGAGGATGGGAGAGGTTAGAGGACGGGAGAGGTCAGGAGTGGGAAAGGTCAGAGGATGGGAGAGGCCAGAGGTTGAGAGAAGTAAGAGGATGGTAGAGGTCAGTCGGTGGGAGAGGTCAGAGGACGGGAGAGGTTAGGAGTGGGAGAGGTCAGAGGACGGGAGAGGGTCCATCTCACCTCCGTGTGCTTCATGCTCTCCTCCAGCTCACTTATCTGTCCTTGTAGGAGGTGCTGACTGCCCAGGATGTAGGTGATCGTCTTACTGAGTTTATCCTGAAAACACGCCAGATATTACTAAAGAGAATGCACCCATATATACCTGTAATCCCATACACGGCGTACCGCATATATACCTGTAATCCCATACACGGCGTACCGCATATATACCTGTAATCCCATACACGGCGTACCGCATATATACCTGTAATCCCATACACGGCGTACCGCATATATACCTGTAATCCCATACACGGAGTACCGCATATATACCTGTAATCCCATACACGGCGTACCCCATATACACCTGTAATCCCATACACGGCGTACCGCATATATACCTGTAATCCCATACACGGCGTACCCCAAATATATCTGTAATCGCATGCATGGTGTGCGTCATTATATACCTGTAATCCCATACACGGAGTACCGCATATATACCTGTAATCCCATACACAGCGTACCGCATATATACCTGTAATCCCATACACGGCGTACCGCATATATACCTGTAATCCCATACACGGAGTACCGCATATATACCTGTAATCCCATACACGGCGTACCCCATATACACCTGTAATCCCATACACGGCGTACCGCATATATACCTGTAATCCCATACACGGCGTACCCCAAATATATCTGTAATCGCATGCATGGTGTGCGTCATTATATACCTGTAATCCCATACACGGAGTACCGCATATATACCTGTAATCCCATACACAGCGTACCGCATATATACCTGTAATCCCATACACGGAGTACCGCATATATACCTGTAATCCCATACACGGCGTACCGCATATATACCTGTAATCCCATACATGGTGTGTGTCCATATGTATCGGTAATCCCATACATGGCGTACCCCATATATACAGGTAATCCCATACACAATCGTTCTTCTGTTGGATTGGGCGAGATAGAAGGCCTGCACCCCCTACATTAGAGCCTCGGGCGTCCATTACCGGCTCCTTTATGACGCAGACCTTCTCTAACAACTCCATAAAATGTATAAAACAACATGACACACTTTATCGTATTGTCATAAAGGAGACGTCCGTCCTTCACTAGACGTCTTCCAGGACCAGTGGCCACATCACTATTGTCTGATATTAGAGGTACTCCCATTTACTGACCCCTGCTGGGGAATATGTGTGCAGTAAACAGGACCTGTGGTCCAGGTATAAAGGCCAGGGGCCCTCAAAATCAGCAGTACTCTGATCCTCCGCGGTATTATCAGGGCAGTGCTATGTTGGGCTGTGTCTCCATCTAGTGGTCATTTGTATTATACTCTGCTGTGATTGGAAGAATCTCCAGTAGAACAAACTGCAGCTATACTAATCATCGGGTCATCACATGGGAGGATTCTCCAGTCAGCCTCACCTTCAGGGCCTGGTAGGCGCTGATAATCGGAGTGATTTTGTGTCCGCTGTGCGTCCGCCGCACCCGACAGATCTGACACACCAGCCTCTGACAGGTCTTACAATACAGCATGACCTCCTCCTTATGGTCCGGACACATAAGACCCTGCAGATAGAGGATAACATAGGGTCATGACACTGAGAGCTCGGGGGGTTACCAGAGAAAAGAAGGTCACCGGTTGAGAGGGGGTCCCTAAAGGATAGGAGGTCAGTGGGTCACCAAAAGTCAGAGTTTCAGCATAGGTTAGGATCTCACCATGGGTCAGGAGGACAGGGCCTCAGCAGAGGTCATAAGATCAGGGTCTCAGCAAAGGTCAAGAGGACAAGGTCTCACCTGAGGTCATAAGGTCAGGGTCTCACCAGATGTCAGGTTCTCAACAGATATCAGTGTCTCAGCAGAGGTCAGGAGGACAATGTCAGAAGGTTAGGGTCTCACTAGAGGTTGGGGTCTCACCAGAGATCAGAAGGACAGGTTCTCACCAGATGTCAGGAGGGCAGGGTCACACCAGAGCTCAGGTTCTCAACAGATGTCAGGGTCTCAGCAGAGGTCAGGAGGGCAATGTCAGAAGGTCAGGGTCTCACTTGAGGTCGGAGTCTCACCAGAGGTCAGAAGGACAGGTTCTCACCAGATGTCAGGAGGGCAGGGTCACACCAGAGCTCAGGTTCTCAACAGATGTCAGGGTCTCACCAGAGGTCAGAAAGACAGGGACTCACCAAAGGTCAGAAGGACAGGGTCTCACCAGATGTCAGGGTCCCACCAGAGGTCAGGAGGACAGGGTCACACCAGAGTTCAGGTTCTCAACAGATGCCAGGGTCTCACTAGTGGACAGGGTCCCACCAGAGCTCAGGTTCTCAACAAATGTCAGGGTCTCACTAGTGGACAGGGTCCCACCAGAGGTCAGGAGGACAGGGTCACACCAGAGGTCAGGTTCTCAACAGATGCCAGGGTCTCACTAGTGGACAGGGTCCTACCAGAGCTCAGGTTCTCAACAGATGTCAGGGTGACATGGGGAAAGCAAACCACCCAACAAAAACAGTCTGCCAATCAGTTGACCACACTCTCGTAGATTGAGAGAAGTAGTGAACGATGTGTGGCGGTAGCCCCATCTTGCAGAACACGTAGCCTGTCTGAGGCTCAAGGGCCTCATCCAATACTAAGCTTGACACCTATTCAGGAGGGAACACTCGGTTCACTGGGGTCCCCCACTGACACGAGCCATAGAGTTTTTTAAAAAAGGTGTTATATATCAGGTGTTATAATTGTTACAGATAAAATGTTGTACCTATCTCCTCTCCACCCCACCCCACCCCCAGTTATAAATAAAGAATTGTTAAAAAAAAAAAACCAGTCTGCCAAGAGAACGTCATGATGTGATGTCACCCTAGGAGTCAGTCATGACTCGGTGCTTGCACCAGGGGACTTTATCTTTAGAGGTCAGGGTCTCAACAGAGGTCAGGAGGACAGAATCACACCAGAGTTCAGGGCATCACCAGAGGTCAAGGCATCACCAGAGGTCAGGGTCTCACCAGAGGTCAGGGTCTCACCAGAGGTTAGGGCATCACCAGATATCAGGGAGTCACCAGATATCAGGGTATCATCAGAGGTCAGGGCGTCACCAGACATCAGGGTCTCACCAGAGGTCAGGGCGTCACCAAATATCAGGGTCTCAGTAGATATCATGGCGTCACAGAGGTCATGACATCACCAGATATCAGAGTCTCACCAGAGGTCAGGGCGTCACCAGATATCAGGGTCTCACCAGAGGTTAGGGCATTACCAGATG
The DNA here is from genome assembly GCF_035609145.1 of Eleutherodactylus coqui. Taxonomy (NCBI): domain Eukaryota; kingdom Metazoa; phylum Chordata; class Amphibia; order Anura; family Eleutherodactylidae; genus Eleutherodactylus; species Eleutherodactylus coqui. The sequence goes on along the minus strand of NC_089842.1, from coordinate 223,525,418 downwards.
TCAGAGTCTCATCTGATATGAGGGTCTAAGCAAAGGTCAGGGTCTCACCAGATATCAGGGTTTCAGCAGAGGTTAGGGTGTCACCAGGGGTCAGGGTCTCACCTTTGGTTTGAAGGTCAGGGTTGGAGGAGTGGGTTCGTGCTGGGCCTTCTGGGTGCCCCAGGGGTGGTAGAGTTTGAAGCACTCGTTGCAGAAGGTGGCTCTACACTCGGTGCAGCCCTTGCTGGCCTCCTGCTGTGGCGGTTTACAGAACTGGCACATGATGGCGGTACTGATATTGACTGTCTGCCGGTAACGCTCCACGACTCGCTCCAAGGTCAGGTTTCGGAAAAGGTTACCCAGACCCCTCTCCCCAAGGTCCACATCACGATGACAGGAAGGACATGGGAAAAGGACACTCTGCGTGTGGGCATTACAGCGCTTTCTGCCTGGGTATGTGCCAAAACCTGCAGGAGAGACAAGGGTTGATGATGAACTATTAAGGTGACCAGATGTCGTGATATAGGCGGCACAGTCCCGTTTTGGGACCAGTGGTCCCAAGCTTTCCCTAGGGCCCCAAGCGGGACAGCCATTTGTCACACTTTCAGGACATCTGTCCCACCTTCGGGACGCGGGGTCACCATGAAGGTAATTTCCAGCCAGGGTGTCCAAGCTCCCCGACTAGTAATCACTCAGCGGCATTACAGGGGACACTATTACTACTGGGGCCACTATGGGGTTCACTATTACTACTACAAGTGTAGCAGAATAAGTTGGGGCTATACTGTGGGGGTCACTATTACTACTGGGGCCACTGTGGGGGACACTATTACTACTGGGGCCATTGTGGGGGACACTATTACTACTGGGTCCAATATAATGTCACTATTACTACTGAGGTCACTATTACTACTGGGACCAATATAGGAGGTCACTATTACTACTGAGGCCAATATAGGGGTCACTATTACTACTGGGGCCACAGTGGGGGTCACTATTAATACTGGGGCCACAGTGGGGGGTCACTATTAATACTGGGGCCACAGTGGGGGGTCACTATTACTACTGGGGCTACTGTGGGGGTCACTATTATGACTGAGGCCACTGTGGGGACACTATTACTACTGAGGCCACGGTGGGGGTCACTATTACTACTGAGGCCACTGTGGGCGTCACTATTACTACTGAGGCCACTAAGGGGGTCACTATTACTACTGAGGCCCACTGTGGGGGTCACTATTACTACTGAGGCCCACTATGGGGGTCACTATTACTACTGAGGCCACTGTTACTACTGAGGCCACTGTTGGGGACACTATTACTACTGAGGCCCACTATGGGGGTCACTATTACTACTGAGGCCACTGTTACTACTGAGGCCACTGTGGGGGACACTATTACTACTGAGGCCATTGTGGGGGTCACTATTACGACTGAGGCCACTGTGGGGGTCACTATTATGACTGAGGCCACTGTGGGGGTCACTATTATGACTGAGGCCACTGTGGGGGTCACTATTACTACTGAGGCCACTGTGGGGGTCACTATTACTACTGAGGCCCACTGTGGGCGTAACTATTACTACTGAGGCCACTATTACTACTGAGGCCACTGTGGGGGACACTATTACTACTGAGGCCATTGTGGGGGACACTATTACTACTGAGGCCACTGTGGGGGTCACTATTATGACTGAGGCCACTGTGGGGGTCACTATTATGACTGAGGCCCACTGTGGACGTTACGATTACTATTGGGGCCACTATGGGTGTCACTGTTACTACTGGGGCCACTATGGGTGTCACTATTACTACTGTGGCCATTATGGGGGTCACTATTACTACTGAGGCCACTGTGGGGGGCACTATTACTACTGAGGCCACTGTGGGAGACACTATTACTACTGAGGCTACTGTGGGAGACACTATTACTACTGAGGCTACTGTGGGAGACACTATTACTACTGGGGCCACTGTGGGTGACACTATGACTACTGAGGCCACTGTGGGGGACACTATTAGTAGTGGGGTCACTGTGGGGGACACTATTACTACTGAGGCCAGTCTGCACATGGAAGCATGTCTTTTTTGTGCCAGCACTGTACATTTTATAAAAACTGAGGTAAAATCATATATTGTGATACGCCCCGCTGCAACCACACCCCTTTGTCCCGCTCTGACCCTGGGAAAATCTGGTCACCTTAGAATTATGCAAGCACTACCCGAAGGGCCTGAGGGTTTGTTACAATGTATCAGACAATCCTCTGTGAGGTGAACATAGTAGCAGCACAAGTTGCCACTGCACCCAGCGGTACGGAGCTGCGCCTGAACGAGGGAAATTTCAGGAGTTTGAAAAAGGCTGCGGTAAGACAGGTGCCGCCCGATCTTCCCGGCAGCATGTATTCTGTACGTGTGGGAAGATAGGGCAGGTCCTATTTGTTCTCAGCCGAGAAATCACCGCAAAAAGAAACAAAAGCACTGACTTCCGATAGAAGCCAGCAGTTTAGTTGTATCCAGTTATACGGATGTAATAATGACTACGTCCATGCATCTCTGCCCTTCTAATATATCACTCTGGGGTCCAGAGAGCATTTCTAGACTGATACACTGTAACAAAGCCTCAGCTGTGAGATATATTGGGTTAGGGAACAGTATTCACACTCACTGACAGCAAGCAAAGTGGTGGAGGACACGCTGGAATGGTGCAGTTACCTGACTTTATAAGTCGCTCCTGCTTGGGGACCACTCTCCTGCCCATCCGCGGGCTCCGTGTGGAGGGTGAGGATGCGGGGGAGTTGGGCTCGGAGTTGGGGTCGCACACATAGCCTCTCTGCAGCAGGATCTCGCTGGCACACACATGGCACACATTGTGCTTACATGGCAGGATCACAGGGTGCTTGTACATCTCCTTACACACTGGGCACAAGAGCTCACGCTCCATGTTCTTCATGCTCGTCTGAAAGACAAGAAAACTTTTGGTCATCATCACCCCAACACCGCATGATATCTGCTCTGTGTATCATAGTGTGTGTATACACCGACGTGCCAGAAGTCACGGGACCCCTCCAGCCCAGCAGGGTGCATTAACTCATCGTGGCATTGATTCCACAAGGGGATGGAAGACTTCTGGAGGGATGTTGAGCCGTCCGCATAGCCCCCACAGCTCCGGTGTATTTGTAGCTACAGGATCCTCTCCACTACACCCCATAAATGCTCCACTGTGCTTATGTCGGGTGACCATGCCGGCCGCGCCATTTATAGGAACTCTCCAGAGTGCTCCAACCAATGCTGGACAACTTGGACCCGTCGGCGCAGAGCATTATTCTGCGGGAATATCCCATCATTGTGGGAGACATGAGCCAGCACCGGTCACGGATGTGGCAGACCAGTGGACCCAACACCAGTATGGAGGCTGATCGCGGCGCTGACCTGCGGGGTCTGCAGATGGCTCTACCTGCTTGTCTGTTTGCACGGACAATTCTAGCCAGATGTTGATCGGCTGCCATCATTAAGCACCTGAGGGCGGTCACTATCAGCCCCATTCGATAATTCCCATTGCCTCACTGTGAGCATGCAGGGCGCTGTTCAACCTCACAACCTGTAGAGGCGTTCCTGAGCCGCCCCGTCAGTGGTGGGGTACACTGAGCTATCCCAGGACTTCTGGCATGGCCGTGTACAGTGATATGTACAACCTGTATATACTATATATATCTACCCTGTATAGCCTTTGTATGAGGGGTCTCGTCTTATACCCCCGTACTGTACAGAGAGTAACCTCATCTACAAGCGGGATCACACGTGGCATTTCCTCTGCCGACTCCCTGCTTCTGCTGAAGGGACGCCTGCTACTGCTTTCTCTGGCGCCCTTTAATACGGCTGTACTGACCTCCCGCCGCACCGCCTGGCCCACAATGACTGAGGCCGGTACGGCGCTTTGTCCAGGACGCGCTTGTGCAGCACTTTGGCGGGCCACTAGAGTGCGCTGCAAGCGGACGCCGGAGTGCCTACAACATATAGTCTGCAGGTAACTGGGAGAAGCCGAAGCTGGGCGAGAGATATACGTCCATCTATAACATGGAAGGTTAGGATAGTTGTGAATGACCCCCCTAATCCGGTTGAAAACAAAATTGCCACAAGGGCTCCTCGTTACACTATGACCCTGGGAATAGGTAGACTCTGTACCTGCCTGGCGCTCCTGAGAGCCAATCCTGCTCCATACAGGACCGGTATTGGCACCAGCTGCGAGCAGCGCTAATCCACATCGGTGCTGTTAACCCTATAAATTAGCACAGGCCTGTGGCTGATGCCAGTTATACCACCTCTAGCTTGGATACAGGATGTGATACGGGTGGGCATGGAGACTCTAGTACCCTGTTGTACCACCTCTAGCTTGGGTACAAGATGTGATACAGGCAGGCATGGAGGCTCTAGTACCCTGTTGTACCGCCTCCATCTTGGATACAAGATGTGATACGGGCGGGCATGTAGGCTCTAGTACCCTGTTGTACCACCTCTAGCTTGGATACAAGATGTGATACAGGCAGGCATGGGGGCTCTAGTATCTGTCATGTCCAATCAGGACAAGCTGGATCCATAACCCTGAAAGAGTCACAGGCTGTGAACAAACAGACCACAACTGCACACAAAACAGTGGTAAACAATAAAGAAAACAGACAGCAGGGAAACACTGTCCCTATAAACCGTTTACCCAGGCAAGTGACCTGCTGATACACAGATAACCTGCCCTAACAAGGGTGAACCTGACCACTCACCTATTTCACTAGCAGACCCTACGTGGGAGAAAACCACAGAGAACTGGATATCAACATTAGTAACCGCAGTACTTAGCTTTGTGAAGAATCGGGACAACTGGAGATCTAGCACCAAACTCTACCTTCCACCACAGTCAGAGGAAGACTGAATTAAACAGCACTGAGCTAAGCACCAGGCCAGATTAAATAGTACCCCCAAATTACCCACAGGTGAAACCAAGCAAGTCTCCCCTAATACCACTCCTACCGGGCCAGAAGATGGAGAAACCAAATACAAGACCTGAACCAGATTACTAGAAAGGAACAGATCCCAGAAAAACCACAACAATACCTCCCCTATCTCTGTCCTCTCCTGCTCCAACCTGGCTGCAGCACATTACAGCACCACTCTCAAGCATGCCCTGGATGAAGCAGCACCCCCTGTGACTCAAGCCATCCGGTGCAGGCCGTGACAACCATGCTCACGCACCGAACACGCTTAATCCGGCGGTGCTCTAGGTGAGCTGAATGGCTGTGGAGAAAGTCACAAACGTCCGCAGACTTTCTCCACTTCAAATTCATGCTCAGAACCTATGACCTAGCCCTCCACCATGCCAAAGAGGTCTACTTCACCTCTCTCGTCTCCCCTTCAGGCGTGCTCTAAAAACGCACCTCTTCAAGGAGGCTACATCTCCTAAACCAAACCTCTCTGTACTCTGCCGGATAACATGCTCCCTGACCTACTGACTGCAACCCCTGCCAGCCACCATCAACCGCCCCCTGCAGGCATACCGACTCAGCCACTATACAGCCTGTCTGTGGGGCAGTAACTTGTCTGCCCCCTCCTGAGCAAAGACATCAGCGAAATCAGCAATATACTCAGGCAAATCATCAATCTGCATGGAAGACACCTTTAGAGCTCCTTCATGCTGGCGAGAGAATCAGGCAACTATCTTGCATTGCAAGATGGAGGGAAAACGCATGATTATAAAACCAAGGAATTTCAATGGTTTCATTCTCATTTGTGATGTTTTCACGTCTGCGTTGCTGCGTGAAAAAAAAAAATCGCAGCATGTCTGTTCATTCTGCGATATCCATTGTTTTCAATTCGGGTGGAGGCAGCAGCACCGGCCCCATCAAAAGCAATGACAGAACATCGCAATCTCCTGCTGACAGCTGCAGGAGGGGATTCCTTCATCCCCGCAGGGAGTCCCCTCATCACTGAACATTGTAACAGCACTGGGACTTCCCGTAGGGATGAATGAATCCCCTGCCACAGCTGTCACAGTGTTCAGTGATGAGGGGACTACACGTCGGGATGAAGAAATATATATATTCCTTAGTATAGGACATAGTTTGCTGACTGCTCACCATCTTGGTATCTCTTCTCTGGACTTTCTCCACTTTGTTGATGTTTTTTTTTTTTTTAAATCGGGGTGCCCGGGGCTGGACACAGTATTCCAGATGAGGTCTGACTAAGAGTAGAGGGGAATAATTACCTCACGTGATCTAGACTCTATGCTTCTCTTAATAAATCCCAGAATTGCGTTTGCCTTTTTTTTGCTGCTGCATCACATTGTTGACTCATGTTCAGTTTATGATCTATTAGTATACCCAAGTCTTTTTTCATATGTGCTGCTGCTTAGCCCAATTCCTCCCATTTTGCATGTGCTTTTTTATTTCTTTTGCCCAGATGTAGGACTTTGCATTTCTCCTTGTTAAATTCTGTTAGTCGCCGCCCACTGTTCAAGCTTTTCTAGAACTTTTTGAATACTTTCTCTTCCCTAGTGTTATCCCTTTCAGCTTTGTGTCATCAGCAAATTTGATCAGTTTCCCCTCAATTCCCTCCTCCAGATCATTTATAAAAATGTTGAACAACACTGGGCCTAGGACAGAGCCTTGTGGTTCCCACTTGATACATTCTTCCACTTGGATGTGCAGCCATTTATGACCACTCTTTGAGTACGATCACTCAGCCAGTTGTGAATCCACCTAACAGTTGCCTTGTCAATCCCATATTTGGTCATTTTATCAATAATTATAGTATGAGATACTTTGTCAAATGCTTTACTAAGGTCAGGATATACTATATCCACCGCATTTTCCTGATCAGCCCAGTCAGTGATTCTATCATAAAAGGAAATTACAGGAAATTAGTCTGGCATGACTTGTTTGCTACAAACCCATGCTGGCTCTGGCTAATTACTCCATTCTCATCCAAGTACTTGCATACATACTGTTTAATAATCTGTTCAAAGATCTTTACCAGTATAGAAGTCAGGCTGACAGGCCTGTAGTTTCCTGTAGTTGCCTGTAGTTAACTTCTCCCTTTTTTTGAAGCTAGGGATCACATTTGCCCTCTTTCAATCAAAGGGGTCTGATTTTTAGAAGGTGTCAGTCAGGAGAAGGGGATCAAAACATCTCCAAGGCATCACATATACCGTGGAACACGGTGAAGACATCATCAAGAAGGGAATTAATAGCACAAGAGTGGCATCACCAAGAACTGGATGTCCCTCAAAACCTGATGAAAATAACAGAAGAAAATTGGTGTGGAGACAGCCAAGAGGCCATTAAAGAAGCTGCAGGAGTTTCTAACAAGTACTAGTTGTGTAGTCATGTGACAATATCTCCCGTTTTTTCATATGTCTGGGCTGTGGGGTAGGGGGCAAGAAGGAAGCCTTCTCTAACATCCAAGTCTGGCCATGTTTTACCAAAACCTCCATCCTGTCCTGTGAATAATATATAGTATATATGTTCCCGGTGTAATTTAAGTGTACTGAATAGTATATATAATATATATCTGCTCCATGTGATATATATATATATAATTTTTTGAGTATTATATATAGTATATATCAGTCCCATGTAATACATCTGTCCTGTGTATTATATATAATTAACATCAGCACTATGTAATCTATCTGCCACATGTATTATGGATAGTACCTTGTTTACCTGAAAATAAGACAGGGTCTTATATTAATTTTTGCTCGAAAGATTTTACTTTTTTACATGCATAACTGCCTGGACACTATTTACATAATTTTTTTAAAAATTAACTGTAAATAGGGCTTTATTTTGGAGTAGGGCTTATACCTCGAGCATCCTCAAAAATCCTGAAAAATCATTCTGCATCCTCACAAATCCTAAAAAAAATCATGATAGGGCTTATTTTCAGGGTATATCTTATTTTCAGAGAAACAGCGTATATATCAAATTTATGTAATATATCTATCCTGTGTATTATATATAGTATACATCAGCCAGTTGCAATACATCCACCGCGAGAAAAATAAATAGCATGCATTCGTCGCATGCAATGCATCTGCTCCATGCATTATCTATAGTACACATCAACCCTCATGTAATATATCTGTACTCTGTATTATATATAGTATATATCTGCCCTATGTAACATATCTATCCTATGAATTATATATAGTATATATCAGCCCCATGCAATATATCTATTGTGTGCATTAGGCCTCAGTCAGACGACCGTTTTTTGCCGCGATTTGCGGATCGCATGACGGATGCGGATCCGCAAATCGCGTGACCGGGCCGATGATTCGCCGAAAAATCTGTAGCTAGCAGCGTTTTCAGCGAAACGGGCCCGATCAAAGGAGCGCTGTCCAACCCATTGAAATTCAATGGAGCCGGCAATACAGCCGGCTCCACTGAAAGCAATGGGCTGCCGGCGAGCGCGGCATGAATTTTCGGGAAGGGCTTAAAAATATAAGCCCTTCCCTGAAAAACATCCAAAAATGTGTAAAAAAAAAAAAATATATATATATACTCACCTTGCCTCTGATTGGTGAGGGCTGTGACCAATCAGAGGGAGCCCATTCAGCAGGCGGGGATTTAAAATCCCCGGCTGCTGAATACTACACAGAGCAATTCAGGAGAACTGCCAGCCGGCCGCGGCTGAACTCCGGCTGAGTATATATATATTTTAATTTTTACACATTTTTGAATGTTTTTCAGGGAAGGGCTTATATTTTTAAGCCCTTCCCGAAAATCCATGCCGCGCTCACCGACAGCCCATTGCTTTCAATGGAGCCGGCTGTATTGCCGGCTCCATTGAATTCAATGGACGAACATCGTTCAGAGGAGAATGATCTTTGTAGTATATGTTCTCAATGGGGTCGGCGCTGCTGCCGCCGGCCCCATTGAGCGCATATATAGAACACAAGGAATCGCACAACGCAGATAGGCGCGATCTGCGATTTCTCATGTCCTATAATTTATCGGACATCCGCATAAAAAGCGGCTATGTGACCGATCCCATTGCGAAGCAATGGTTCTATATATGCGCAGATCGCATGCGCAAATCGCACGAAAAAACGCCCGTCTGACCGAGGCCTTAGAGCGTTCCAAACAGCCATATGTGCAACTACACTTGATGCTACAGAAAGTAGTTGCACATGGATTGTTTTTTTAGCTCCTTCTCGGGCTTTTCAAAGTCCGCACCATAACGCAGGAGTATGAAAAAAACCCCAAAAAACAGCAGGATCGGTAGCTAATACTACGTGCAGGAAAATACGTAATTAATACTATGTGCAGGAAAATACGTGGATAATACTATGTGCAGAAAGATATGTAATTAATACTATGTGCGGGAAGATAGGTAGCTAATACTGCGTGCGAAAATATAGGTAACTAATACTACATGCGGCAAGATAGGTAGCTGATACTATGTGCGGGAAGATAGGTAGCTGATACTATGTGAGGGAAGATAGGTAGCTGATACTACATGCGCCAAGATAGGTAGCTAATACTACGAGCGGGAAGATAGGTAGCTGATACTACATGCGCCAAGATAGGTGGCTGATACTGTGTGCGGGAAGATAGGTAGCTGATACTATGTGCGGGAAGATAGGTAGCTAATACTACGTGCGGGAAGATAGGTAGCTGATACTACATGCGCCAAGGTAGGTGGCTGATACTGTGTGCGGGAAGATAGGTAACTAATACTACATGCGGCAAGATAGGTAGCTAATACTGTGTGCGGGAAGATAGGTAGCTAATACTACGTGCGGGAAGGTAGGTAGCTGATACTACATGCGGGAAGATAGGTAGCTGATACTACGTGTGGGAAGATAGGTAGCTGATACTACGTGCGGGAAGATAGGTAGCTGATACTACGTGTGGGAAGATAGGTAGCTGATACTACATGCGGGAAGCTAGGTAGCTAATACTACGTGCGGGAAGATAGGTAGCTGATACTACGTGTGGGAAGATACGTAGCTAATACTACATGCGGGAAGATAGGTAGCTGATACTACGTGTGGGAAGATAGGTAGCTGATACTACGTGTGGGAAGATACGTAGCTAATACTACGTGCGGGAAGATAGGTAGCTAATACTACATGCGGGAAGATAGGTAGCTAATACTACATGCGGGAGGATAGGTAGCTAATACGGTTTGAGGAAACATACGCAGCTAACACTTCGTGCTGGCAGAAAGGTGACTAATACTACGTGCCGTAAGATAGGTAGCTAATACTACGTGTGGGAGGATAGGTAGCTAATACTACGTACGGTAAGATTAGAGATGAGCGAGCACCAAAATGCTCGGGTGCTCGTTGCTCGAGTCAAACTTTTCGTAATGCTTGAGAGCTCGTTTCGAGTAACGAACCCCATTGAAGTCAATGGGTGACTCGAGTATTTCTGTACGGGACCGATGCTCCACATTGGTGATGCCTTGTGAAACACCAGAAAACATCAGAAAGTCATGGAAACACCACAGAAACGGATAGGGAAGAGCAGGGGCAGCATGCATGGCTGCATCTGAGGCTCCCAGGTCCCACTATTAAGCCAAAATGTGGACAAGAGTCTGGCGGTCATCCCCCTAACAATTTACTTGGGACAAACCCTCCTTAGGCACACGCGCTGGCACATCTTAGCTAAGCACCAAACTACCTGCAACCAAGGACAATCACTGCCTGTGGGTGACACCACAGCCTCTTCTCCTGGGTTACATACGGGCATTGCTGTCCAACCCCCCCGCATGACCCTGCGTCCACAGCGCACACAAAAGTGTCCCTGTGCAGCCTTCAGCTGCCCTCATGCCACACGCTCACTTCATAGCCACACCACCCTCATGTCTAAATATAAGTGCGTAGTGGATGAGGAGGAACTGGAGGCACACACTGCAGAGGGTTGGCAGGGCCAGGCAGTGACCCTCTTTGAAAGGGGGGGGGGGGGGTGATACCCACAATGCTGTTGAGAATTGATGATAAATTGACGTACAATCATCATTCCAATCCCATGCCACCTCCATCACAAAATTGTCAGGAGCCGCAAACGTGGGCATAAAGGGGACCCAGGTGCCAGCACTTCTACACATCTCCACAATGCAGCAATACTCTGTGTGGGAAGCACGTGAGCGGGCCCAGGGTCAGGCTCGGTCCCAGCCTCCATCTTGTGTGACTCAAGGTGCCATGAGTTACATAGCATTGGGAAATCCATGTGTCCCCACACAATATATTCTGTGTAGGTGTCAGATAGCTCAACACCGCAGTGGGAAGTCTTTGAGTTCCTTGGGCTCGCCTATGCTGTGGGTGCACAAAGATGGTATTACATAGGAAGAAATCAAAGTGCCCAAACATGGCAGAGTTTCACCCCGCCAAGGACCTCGGCCTTGGCCCACATTTCTGCCCAAGTCAGTCAGTGTATTTGTGCCAGATAGGTAAAACACCGCGATGGGAAGTCTTTGTGCACCCACAGCATAGGCAGACCCCAGTAACATTTCTGTAGCAAGAGTATAGGCGGACCCCAGTAACATTTATGTAGCAAAAATATAGGCGAACCCCTCTAACCATTCAGTAGAAACTGCATAGGGAGACCCTAATTACATTTCTGTAACAAAGGTATAGGCAGACCTCTGTAACATTTCTGTAGCAAGAGTAAAGGCGGAACCCCGTTAAAATTTCTGTAGCAAAAGTATAGGCAGACCCCTGTAACATTTCTGTAGCAAGAGAATAGGCGGACCCCAGTAACATTTCTGTAGCAAAAGTATAGGGAGACCCCAGTAACATTTCTGTAGCAAGTGTATAGGTGGACCCCAGTACCATTTCTATAGCAAGAGTATAGGCGGACCCCAGTAACATTTCTGTAGCAAAAGTATAGGCGAACCCCTAAAACTATTCAGTAGAAACTGCATAGGTAGACCCCAGTAACATTTCTGTAGTAAGAGTATAGGCGGACCCTAGTAACATTTCTATAGCCAAAGTATGGGCGAACCCCTTTAACAGTTCTGTAGCTAGAGTATAGGTGGACCCCAGTAACATTTCTGAAGCAAAAGAATAGGCAGACCCCTGTAACATTTCTGTAGCAAGAGTATAGGCGAACCCCTCAAACCATTCAGTAGAAAAGGTATAGGCAGGCCCTAGTAACATTTCTGTAGCAGGAGTATAGGCGGACCCCAGTAACATTTCTGTAGCAAAAGTATAGGCGAACCCCTCAAACCATTCAGTAGAAACTGCATAGGCAGACCCCAGTAACATTTTTGTAGCAAAAGTATAGGCAGACCCCAGAAACATTTCTGTAGCAAAAGTATAGGCAGACCCCAGAAACATTTCTGTAGCAGAAGTATAGGCGAACCCCTGAAGCATTCGTGTACCAAGAGTATAGGCGAACACCTTAAAAAATGTGGTTACCAAGAGTGTATGCAAAGGCCAGAAAAATTAGATAACAGTGTAGGCGAGGGACAGAAAAATTGGTGTACCAAGAGTACAGGTGTACCCCTGAAAAATTGCTCAACCGCGAGGGCAGGTGAAACCCATAAACATTTTTTTAAAGACACAGCTCGCTGTTGCTTAATTTGTAACAGAGCCTGGAGGCAGCCCTGTGAAAAAAATTGGTTTCTGTTAAAGAATCAATACTTTTAAAACTTTGAAAAATTGTAAAAAACTTTTAAGCAGAGCCTTTTGGGCCGCAGAAAAATTGGCAGTTCAGCGTGATGATATGCTGTTTTAGGAGTAGGAGGAGGAGTAATAATATCCGAGAGTGATTGACAAAGCTAATTCCCGCTTTTTTGTGGTGATAGAGGATGCATTTTTCTCCTGTTGCAGTGAAAAGAATAATTAAATTCTGCTTCTTTCCGCCAGTGGAGAAGAGAAGTCTGGGGAAATCCAGCCTTGTTCGTCTTTATGAGTATAAGCATGTCGGTTTACAGGCACGTATGCTTATCCGTGATGATTCCCCCAGCTGCACTAAACACCCTCTCTGACAAGACGCTAGCGGCAGGGCAGGCCAGCACCTTCAGGGCGTACAGCGCAAGTTCGTGCCACGTGTCCAGCTTTGACACCCAATAGTTGTATGGAGCAGAGGCATCATGGAGGACGGTGGTACGATCTGCTACGTACTCCCTCACCAGCCTTGACTGGGAAGTGGTGACACAGTCTTGCTGGGGAGCCATAAAGCTGGCAAAGGCCTTGGAGAGTGTTCCCCTGCCTGCGCTGGACATGCTGTCTGATACTCGCTCCTTCCCTGCTACTTGGCCCTCTGAACTGCGTCTTCTGCCACTAGCGCTGTCAGATGGGAAGTTTAGTATCACTTTTTCCACCAAGCCCCTGTGGTATTGCATCACTCTCGTACCCCTTTCCTCTTCAGGAATGAGAGTGGAAAGGTTCTCCTTATACCATGGATCGAGAAGGGTGTACACCCAGTAATGTTGGCCAGAATGCGTCTAAGGCGAGGGTCACGGGAAAGGCAGCCTAACATGAAGTCAGCCATGTGTGCCAGGGTCCCAATACGCAACACATCGCTGTCCTCACTAGGAAGATGACTTTCAGGATCCTCCTCTTCAGCCCATACACGCTGAACAGATGAGAGGCAAGCAGCATGAGTACTCTCTGCAGTGTGGCCAGCTGTCTCTTCCCACTCCTTCTCTTCCCCTCCCCCTCTTCCCCCTCCCCTTCCTCCAAAACGCGCTGAGATATAGACATGAGGGTGGTCTGGCTATCAAGCGACATACTGTTATCCCCTGTCTCCTGTTCCAACCGCAAAGCGTCGGCCTTTATGCTTAGTAGCGAACTTCTCAGCAGGCAAAGCAGCGGGATGGTAGCGCTAATGATTGCCGCATCGCCGCTCACCATCTGGGTATACTCCTCAAAGTTTCCGAGGACCTGGCAGATATCTGCCATCCATGCCCACTCCTCAGTAAAGAATTGCAGAGGCTGACTACTACTCCGCCGCCCATGTTGCAGCTGGTATTTCACTATTGCTCTACGCTGTTCGTACAGCCTGGCCAACATGTGCAGCGTAAAATTCCAGCGTGTGGGCACGTCGCACAGCAGTCGGTGCACTGGCAGCTGAAACCGACGTTGCAGGGTCCTCAGGGTGGCAGCGTCCGTGGTGGACTAGAGGAAAAGTGTTCAGACTTGGCGCACCTTGCCGAGCAGGTCAGACAAGTGGGGGTAGTTTTTCAGAAACCGCTGAACCACCAGATTGAAGACGTGGGCCAGGCATGGCACATGTGTGAGGCTGCCGAGCTGCAGAGCCACTACCAGGTTATGGCCGTTGTCACACATGACCATGCCCGGTTGGAGGCTCAGCGGCAAAAGCCAGAGGTCGGTCTGCTCTGTCAGACCCTGCAGCAGCTTGGGGGCCGTGTGCCTCTTGTCACCTAAGCTGATTAGTTTCAGCACGGCTTGCTGACGCTTGCCCACCACTGTGCTGCCGCGCGCTATCGACTGCTGGCGACATGCTCACACTTCTTAATTGAGAGGTGGAGGTGGCAGAGGATGAGGAGGGGGAGGGTTTGGAGGAGGTGGCATAAAACGCCGCAGATACCAGCACCTAGGTATGACCCGCTATTTTGGGCGTGGGTAGGACGTGAGCGGTCCCAGGCTCTGACTCGGTCCCAGCCTCCACCAAGTTCACCCAATGTGCCGTGAGGGAGATATAGTGGCTCTGCCCGCCAGTACTTGTCCACGTGTCCGTGGTTAAGTGGACCTTCCCAGTAACAGCGTTGGTGAGGGCACGATTTATGTTGCGGGAGTGTAGGGCTGGGACGGCACACCGGGAAAAATAATGGCGACTGGGGACCGAGTAGCGCGGGACCGCCGCTGCCATCATGTTTTTGAAAACCTTCATTTCCACAAGCCTGTACGGCAGCATCTCCAGGCTGATTAATTTGGCAATGTGCACGTTTAAAGCTTGTGCATGCGGGTGGGTGGCGGCGTATTTGTGCTTTTGCTCCAACGCTTGTGTTAGAGTCAGCTGAACGCTGCGCTGAGAGACATTGCTGGATGGAGTGGAGGACGGTGGAGGTGAGGGTGTGGGTGCAGGCCGTGAGGCGCTCATGCCTGTATCCTGGGAGGGGGATTGGATCTGTGTGCCAGGTTGTGGCACAGGGGAAGAGGCAGTGGTGTGACCCGGAGGCGGTGAATGGCCTTCGTCCCACCTTGTGGGGTGCTTGGCCATCATATGCCTGTGCATGCTGGTGGTGGTGAGGCTGGTAGTGGTGGCTCCCCGGCTGATCTTGGCGCGACACAGGTTGCACACCACTGTTCGTCGGTCGTCAGCGCTCTCACTAAAAAACATCCACATCTTTGAAAACCTAGCCCTCTGCACGGAGGCTTGCCGCCAGGGGGTGCTTTGGGAAACAGTTGGGGGATTCTTCGCTCTGGCCCTGCCTCTACCCCTGGCCACCCCACTGCCTCTTCCAACCTGTCCTGCTGCTGCACTTGCCTCCCCCTCTGAAGACCTGTTCTCAGTAGGCTTAGCAAACCAAGATGGGTCTGTCACCTCATCGTCCAGCTGCTCTTCCTCCAAATCCTCTGTGCGCTCCTCCCTCAGACTTACTGCCCTTACTACTACCTCACTGACAGACAACTGTGTCTCATCATCCTCATCCACAAAAAGCTCTTGAGACAGTTGCCGGAAGTCCCCAGCCTCATCACCTGGACTCCGGGAACTTTCCAAAGATTGGGCATCGGTCACAACAAACTCCTCAGGTGAGAGAGGAACCATTTTTTCCCACTCATGGCAGGGACCTGAGAACACTTCCTGGGAGTCTGCCTGCTTAGAATATGTCATTTTCATGGAGTGTGGAGGCTTGGAAGAAGGAGGAGCAGCAGCCAGAGGATTCAGAGTTGCAGTCCCTAGGCCGGGAGTAGTGGACTGCGTAGAAGACTGGGTGGTCGATACATTGCTGGCCGCGTTTTCTGCCATCCACGACAGGACCTGCTCACACTGCTCTGTTTGCAAGAAAGGTCTACCACGTGGACCCATACATTGTGATATGAAGCTGGTGAGCCCAGAAACTTGCCTCTCTCCTAATCCCGCAGCAGCCGGCTGTGATTCACCACGCCCAGGAACTCGGCCTGTGCCCACACCCTCACTTGGAAGCCCGCATCCGCGTCCTTGACCCTTACCCCTACTCCTCATCATGGAGGATTAAGAATAGAGCAGGGCCCAAATAAATTACCCCACAGTACAGCACTGACAACTGTGGCTTAATTCACCGCATACAGAGACTTGTAGATAGCGGAGGCTCTATGCTGTGACTAGAAAAAATTAATCGGCAGTCTTGCGCTGATTCCTAGGGGTAATTTACTGCTCGCAGAGGCTTGTAAATAAGAGAGCCAGTGGATAGTGCTGGTAACTGCGGCTATCTCAACCCCACCAAGGAAAGGGTATTGTGAGACGCTCTGCACAGCGGCAGAGGTGAAATACTTTGCAGTGGCCCAGGAAATATTACAGTACAGTTTAGCGGTGAGACCTCTGTCTAATGCACTGCAGACACAGAACGGTATAACTGAAGTCGTTTGCAGTAGGCTAGGAAATGTTAGAGTGCAGTTTCACGGTGAGAGCTGGTTGTACGGCACTGCAGGCTGAGAAAACTATTACTGAAAGGCTGGGAACAGGCCGAAATGCGTAATACAAAAATTGATGCACTACTACTCCCAGCCAGCCACAACTGTAAAGCACATTGTCAGATGTAGCCTTAAGAAGGACCGTTGGGGTTCTTGTACAGAGGATCAGGAGGACTGTAAAACTTTCCCTATATAAGTAGCTGTGTCCCTACACTCTGTGTTATGCACTGCACACACAGAACAGTATAGCTAAAATGCTCTGCACAGCCCTAGATGCTTAAAAAAAATGGTGCACTACTGCTCCCAGCCAGCCACAACAGTAATGCACACTATGAAGAGTAGCCCTAAGAAGGACCGTTGGGGTTCTTGACGACAGGATCCTACTCTAACACTGTCCCTATATCAGCAGCAGCACTATCCCTAACCTCTGCCAGCATGCGTCTGAGGCGAGCCGCCAGTGGGACCAGTTTAAGTACTTGGCGGTCACCTGATCGGCCCAGCCACTCACTACTGTAGGGGAGGGAAAGGGCTGGCACGTCACAGCAGGAAGTGGTAATGCCTTCCCCTCATGTCTATTGGCTAGAAAATGGCGCTAAATATGCAGGGAAGGAAATGCAATTGTCTCGAGTACCACGTGGTGTTCGACTCGAGTACCGAGCATCTCGAGTACCCTAATACTCGAATGGGCATCAAGCTTGGACGAGTGTGCTCGCTCATCGCTAGGTAAGATACATAGCTAAAACTTCGTGCGAGAAGACAGGTAGCTAATACTACGGGCGAGAAGACAGGTAGCTAATACTACGTACGGGAAGATAGGTAGCTAATACTACGTTTTGAAAGATAGGTAGTTAATACTGTGTGCGGGAAGATAGGTATCTAACACTACGTGCCGGAAGATAGGTAGCTAATACTGTGTGCGGAAAGATACTTAGCTAATACTACGTGCGGGTAGAAAGGTAACTAATACTACGTGCGGGAACATACGTAGCTAATACTATGTGGGAGAAGATAAATAGCTAATACTATGTGCAAGAAGATAGGTAGCTAGTACTACGTTTCGAAAGATAGGTAGTTAACACTGCGTGCGGGAAGATAGGTAGCTAGTACTAAGCACAGGAAGATAGGTATCTAATACTATGTGTGGGAAAGCAGGTAGCTAATACTACGTGCGGGAAGATAAGTAGCTAATACTACATGAAGGAAGATAGGTAGCTAATACTACGTGTGAGAAGATAGTTAGCTAATACTACGTTTCGAAAGATAGGTAGCTAATACTGCGTGCGGGAAGATAGGTAGCTAATACTACATGCGGGAAGATAGGTAGCTAATACTATGAGCGGGAAGATAGGTAGCTAATACTGCGTGCGGGAAGATAGGTAGCTAATACTAACTGCAGGAAAATAGGTATCTAACACTACGTGTGGGAAGGTAGGTAGCTAATACTACGTGCGGGAATATAAGTAGCTAATACTACATGAAGGAAGATAGGTAGCTAATACATGAAGGAAGATAGGTAGCTAATACTACATGCGGCAAGATATGCAGCTAATACTGTGTGCGGAAAGATACGTAGCTAATACTACGTGTGAGAAGATAGGTAGCTAATACTACGTTTCGAAAGATAGGTAGCTAAAACCGTTTGCGGAAAGATACTTAGCGATAACTACGTGCAGGAAGAAAGGTAGCTAATACTACGTGCGAGAACATACGTAGCTAATACTATGTGGTAGAAGATAAGTAGCAAATACTACGTACAGGAAGATAGGTAGCTAATACTACGTGGGAGAAGATAAGTAGCTAATACTACATGTGGGAAGATAGGTAGCTAGTACTACGTACAGGAAGATAGGTAGCTAATACTACGTACAGGAAGATAGGTAGCTAATACTACGTGGGAGAAGATAAGTAGCTAATACTACATGTGGGAAGATAGGTAGCTAGTACTACGAGGGAGAAGATAAGTAGCTAATATTGCGTGCGGTAAGATAGTTAGCTTATTCTACGTGTGAAAAGATAGGTAGCTAATACAACGTGCAGGAAGATAAGTAGCTTATACTATGTTCGGGAAGATATATAACTAATACTGCGTGCAGGTAGGTACGTAGCTAATACTACGTGCATGAAGATAAGTAGCTAATACTACATGCGGTAAGATAGAAAGCTAATACTGTACTTCATGCGAGAAGATAGGTAGCTAATTCTACGTATGGCAAGATAGGTAACTAATACTACATGCGGTAAGATAGCTAAAACTTCATGCAAGTTTTAGTAATACTACGTAAAGAAAGGTAGGTAGTTAATACTGTGTGGGAAAAGATAGGTAGCTAATACTACGTGTGGTAAGATATGCAGCTAATACTGTGTGCGGAAAGATACGTAGCTAATACCACGTGCGAGAAGACAGGTAGCTAATAATACGTCCGGGAAGATACGTAGCTAATACTACGTGGGAGAAGATAGGTAGCTAATACTACGTGCGGCAAGATAGGTGGCTAATGCTACATGTGGTAAGATATGCAGCTAATACTGTGTGCGGAAAGATACGTAGCTAATACTACGTGGGAGAAGATACGTAGCTAATACCACGTGCGAGAAGACAGGTAGCTAATAATACGTCCGGGAAGATACGTAGCTAATACTACGTGGGAGAAGATAGGTAGCTAATACTACGTGCGAGAAGATAGGTAGCTAATACTACGTGCGGGAATATATGTAGCTAATACTATGTGCGGGAAGATATATAGCTAATACTGCGAGCTGGAAGATAAGTAGCTAATACATGCCGGAAGATAGGTAGCTAAGATATGCGGGAAGATAGGTAGCTAATACTACGTGCGGCAAGATAGGTAGCTAATACTACGTGTGGTAAGATATGCAGCTAATACTGTGTGCGGAAAGATACGTAGCTAATACTACGTGGGAGAAGATACGTAGCTAATACCACGTGCGAGAAGATAGGTAGCTAGTACTAAGCACAGGAAGATAGGTATCTAATACTATGTGTGGGAAGGCAGGTAGCTAATACTACGTGCGGGAAGATAAGTAGCTAATACTACATGAAGGAAGATAGGTAGCTAATGCTACATGCGGCAAGATATGCAGCTAATACTACGTGTGAGAAGATAGTTAGGTAATACTACGTATCGAAAGATAGGTAGCTAATACTGCGTGCGGGAAGATAGGTAGCTAATACTAACTGCAGGAAAATAGGTATCTAACACTAAGTGTGGGAAGGTAGGTAGCTAATACTACGTGCGGGAAGATAAGTAGCTAATACTACATGAAGGAAGATAGGTAGCTAATACTACATGCGGCAAGATATGCAGCTAATAATGTGTGCGGAAAGATACGTAGCTAATACTACGTGTGAGAAGATAGGTAGCTAAAACTACGTTTCGAAAGATAGGTAGCTAAAACCGTTTGCGGAAAGATACTTAGCGATAACTACGTGCAGGAAGAAAGGTAGCTAATACTACGTGCGAGAACATACATAGCTAATACTATGTGGTAGAAGATAAGTAGCAAATACTACGTACAGGAAGATAGGTAGCTAATACTACGTGGGAGAAGATAAGTAGCTAATATTGCGTGCGGGAAGATAGGTAGCTAGTACTATGTGCTGTAAGATAGTTAGCTTATTCTACGTGTGAAAAGATAGGTAGCTAATACAACGTGCAGGAAGATAAGTAGCTTATACTATGTTCGGGAAGATATATAACTAATACTGCGTGCAGGTAGGTACGTAGCTAATACTACGTGCATGAAGATAAGTAGCTAATACTACATGCGGTAAGATAGAAAGCTAATACTTCATGCGAGAAGATAGGTAGCTAATTCTACGTATGGCAAGATAGGTAACTAATACTACATGCGGTAAGATAGCTAAAACTTTATGCAAGTTTTAGTAATACTACGTAAAGAAAGGTAGGAAGCTAATACTACGTGTGGTAAGATATGCAGCTAATACTGTGTGCGGAAAGATACGTAGCTAATACCACGTGCGAGAAGACAGGTAGCTAATAATACGTCCGGGAAGATACGTAGCTAATACTACGTGGGAGAAGATAGGTAGCTAATACTACGTGGGAGAAGATAGGTAGCTAATACTACGTGCGGGAATATATGTAGCTAATACTATGTGCGGGAAGATAAGTAGCTAATACATGCCGGAAGATAGGGAGCTAAGATATGCGGGAAGATAGGTAGCTAATACTACGTGCGGGAAGGTAGGTAGTTAATACTACGAGTGGGACAATAGGTAGCTAAGATATGCGGGAAGATAGGTAGCTAATAGTACATGCAACAAGATAGGTAGCTAATACTATCTGCGAGAAGATAGGTAGCTAATACTACGTGCGGGTAGGTACGTAGGTAATACTACATGCGGGAAGATAGGTAGCTAATACTACGAGCGGGAAGATAAGTAGCTAATACTACATACGGGAAGATAAGTAGCTAATACTACATGCGAGAACATAGGTAGCTAATACTACATGCGTGAAGTTATGTAGCTAATACTATGTGTAAGAAGATAGATAGCTAATACTACGTGGGAGAAGATAAGTGGAAAATACTACGTAAAGAAAGATAGATAGCTAATCCTACGTGCGGGAAGATAGGTAGCTAATACTAAGTGCGGGTAGCTACGTATCTAATATTACGTGTGGGAAGGTAGGTAGCTAATACTATGTGTAGGTAGGTACGTAGCTAATACTACGTGCGAGAATATAGGTAGCTAATACTAAGTAAGGGTAGGTACTTATCTAATACTATGTGTGGGAAGATAGGTAGCTAATATTACGTGTGGGTAGGTACGTAGCTAATACTATGTGCGAGAAGATAGGTAGCTAATACATGCGGGAAGATAGGTAGCTAATACTACATGCAGCAAGATAGGTAGCTAATATTACGTGCGGAAAGGTAGGTAGCTAATACTACGTGCGGGAAGATAGGTATCTAATACTAAGTGTGGGAAGATAGGTAGCTATTACTACGTGCTGGAAGATAGGTAGCTAATACTACGTGCGGGAAGATAGGTAGCTAATACTACGTGCAGGAAGATAGGTAGCTAATACTACGTGCAGGAAGATAGGTAGCTAATACTTCGTGCGGGAAGATAGGTAGCTAATACTTCGTGCAGGAAGATAGGTAGCTAATACTACGTGCGGGAAGATAGGTAGCTAATACTACGTGCAGGAAGATAGGTAGCTAATACTACGTGCAGGAAGATAGGTAGCTAATACTTCGTGCAGGAAGATAGGTAGCTAATACTACGTGCGGGTAGGTACATAGCTAATAGAGATGAGCAAGCATACTCACTAACGGCAATTACTTGAGCGAGTATTATCCTTAGCGAGTACCTGCCCGCTCGAAAGAAAAGAGTTGAGTGCTGCTCACTCCCGCAACTCACCGCTCACCGGCGCCGGCACCCGAATCTTTTTTTTTTCAAGCGGGCAGGTACTTGCTAAGGACAATACTCGCTCGAGTAATTGCCCCTAGCGAGTATGCTCGTTCATCTCAGGTATCTATTACTACGTGCAGGAAGATAAGTAGCTAATACTACGTGCGAGAGAATAGGTAGCTAATAGTAAATTCGAGAAGATAGGTAGCTAATACTACGTGCAAGAAGATAGGTAGCTAATACTACGTGCGGGAAGACAGGTAGCTAATACATTTGGAAAAGATAAGTAGCTAATACTACATGCAGCAAGTTAGGTAGCTAATAATGCGTGCAGGTATGTAGCTAATACTACGTGTGGGAAGATAGGTAGCTAATACTACATGCGGGAAGGTAGGTAGATAATACTACGTTCAGGTAGGTACGTAGTTAATACTACGTGCTGGAAGATAGGTAGCTAATACTGCGTGCAGCAAGATAGCTAGCTAGTACTAAGTGTGGGAAGGTCAGTAGCCAATACTACGTGCGACAAGATGGGTAGCTAATACTACGTGCGGGCAGATAGGTAGCTAATACTAAGAGTGGGACGATAGGTAGCTAATATATGCAGGAAGATGGATAGCTAATATTTAAATGCAGGATAATAGGAAGCTAATACTACGAGCAGGTAGGTACGTAGCTAATACTACGTGCGGGAAGATAGGTAGCTAATACTACATGCAGGAAGATAGGTAGCTAATACTACGTGCTGGAAGGTAGGTAACTAATACTATGAGCGGGACGATAGGTAGCTAATATATGCAGGAAGATAGGTAGTTAATACGTGGGAGAAGATACGTTGCTAATACTATGTGCGGGAAAATAGGTAGCTAATACTATGTGCGGGAAAATAGGTAGCTAATACTACGTGCGGGAAGATAGGTAGCTGATGCTGCGTCTAGGAAGATAAGTAGTTAATACTACGTCAGGGAAGGTGAGTAGCTAATACTATGTTCGGTTAGATAGGTAGCAAATACTACGAGCAGAAAGACAGGTAGCTAATACTAAGTGCGGGAAGGTAGGTAGCTAATACTTCGTGCAGGAAGATAGGTAGCTAATACTACGTGCGGGAAGATAGGTAGCTAATACTAAGTGTGAGAAGGTAGGTAGCTAATACTACATGCAACAAGATGGGTAGCTAATACTTCGTTCGAGAAGATGGGTAGCTAATACTAAGTGTGGGAAGATAAGAAGCTAATACTTCGTGCAAGAAGCTAGGTAGCTAATACTAAATGCGGTAAGATAGGTAGCTAATAGTGATGAGCGAGCGTACTCATCCGAGCTTAATGCTCGTTCGAGTATTAGGGTACTCGAGATGCTCGTTACTCGAGACGAGCACCACGCGGTACTCGAGTCGATTCCATTTCCTTCCCTGAAAGTTTTGCGCCATTTTATGGCCAATAGACATGCAGGGAAGGCATTACAACTTCCTCCTGTGACGTGCCAGCCCTATCCCACCCCCCTGCAGTGAGTGGCTGGCGAGATCAAGTGACCGCAGAGTAAATAAAGCAGTCCCGCCCGCGGCTCGCCTCAGACATACGCTGGCAGAGATTAGGGACGGTACTGTTGCTCATTCAGGCATAGTGTTAGCGTCTTCAAGAACCCCAACGGTCCTTCTTAGGGCCACATCTGACCGTGTGCATTACTGTTGTGGCTGCTGTTTTTTTTTTTATATCGGGCGTGCAGTCCCATCCCAGCTATAGCGTTCTCAGGCTGCAGTCTGTACTACATAGTATAGGGGCAGTGGGGCTGAGACAGGGACAGTGGTAGTGTGGAATCCTGTCTACAAGAACCCCAACGGTCCTTCTTAGGGCTATCTGTGACCGTGTGCATTTAACTCCGTGGCTGCTGGGAGTTGTAGTACCTCACTATTGCACAGCTAGGCCTGCTTGCAGCCTTCCGTATAATTTATTTCTGGCTGCAGTTTGCGTAACATAAGCGCTGTCAGCCTCCAACTGCACGCCAATAATTCAAAAATTTTTTACACCGCTCTGTGTCTGCCGTCAACTGCCTGCACAGCGTACGGCGACAGCCCCTGATAGAGGGAAAGTCAGATACACGCTATATAGCCTGCATTGCATTTCCCCAAAAAATTATTTTTTTTAAATCCTTCTTACGGCTACCTGTGACCATCTGCATTTCACTGCGTGGCTGCTGGGAGTTGAAGTGCATCACTATTGCATATTGCACAGCTAGGCCTGCTTGCATCCTTCCGTATAATTTATTTCTGGCTGCAGTTTGCGTAACATAAGCGCTGTCTGCCTCCAACTGCACGCCAATAATTCAAAAATGTTTTACACCGCTCTGTGTCTGCCGTCAACTGCACACACAGCGTACGTCGACAGCCCCTGATAGAGGGAAAGTCAGATACACACTATATAGCCTGCATTGCGTTTCAAAAAAATTACAAAAAAAATCCTTCTTAGGGCTACCTGTGACTGTGTGCATTTAACTGCGTAGCTGCTGGGAGTTGAGGTGCATCACTATTGCCGCTGCAACTGAAATGTTACTGGGGTCTGTCTATACTGTTACTACTGAAATGTTACTGGGCTCTGCCTATACTGCTGCAACTGAAATGTTACTGGGCTCTGCCTCTACTGCTGCAACTGAAATGTTACTGGGGTCTGTCTATACTGTTACTACTGAAATGTTACTAATACTGGGCTCTGTCTATACTGCTGCTACTGAAGTGTTACTGGGCTATGCCTATACTGCTGCAACTGAAATGTTACTGGGGTCTGTCTATACTGTTACTACTGAAATGTTACTGGGCTCTGCCTATACTGCTGCAACTGAAATGTTACTGGGCTCTGCCTCTACTGCTGCAACTGAAATGTTACTGGGGTCTGTCTATACTGTTACTACTGAAATGTTACTAATACTGGGCTCTGTCTATACTGCTGCTACTGAAGTGTTACTGGGCTATGCCTATACTGCTGCAACTGAAATGTTACTGGGGTCTGTCTATACTGTTACTACTGAAATGCTACTAATACTGGGCTATGCCTATACTGCTGCTACGGAAATGTTACTGGGGTCTGTCTATACTGTTACTACTGAAATGTTACTGGGCTCTGCCTATACTGCTGCAACTGAAATGTTACTGGGGTCTGTCTATACTGTTACTACTGAAATGTTACTGGGCTCTGCCTATACTGCTGCAACTAAAATGTTACTGGGGTCTGTCTATACTGTTACTACTGAAATGTTACTAATACTGGGATGTGCCTATACTGCTGCTACTGAAATGTTACTGGGGTCTGTCTATACTGTTACTACTGAAATGTTACTAATACTGGGCTCTGCCTATACTGCTGCTACTGAAATATTACAAGGCTCTGCCTATACTGCTGCAACTGAAATGTTACTGGGGTCTGTCTATACTGTTACTACTGAAATGTTACTAATACTGAGCTATGCCTATACTGCTGCTATGGAAATGTTACTGCGGTCTGACTTACTGTTACTACTGAAATGTTACTAATACTGGGCTATGCCTATACTGCTGCAACTAAAATGTTACTGGGGTCTGTCTATACTGTTACTACTGAAATGTTACTAATACTGGGCTATGCCTATACTGCTGCAACTGAAATGTTACTGGGGTCTGTCTATACTGTTACTACTGAAATGTTACTAATACTGGGCTCTGCCTATACTGCTGCTACTGAAATGTTACTGGGCTCTGCCTATACTGCTGCAACTAAAATGTTACTGGGGTCTATCATAGTGTTACTACTGAAATTTTACTAATACTGGGCTATGCCTATACTGCTGCTACGGAAATGTTACTGGGGTCTGTCTATACTGTTACCACTGAAATGTTACTAATACTGGGCTCTGCCTATACTGCTGCTACTGAAATGTTACTGGGCTCTGTCTATACTGCTGCTACGGAAATGTTACTGGGGGTCTGTCTATACTGTAACTACAGAAATGTTACTGGGGTCTGCCTAGACTTCTGCAACATAACTGTTAGTGGGGTCAGCTTATACCTTTGCTACAGGAATATTACAGGGGTCTGTGCATAGTATGGGTGCACTAAGTTTTCCCATCGCGGTGTTCTACGTATCTGGCCCTAAAAAAAAAACCCAGACTGACTAGGGAATGCAGTGTGGGCCGAAGCCAACCTGTACTTCATCTCACATTAGCTCAGCTATCCGGGGCACTGTAATGGGATTTATGTACCGTCGGTGGGTTCCAGGGAGCCACCCATGCTGTGGGTGCATACAGACTTCCCATAGTGGAGTTGTACCTGCCCGTGACTATGAAAAAAGGCCAGACTGACTAGGGTATGCGTGTGGGCCGAAACTAACCTGTACTTTATCTCACGTTACCTCAGCTATTCGGGGCACTGCAATGGGATTAATTTATGTACCGTCGGTGGCTTCCTGGGACCCACCCATGCTGTGGGTCCACACAGACTTCCCATAGCGGAGTTGTACCTGCCTGTGACTATGAAAAAAGCCCAGACTGACTAGGGTATGCAGTGTGGGCTGAAGCCAACCTGTACTTTATCTCACGTTACCTCAGCTAGTAGGGGCACTGCAATAGGATTTATTTATGTACCGTCGGTGGGTTCCAGGGAGCCACCCATGCAGTGGGTGCACACAGACTTCCCATAGCGGAGTTGTACCTGCCTGTGACTATGAAAAAAACCCAGCCTGACTAGGGCATGCTGTGTTGGCCGAAGCCAACCTGTATTTTATCTCACGGTACCTCAGCTGTCCAGCGCACTGCAATGGGATTTATTAATGTACCGTCGGTGGCTTCCTAAGACCCACCCATGCTGTGGGTCCACACAGACTTCCCATAGCGGAGTTGTACCTGCCTGGCACTATAAAAAAAAAAAAAACAGACTGACTAGGGCATGCACTGTGGGCTGAAACCAACCTGTACTTTATCTCACGTTACCTCAGCTATCCGGGGCACTGCAATGAGATTTATTTATGTACCGTCGGTGGCTTCCTGGGACCCACTCATGCTGTGGGTCCACACAGACTTCCCATAGCGGAGTTGTACCTGCCTGTGACTATGAAAAAAGCTTGACAAAGACTCATTCTTTAGAGTCGAAACGTCGCCATCTTGTGTGTTGAGGAGGCATTACTATCTGTGTATTCTCATGAATGCACAAAATACAATCGCACCAAACCTGCTGCCTGATGTCTTTCTTACTATATGAAAAAAGCCCAGACTGACTAGGACATGCAGTGTGGGCCGAAGCCAACCTGTACTTTATCTCACGTTAGCTCAGCTATCCGGGGCACTGCAATGGGATTTATTTATGTACCGTTAGTGGGTTCCAGGGAGCCACCCATGCTGTGGGTGCACACAGACTTCCCATAGCAGAGTTGTAGCTGCCTGGCACTATGAAAAAAACCACAGACTGACTAGGGCATGGAGTGTGGGCCAAAGCCAACCTGTATTTTATCTCACGTTACCGAAGCTATCAGGGGCACTGCATTGGGACAAACAAGAGGAGTGATACAGCACTAATGAGACGTTCACAGCTACACTAGCATTGGAGTCCGCTGTAGGCCCGCGATTGCTGAGGGTTTGTGCAGAGGCCTATGTCCTGGGGGCAGTGAAAGTCCGCTTCCTGCCTACGATTGCTGAAGCTGTTGGCCGAGGTCTATGTCCCGGGGGCACTGCAACTGCGCCAGGTTGGGGCTGTGCAACTTTTTCCTGGCTAATCCAGTCATTGGAGTGGGGAAAGAAAACGTAACTGATTTACTGAGCCCGTCGCAGATGAACTAGCATCGAAGTCCGCTTCATGCCCGCGTTTGCTGAGGGTGTGGGCTGAGGCCTATGTCCCGGGGGAAGTGCAAGTACACCAGGTTGGGGCTGTGGAACTTTTTTCTGCTAATCCAGTCATTGGAGCGGTGAAAGGAAAGGTAACTGATTTACTGAGCCCGTCGCAGATGAACTAGCATCAAAGTCCGCTTCATGCCCGCGTTTGCAGAGGGTGTGGGCTGAGGCCTATGTCCCGGGGGAAGTGCAAGTACGCCAGGTTGGGGCTGTGGAACTTTTTTCTGCTAATCCAGTCATTGGAGCGGTGAAAGGAAAGGTAACTGATTTAATGGGCCCGTCGCAGATGAGCTAGCATCGAAGTCCGCTGCATGCCTACGATTGCTGAAGCTGTGGGCCAAGGCCTATGTCGTTGGTGCGGTACAAGTCTGCCATGTTTGGCCGCTCTGATTTATTGTTCATGTCTTGGGCTGCCTAGGACCCACCTATGCTGTTGGTGAACACTTAGTTCCCATCGTGGTGTTTGACCTGTCTGGCACAAAGACACTGACTGACTTGGGTAGGGGGCAGAGTGCAAATGGCTTTCCCCTTGCGGTGTCGATTGAGCAATGCGACACCTAGACAGAATGAATACTGTGTGGCACATGGATTCCCCATAGCTATGTAACTCATGCCCACGTTTGCAGCTCCTGACGGAGGTGGCACAGGATTGGAATGAAGATCGAACGTCAATTTCTCATTGATTCTCTACAGCATTGTGGGCTATCGCCCCGCTGCTTTTAAAGAGGGTCACTGCCTGGCCCTGCCAACCCTCTGCAGTGTGTGCCTGCGGTTCCTCCTCATGGCAGACGCACTTATAAATAGAAATGAGGGTGGTGTGGCTATGAGGCCAGCGTGTGGCATGAGTGCAGCTGAAGGCTGCGCAGGGACACTTTGTGTGCGCTGTGGACGCAGGGTCGTGCGGGGGGTTGGGCAGCATGTAACGCAGGCAGTGCTTGTGCTTGGTTGCAGGTAGTGTCGTGATTAGCTAAGGTGTGCCTGGCTAATGAGGGTTTGTCCGAAGTAAAAATTGTTAGGGAGGGGGCTCACTCTTGCCGCTATTGTGCCTTAACAGTGGGACATGGCAGCCTGAGATGCAGCCCAGCATGTTGCCCTCGCCTGCCCTATCCGTTTTGTGTCGTTTCCATCACTTTCTTGGCTTTTCCAGATTTTCACAAATGAAAACCTTAGTGGAGCATGGGTCATATACAGAAATGCTCGAATCGCCCATTGACTTCAATGGGGTTCCTTACTCGAAACGAACTCTCGAGCATCGTGAAAAGTTCGACTCGAGCATTTTGGTGTTCGCTCATCTCTAGTAGCTAATACTACATGCAGGAAGATAAGAAGCTAATACTTCGTGCGAGAAGATAAGTGGATAATACTACATGTGGGAAGATAGGTAACTAATACTATGAGCTGGAAGATAGGATGGTAATACTACGTGTGGGAAAAAAGGTAGCTAATACTACGTGCGAGAACATAGGTAGCTACCAATACGTGCGAGAAGGTAGGTAGGTAATACTACGTGCAGGAAGATACGTAGCTAATACTACGTCCGAGAAGGTAGGTAGCTAATACTATGTGCGGCTAGATAGGTAGCTAATACTAAGTGTGGGAAGGTAGGTAGCTAATACTATGTGCGGGAAGATAGGTAGCTAATACTATGTGCGAGAAGACAGGTAGCTAATACTATGTGCGGGAAGGTAGGTAGCTAATACTATGTGCAGGAAGGTAGGTAGCTAATACTATGTGCGGCTAGATAGGTAGCTAATACTAAGTGTGGGAAGGTAGGTAGCTAATACTATGTACGGGAAGAAGGTAGCTAATACTATGTGCGAGAAGACAGGTAGCTAATACATTTGGGAAGATAAGTAGCTAATATTACATGCAGCAAGATAGGTAGCTAATACTACTTGCCGGAAGATAGGTAGCTAATACTATGTGAAGGTAGGTACGTAGCTAATACTACGTGCGGGAAGATAGGTAGCTAATACTACGTGCGGGAAGATAGGTAGCTAATACTACATGCGGGAAGATAGGTAGCTAATACTACGTGTGGGAAGATAGGTAGCTAATACTACATACGGGAAGACATGTAGCTAATATTACATGCAGGTAGGTACGTAGATAATATTTCGTGCAGGAAGATAGGTAGCTAATACTATGTGCAGGTAGGTACGCAGCTAATAATACGTGCAGGAAGATAGGTAGCTAATGCCACGTGCTGAAAGGAAGGTAACTAATACTACGAGCGGGACGATAGGTAGCCAATACTACATGCGGGAAGAAAGATAGCTAATACTACGTCAAGGAAGATAAGTAGCTAATACTACGTCCGGGAATATATGTAGCTAATACTACATGCGGGAAGATACGTAGCTAATACTACGTTCGGTTAGATAGGTAGCAAATACTACGTGCAGGAAGACAGGTAGCTAATACTACGTGCGGGAAGATAGGAAGCTAATACTACGAGCAGGTAGGTACGTAGCTTATACTACAAGCGGGACGATAGGTAGCCAATATTACGTGCGGGAAGATAATTAGCTAATACTACGTCCAGGAATATATGTAGCTAATACTACATTTGGTTAGATAGGTAGCAAATACTACGAGCGACAAGATGGGTAGCTTATAGTACATGTCGGAAGGTAGGTAGATAATAGTACATGCAGGAAGATAAGAAGCTACTACTACGTCCGGGAAGATAGGTAGCTAATACTACGTGCGGGAAGAAGGTAGCTAATACTACGTGCGGGAAGATAGGCAGCGAGTACTATGAGGGAGAAGATAAGAAGCTAATATTGCATGCGGGAAGATAGGTAGCTAGTACTATGTGCGGGAAAATAGGAGGCTAATACTACATGCGGGAAGATAGGTAGCTAATACTACGTGGGGGAAGATAGGTAAATAACACTACGTGCAGGAGGATAGGTAGCTATAGTACATGCGAGAACACAGCTAATACTATGTGCGTGAAGTTAGGTAGCTAATACTACGTGCGGGTAGGTACATATCTAATACTATGTGCAAGAAGATAGGTAGCTAATACTACGTGCGGGTAGGTACATATCTAATACTATGTGCAAGGCGATAGGTAGCTAATACTACGTGCGGGCAGGTACATATCTAATACTAATTGCGAGAAGATAGGTAGCTAATACTAAGTGCGGGTAGGTACGTATCTAATACTACGTATGGGAAGATAGGTAGCCAATACTACGTGCGGAAGATAGGTAGCTAATACTACGTGTGGGTAGGTACGTAGCTAATACTATGTGCAAGAAGATAGGCAGCTAATACATGCGGGAAGATAGGTAGCTAATATATGCGAGTAGATAACTAGCTAATACTACGTGCGGGAAGGTAGGTAGCTAATACTATGTGCAATAAGATAGGTAGCTAATACTATGTGCAATAAGATAGGTAGCTAATACTACGTGCGAGAAGACAGGTAGCTTATACTACGTGCGAGACGACGGGTATCTAACACTACATGCGGGAAGATAGGTAGCTAATACATTGGGGAAGATAAGTAGCTAATACTACATGCAGCAAGATAGGTAGCTAATACTGCGTGCGGGAAGATAAGTAGCTAATACTACATGCAGGAAGGTAGGTAGATAATACTACGTGCAGTACGATAAGTAGCTAATACTACGTGCGGGAAGATAGCTAGCTAATGCTACGTGCGGGGAGAAGGGTAGCTTATACATGTGGGAAGATAGGTAGCTAATATATGCGAGTAGATAACTAGCTAATACTACGTGCGGGAAAATGGGGAGCGAACACTATGTGCGAGAATATAGGTAGCTTATGCATGCAGCAATATAGGTAGCTAATATTTCACGCGGGAAGATAGGTAGCTAATACTACGTGCGATAATAAAGGGAGCTAATACTATGTGTGATAATATAGGTAGCTAATACTATGTGTGATAATATAGGTAGCTAATACTACGTGCAGGAAGGTAGGTAGCTAATACTACATGGGAGAAGATAGGTAGCTAAGACTATGTCCAGGCAGATAGGTAGCTAATAGAGATGAGCGAACGTACTCGGTTCCGGTGTTTTTGGACCCGAGCACCGCTTTTTCCGAGTAACTGACTACTCAGGCGAAAAGATTTGGGGGGCGCCGGGGGTGAGCGGGGGGTTGCAGAGGGGAGTGGGGGGAGGAGAGAGAGATCCCCCCTGTTCCCCACTGCTACCCCCGCTCCACCACGCCACCCTCCGAATATTTTCGTCCGAAAAGTCAGTTACTCGGAAAAAGTGGTGCTCGGGTCCAAAAACACCGGAACCGAGTACGTTCGCTCATCTCTAGTAGCTAATACTATGTGCAGCAAGATAAGTAACTAATACTATGTGCAGCAAGATAAGTAACTAATACTATGTGCAGCAAGATAAGTAACTAATACTATGTCCGGGAAGGTAGGTAGCTAATATTACATCCGAGAAGTTAGCTTGCTCATATTTTTTGCGGGAAGATAGGTAGCTAATAGTACGTGCGAGAAGATAGGTAGCTAATACTAAGTGCGGGGAGATAGGTAACTAATACTACATGCGGCAAGATAGGTAGCTAATACTATGTCCAGGAAGATGGGTAGCTAATATTATGTGCGGGAAGGTAGGTAGCTAATACTATGTGCGGAAAGATAGGTAGCTAATACTATGTGCGAGAAGATAGGTAACTAATACTACATGCGGCAAGATAGGTAGCTAATACTATGTCCAGGAAGATGGGTAGCTAATATTATGTGCGGGAAGATAGCTAGCTAATACTATGTGCAAGAGGATACATAGCTAATACATGCAAGAAGATAGGTAGCTAATACTATCTGGGAGAAGATAAGTGGATAATACTACGTGAAGGAAGATAGGTAGCTAATACTACGTGTGAGAAGATAAGTGGATAGATAAGTGCATAATACTACATGAAGTATGATAGGTAGCTAATACTACAAAGTGGACAGGTATCTAAAACCACGTGCGGGTAGATACGTAGCTAATACTATGTGCGAGAAGATAGGTAGCTTATACTACGTGCGGGAAGACAGGTAGCTAATACTACGTGCGGGAAGATAAGTAGCTAATACTTCGTGCGGGAAGATGGGTAGCTAATACTTTGTGTGGGAAGATAATTAGCTAATACTATGTCCAGCAATATAGGTAGCTAATACCACGTGTGGAAAGATAGGTAGCTAATACATGCAGTAATATAGGTAGCTAATACATGCAGTAATATAGGTAGCTAATACTATGTACGGGAAGGTAGGTAGCTAATAGAGATGAGCGAACATACTCGGTAAGGCCAATTTCGCAATCGAGCACCACGATTTTCGAGTACTTCACTACTCGGGTGAAAAGATTCGGGGGTCGCCGAGGGGCGGGGCGTGGTGTAGCGGGGGGCAGCAGCGCGGAACAGGGGGGAGCTCTCTCTCTCTCCCTTCCCCCCTACTCCCCTCTGCGACCCCCCGCTCACCCACAGCGCCCCCGAGTACTTTTCACCCGAGTATGGAAGTACTCGAAAATCGCGGCGCTCGATTGCGAAATCGGCCTTACCGAGTACGGTCGCTCATCTCTAGTAGCTAATACTACGTGCAGGTAGATAGATGGCCAATACTACGTGCGGAAAGATAGGTAGTTAATACTACGTACGGGTAGGTACGTAGCTAATACTATGTGCGGATAGATAAATGGCTAATGCTATGTGCGGGAAGATAGGTAGCTCATACTACGTGCAGGAAAATAAGTAACTGATACTACGTGCCGTAAGATAGGTAGCTGATACTACGTGTGGGACGATAGGTGGCTAATACTACGTGCACAAAACAATCATAATCAAGCTGCGCTACGGACAGCCAGAGTGGGTTGTATATACTCTTAAGAGAGGGGAGTAATGCGGGTAGGTACGTAGCTAATACCAGGTGCGGGAAGATAGGTATTTAATAGTATGTGCAAGAAGATAGGTTGCTAATACTACGTAGGAGAAGATAAGTGGATAATACTTCGTGCGGGATGATAGGTAGCTAACACTATGTGCAGGTAGGTACGTAGCTAATACTACATTCGGGAAGTTAGGTAGCTAATACTACGTGAGGGAAGATAGGTAACTAATACATGTGGGAAGATAGGTAGCTAATACTATGTGCAGGTAGGTACGTAGCTAATACTACGTGCGGGAAGATAAGTGGCTAATACTACGTGCGGGAAGGTAGGTAGGTAATATGTGCGGGTAGGTACGTAGCTACTGCATGCGGGAAGATAGGTAGCTTATACTACGTGTGGGAAGATAGGTTGCTAATATTATGTGCGGGTAGGTACGTAGCTAATACATGCGGGAAGATAGGTAGCTAATATGTGCGGGTAGGTACATAGCTACTGCATGCGGGAAGATAGGGCAAGTCCTGTATTTTCTTGGTTTAGTCTTCACACCTGAGAAATGAGCTGGTGAACATTAAACTATTGAAATGAATGGTTTTATTTTGCGCCCCTGATTATGCACGTCAATGTGTTTATATACGGTATATATTTGCCCCATGTAATATATCAATAGTGAGAATAATAGATCATATCTGCTCTGTGTATTATGTCTGTTATGTGTATTATCTATTATACATATCTGCCCTATGTAATATATCTGTTGTTTATTACATATGGTATATAACAGGCCCGTGTCATATAATCGTTGTGTGTATTACATATAATCTATATCTGCCCTATGTAATATATCTGTTGTGTGTATTATATACAGATTATATCTACCCTATTTAAACTATCAGTTGTGTGTATTACATATTGTATATAACAGCGCTGTGTAATATATTGTGTGTATTATGTACAAATCATATCAGCCCAATGTAAGATCTTTGTTGTGTATGTTACATATAATCTATAGCTGCTCTATGTATTATATCTGTTGTGTGTATTATATATAGATCATACCAGCCCCATGTAAGATCTCTGTTGTGTATATTACATATAATCTATAGCTGCTCTATGTATTATATCTGTTGTATTATATATAGATCATATCAGCCCCATGTAAGATCTCTGTTGTGTATATTACATATAATCTATAGCTGCTCTATGTATTATATCTGTTGTATTATATATAGATCATATCAGCCCCATGTAAGATCTCTGTTGTGTATATTACATATAATCTATAGCTGCTCTATGTATTATATCTGTTGTATTATATATAGATCATATCAGCCCCATGTAAGATCTCTGTTGTGTATATTACATATAATCTATAGCTGCTCTATGTATTATATCTGTTGTATTATATATAGATCATATCAGCCCCATGTAAGATCTCTGTTGTGTATATTACATATAATCTATAGCTGCTCTATGTATTATATCTGTTGTATTATATATAGATCATATCAGCCCCATGTAAGATCTCTGTTGTGTATATTACATATAATCTATAGCTGCTCTATGTATTATATCTGTTGTGTACATTACACATAATCTATAGCTGCTCTATGTATTATATCTGTTGTATTATATATAGATCATATCAGCCCCATGTAAGATCTCTGTTGTGTATATTACATATAATCTATAGCTGCTCTATGTATTATATCTGTTGTGTGTATTATATATAGATCATACCAGCCCCATGTAAGATCTCTGTTGTGTATATTACATATAATCTATAGCTGCTCTATGTATATCTGTTGTGTGTATTATATATAGATCATACCAGCCCCATGTAAGATAACTGTTGTGTATATTACACATAATCTATAGCTGCTCTATGTATTATATCTGTTGTGTACATTACACATAATCTATAGCTGCTCTATGTATTATATCTGTTGTGTGTATTATATATAGATCATATCAGCCCCATGTAAGATATCTGTTGTGTGTATTACATATAATCTATAGCTGCCCCATGTAATATATCCAATCCTCCCTCTGTATATGATGCATGCTCTGGGTATCTCTGGGCCCGGCGTTCACCTTGCTCCCTCTCCTGGCAGCCATGTTCTCCTAGGTGACAGGGAAGGGAGGGGCTCTGGCTGCAGATCACCAGGAAGATGGAGGATGCAGTTGCCATGGTGATCGCAGATTGTGCTGCAGCTCCTGGCTGCTCCTCGCATCCTCCCCTCCCCCCGGAATGTCCCTAACCTGATAGAAATGCCAAGAGAGACTACTACCCCCATCCTCCGCCCCGCACACTTACACTGATCCGCACCAGAGCATCCATGATGGAGGTGAATGCCTGCAGCTCGTCCCCTTCAGCCATGCTGCTCTGTCGCCGCTGGGAGCTGGAGACCAGGAGGAGGAGGAGAGCACCGGACTGATGGAAGCAGCAGGATGGAGCATGAGCAATGTGGAGCAGGGGAGGGGGGCGGCAAGACCCCCACATGTCCCCTCCCCCTCCTCATCACATCGGGGAGGGGGGGGCCCAGGATATACATCAGATGGACTACTACTCCCAGTAGCCACACAGTATTACACACCTGACAAGACTACTTCTGGTAGACACGTAAGATATGGACTACTACTCCCAGTATCCACACAATATCACACTCCTGACAGGACTGCTCCAGGTAGAGCCGTAAGATATTGATTACTACTCCCAGTATTCACACAATATCACATACCTGACAGGACTATCTCTGGTAGACAAGTAAGATATGGACTACTACTTCCGGTATCCACACAATATCACACACCTGACACAACAACTCCTGGTAGACAAGTAGGATATGGACTACTACTCCCAGTATCCACACAATATCACACTCCTGACAGGACTGCTCCAGGTAGAGCCGTAAGATATGGACTACTACTTCCAGTATCCACACAATATCACACACCTGACACAACAACTCCTGGTAGACAAGTAGGATATGGACTACTACTCCCAGTATCCACACAATATCACACTCCTGACAGGACTGCTCCAGGTAGAGCCGTAAGATATGGACTACTACTTCCAGTATCCACACAATATCACACACCTGACACAACAACTCCTGGTGGACACATATGATATGGACTACTACTGCCAGTATTCATACATTATCACACACCTGACAGGACTACTTCCCAAACCTCCCTCCTCCTTTTCATCAAATTAGGGAGACGGAAGCAGTTCTTACAGTGTGTCAGCGTCTCCTTGGTGTCGTTACAGTGTGTCAGCGTCTCCTTGCTGTCGTTACAGTGTGTCAGCGTCTCCTTGCTGTCGTTACAGTGTGTCAGTGTCTCCTTGCTGTCGTTACAATGTGTCAGAGTCTCCTTGGTGTCCTAATAGTGTATCAGCATCTCCTTTGTGTTGTTACAGTGTGTCAGCACCTCTGCCTTGCCCTTACAGTGTGTCAACCTCTCCTTGGTGTCGTTACAGTGTGTCAGTATCTTCTTGGTGTCCTTAGAGCGTGTCAGCGTCTACTTGGTGTTGTTACAGTCTGTCAGAGCCTCTTCCTTGTCGTCACGTGTCAACATCTCCTCAGTGTCGCTACAGTGTGTCTGCGCTTCTTCGGTGTCGTTACAGTGTGTCAGCGTGTCGTTACACTATATGAGCGTCTCCTCTGTGTTGTTATAGCATGTCAGCATCTTTTCAGTGTTGCTACAGTGTGTTAGCACCTCTCCCTTGTTGTAATAGCGTATCAGCGTCTTCTCTGTGTCGTTACAATGTGTCAGCGTCTTCTCTGTGTCCTTAAAAGGTTTCAGCGTCTCCTCGGTCATTACAATGTATGAGCATTTCCTTGTTGTTACAGTATGTCAGCATATTCTTGGTGCTGTTACAGTGTGTCAGCGGTTCTTCGGTGTCGATACAGTGTCAGCATCTCTTTGGTGTCATTACAGTGTGTCAGTGCCTCTTCCTTGTTGTTACAATGTGTCAGCATCTCCTTAGTGTCGTCACAATGTGTCAGTGTCTCCTCTGTCGTTACACTGTATGAGTGTCTCATTGGTGTTGTTATAGTGTGTCAGCGTCTTCTCGGTGTTGTTACACTCTGTCAGTGCCTCTTCCTCGTTCTTATAGTGTGTCAGCGTCTTCTTTGTGTCGTTATAGTGTGCCATTGCCTCCCGTTGTTACATTGTATGAGCTTCTCCTCGGTGTCGTTACAGTGTGTCAGCATCTTCTCTATGTTGTTACAGTGTGTCAGCATCTTCTCTGTGTCATTACAATGCGTCAGCGTCTTATCTGTGTTGTTATAACATGTCAGCGTCTCCTCAGTGTGGTTACAGTGTGTCAGCCTCTTCTTTGTGTTGTTACAACATGTCAGCGTCTCCTCAGTGTCGTTACGGTGTGTCAGCGTCTCCTCTGTGTCGTTACAATGTGTCAGCGTCTCCTCTGTTGTTACACTGTATGAGGGTCTCCTCAGTGTTGATACAGTATGTCCACGTCTCTTTGGTGTCCGGTGTTACAGTGTGTCAGCATCTCTTCCTTGTTGTTACAGTGTGTCAGCATCTCTTCCTTGTTGTTACAGTGTGTCAGCATCTCTTCCTTGTTGTTACAGTGTGTCAACATCTCTTCCTTGTTGTTACAGTGTGTCAGCATCTGCTGAGCGTCGTTACACTCTGTCAGCACCACTTCCTTGTCCTTATAGTGTGTCAACCTCTCCTTGGTGTTGTCACAGTGTGTCAGCACCACTTCCTGGTCGTCACAGTGTGTCAGCACCTTTTCCTTGTTCTTATAGTGTGTCAACCTCTCCGTGGTGTCGTCACAGTGTGTCAGCATCTCCTCAGTGTCGCTACAGTGAGTCAGCATTTGCTAGGTGTCGTTACAGTGTGTCAGCGTCTCCTCTGTCGTTACACTATATGATCTTCTCAGTGTTATTACAGTGTGTCAGCACCTATTCCTTGCCGTTACAATGTGTCAGAATCTTCTCTGTGTTGTTACAATCTGGCAGCGTCTCCTCAGTGCCATTACAGTATGTCAGCGTCTCCTCAGTGTTGTTACAATGTGTCAGCATCTCCTTAGTGTCGTTACAACGTGTCAGCGTTTCCTCTGTCATTACACTGTATAAGTGTCTCCTCTGTGTTGTTACAGTGTGTTAGCATATCTTGGGTGTTAGTACAGTGTGTCAGCACCTCATCCTTGTCGTTATAGTGTGGAAGTGTCTCCTCGGTTTTGTTACAGTGTGTCAACACCTCTTCGTTGTCCTTACAGTGGCCTCTCCTTGGTGTCCTTAGAGCGTGTCAGTGTCTCTTCGTTGTCACAGTGTATCCGCATCTCCTTAGTGTCGCTACAGTGTGTCAGTGTCTTCTCTGTCATCTATATATATAAAGACGAAAGCCCTCACTGACTGACTGACTCACTGACTGACTGACTGACTCACTGACTGACTGACTCACTGACTGACTGACTGACTCGCCAAAAGTTCTCCAACTTCCCGATGTCGTAGAAACATGAATTTTGGCACGAGCATAGATTATCTCCAAAATAGGAAAAGTAATTGGCTCCCAACTCCATTATTCAATTCTAAGCGCAAAAGAATTGGCGTCGAAATTTTACGTACGGAATGTAATTCTCTCACTTCCTGATGTCATTTTATATAAAGGAAACATCGCATGGTTACCTCCACGTGGTGTTTCCTGGGTAACGCAAAGAACCATGCAAAATGGTGAACATATTTTTTTCCTCAGTATCTCTAAAGTAACCACGACTTCATAAGATTTCCGTGTGAACACCAGATAAACACCAGTACCAAATTAACTCGGGCGAAGCCGGGTATATCAGCTAGTATACTATATGAGAGCCTCCTCAGTATTGTTACAGTGTGTCAGTGTCTTCTTAGTGTTGTTACAGTGTGTCCGCACCTCTTCATTATCGTTACAGTGTGTCAGTGTCTTCTCTGTGTCGTTACAGTGTGCAAGCTTCTCTGTCGTTACAGTGTATGAGCGTATCCTCGGTGTTGATACAGTGTGTCAGCATTTTCTAGGTGTTGTTACAGTGTCAGCGTCTCTTTGGTGTCGTTACAGTGTGTCAGTGCCTCTTCCTTGTTGTTACAGTGTCTCAGCATCTCTTTAGTGTCATAACAGTGTGTCAGCGTCTCCTCTGCCGTTACACTGTATGAGCATCTCCTCTGTGTTGTTATAGTGTGTCAGTGTCTTCTCTGTGTTGTTATAGTGTGTCAGCATCTCCTCGGTGTCTTTACAGTGTGCCAGTGCCTCTTTCTTGCTGTTACAGTGTGTCAGCGTCTCCTTGGTGTCATTACAGTGTGTCAGTGTCTTCTCTGTGTTGTTACAGTGTGTCAGCGTCTCTTCAATGTCAGTGCCTCTTTCTTGTTGTTACATTGCGTCAGCATCTCCTCTGTGTCGTTACAGTGTGTCAGCATCTCCTCGGTGTCGTTACAGTGTGTCAGCGTCTGCTCTGTCGTTAGACTGTATGAGCGTCTCCTTGGTGTCATTACAGTGTGTCAGCATCTTCTCTATGTTGTTACAGTGTGTCAGCACCTCTTCCATGTCGTTAGTGTGTCAGCGTCTCTTCAGTGTCAGTGCCTCTTTCTTGCTGTTACAGTGTGTCAGCATCTCTTCCTTGTTGTTACAGTGTGTCAGCATCTCCTCAGTGTCGTTACAGTGTGTCAGCATCTCTTCCTTGTTGTTACAGTGTGTCAGCATCTCCTCAGTGTCGTTACAGTGTGTCAGCATCTCTTCCTTGTTGTTACAGTGTGTCAGCATCTCCTCGGTGTCGTTACAGTGTGTCAGCATCTCCTCGGTGTCGTTACAGTGTGTCAGCATCTCTTCCTTGTTGTTACAGTGTGTCAGCATCTCCTCGGTGTTGTTACAGTGTGTCAGCATCTCTTTCTTGTTGTTACACTGAGTTAGCATCTCCTCGGTGTCGTTACAGTGTGTCAGCATCTCCTCGGTGTTGTTACAGTGTGTCAGCATCTCTTTCTTGTTGTTACACTGAGTTAGCATCTCCTCGGTGTCGTTACAGTGTGTCAGCGTCTGCTCTGTCGTTAGACTGTATGAGTGTCTTCTTGGTGTCATTACATTGTGTCAGCGTCTCCTTTGTGTCGTTACATTGTGTCAGCACCTCTTCCTTGTCGTTACAGTGTGTCAGCGTCTCTTCGGTGTCAGTGCCTCTTTCTTGTTACAGTGTGTCAGCGTCTGCTCTGTCGTTAGACTGTATGAGTGTCTCCTTGGTGTCATTACAGTGTGTCAGTGTCTCTTCGGTGTCAGCATCTCTTCCTTGTCGTTACAGTGTGTCAGCGTCTGCTCTGTCGTTAGACTGTATGTCTCCTTGGTGTCATTACATTGTGTCAGCATCTCCTCGGTGTCGTTACAGTGTCAGCGTCTCTTCAGTGCCAGCACCTCTGTCTTGTTGTTACATTGTGTCAGCGTCTTCTTTGTGTCCTTATAGTATGTCAGTGTCTCTTACTTATCGTTACAGTGTGTCAGCGTCTCTTCGGTGTCATTACATTGTGTCAGCATCTCCTCGGTGTCGTTACAGTGTGTCAGCGTCTCTTCAGTGCCAGCACCTCTGTCTTGTTGTTACATTGTGTCAGCGTCTCCTTTGTGTCTTTATAGTACGTCAGTGTCTCTTACTTATCGTTACAGTGTGTCAGCATCTCCTCGGTGTCGTTACAGTGTGTCAGCGTCTCTTCGGTGTCGTTACAGTGTGTCAGCGTCTCTTCGGTGTCAGCACCTCTGTCTTGTTGTTACATTGTGTCAGCGTCTCCTTTGTGTCCTTATAGTACGTCAGTGCCTCTTACTTATCGTTACAGTGTGTCAGCGACTTCTCGGTGTTGTCACCATGGCACTCTGAGGCTCAGCAGCCGTTACAGTGTATCAGCCTCTCCTCTGTGTCGTTACAATGTGTCACAGTATGCCTCTAATAGGTGGCAGTATAGAGCCATCCTTCCATCCTCTTCATTACCACCTCCTCTGTGTCGTTGCAGTGTGTCAGCACCGCCCCCCGAAGCCTAGTACACGTCACTTCCCGGCTGTAGGTGTCGCTGCAGTCCTCCTCCGCCAGGGGGAGCGCTGGGCAGCGGCTCCTCCTCAGGCGGTGCAGTTGCAGGTGAAAGAAGGCTGTGAGGAGCGATGGGTGAGAGCGGGAGCTGACGTGTCCTCAGCTGCAGGGGGCGCCGTCAGCACAGGGGTCTCATTGGGGCATAGCGCCCCCTGTATGACATGCGGTCCCCCTTCACCCCCCCCCCTCGTAGTGGTCAGCACTGGGATCTCAGTGGGGTATAATGGGTATGCCTTGATGGGGGTAGTGCCCCCTGTATGACATGTGGTGCCCCCCCAGCAGTCGTCAGTACTGGGATCTCAGTGGGGTGTAGTGGGTATGGTTTGGGGTGTAGCTTCCCCTGTATGACATGTGATGCCCCCCTCTGCAGCAGTCAGCACTGGGAACTCAGTGGGGTATAATGGGTATAGTTTGGGGTATAGCGCCCGCTGTATGATGTGTTCCTCCCCACCTCTTGTAGTGGTCAGTACTGGGATCTCAGTGGGGTATAGCGGATATGGTTTGGGATGTAGCGCCCTCTGTATGACATGTTTCCCCCTCCTTTGCAGTGGTCAGTATTAGGATTTCAGTGGGGTATAGCGGGTATGGTTTTGGGTGTAGCGCCTCCTGTATGATATGTGGTGTTCCTCCTGCAGTGGTCAGTACTGGGATCTCAGTAAGGTATAGTGGGTATGGTTCTGGGTGTAGCGCCCCCTGTATGACATGTGCCCTCTTTGCAGCAGTCAGTACTGGGAACCCAGTGAGGTATAGCGGGTATGGTTTGGGGTGTAGCGCCCCCTGTATGACATGTGATGCCCCCCTCTGCAGCAGTCAGCACTGGGAACTCAGTGGGGTATAGCGGGTATGGTTTTGGGTGTAGCGCCTCCTGTATGATATGTGGTGTTCCCCCTGCAGTGGTCAGTACTGGGATCTCAGTAGGGTATAGTGGGTATGATTTTGGGTGTAGCGCCCCCTGTATGACATGTTCCCTCTTCCCCTTGCAGTGGTCAGTACTGGGATCCCAGTGGGGTATAGCGGGTATGGTTTGGGGAGTAGCGTTCCCTGCATGACATGGCCCCCCCCCCCTCCCCTTGCAGTGGTTAGTACTGGGATGCCAGTGGGGTATAGCGGGTCTGGTTTGGGGTGTCGTGCCCCCTGTATGACATGTGGCGTCCCCTCTGCAGCGTTCAGCACTGGAATCTCAGTGGGGTATAGCGGGTATGGTTTGGGGTGTCGTGCCCCCTGTATGACATGTGCCCCCTCTTCAGCGGTCAGTACTAGGATTTCAGTGGGGTGTAGCTTCCCCTGTATGACATGTGGTGCCCCTCCTTTAGCGGTCAGTACTGGGATCTCAGTGGGGTATAACAGGTATGACTTTGGGGGTTGCGCCCCCTGTATGACATGTTCGGTCCCCCGTACAGTGGTCAGTACTGTGATCTCAGTGGGGTATGGCGGGTATGGTTTGGTTGTAGCGCCCCCTGTATGACATGTGGTGTCTCCTCCGCAGCGGTCAGTACTGGGATCTCGCTGGCGCTCTCCTCGCTGGTTTCGCTCCTCCTCTTCGCTGGGATGCAGATGTACAGCCGGCAGCTGGCTTCTTCCGAGTGGCTGACCATCCTGGGGGGCCTGCTGGGCTCCGGAATATTCTTCTTCTCCCTCACTGTATCCTTCTATCTACACTGAACATCCTGCATCCAACCCTGGAGCTGCACTATAATAGTGCCCAGTACTCTGCCCTCCGGACCATGATAACATCCTGCACCCAACCCCGGAGCTGCACTATAATAGTGCCCAGTACTCTGCCCTCCGGACCATGATAACATCCTGCATCCAACCCTGGAGCTGCTCTATAATAGTGCCCAGTACTCTGCCCTCCGGACCACGATAACATCCTGCATCCAACCCCGGAGCTGCTCTATAATAGTGCCCAGTACACTGCCCTCCGAACCATGATAACATCCTGCATCCAACCCCAGAGCTGCTCTATAATAGTGCCCAGTACTCTGCCCTCCGGACCATGATAACATCCTGCATCCAACCCCGGAGCTGCTCTATAATAGTGCCCAGTACACTGCCCTCCGAACCATGACAACATCCTGCATCCAACCCTGGAGCTGCTCTATAATAGTGCCCAGTACTCTGCCCTCCGGACCATGATAACATCCTGCATCCAACCCTGGAGCTGCTCTATAATAGTGCCCAGTACTCTGCCCTCCGGACCACGATAACATCCTGCATCCAACCCCGGAGCTGCTCTATAATAGTGCCCAGTACACTGCCCTCCGAACCATGACAACATCCTGCATCCAACCCTGGAGCTGCTCTATAATAGTGCCCAGTACTCTGCCCTCCGGACCATGATAACATCCTGCATCCAACCCTGGAGCTGCTCTATAATAGTGCCCAGTACTCTGCCCTCCGGACCATGATAACATCCTGCATCCAACCCCGGAGCTGCTCTATAATAGTGCCCAGTACTCTGCCCTCCGGACCACGATAACATCCTGCATCCAACCCCGGAGCTGCCCTATAATAGTGCCCAGTACTCTGCCCTCCGGACCACGATAACATCCTGCATCCAACCCTGAAGCTGCTCTATAATAGTGCCCAGTACTCTGCCCTCTGGACCATGATAACATCCTGCATCCAACCCCGGAGCTGCTCTATAATAGTGCCCAGTACTCTGCCCTCCGGACCACGATAACATCCTGCATCCAACCCCGGAGCTGCTCTATAATAGTGCCCAGTACTCTGCCCTCCGGACCATGATAACATCCTGCATCCAACCCTGGAGCTGCTCTATAATAGTGCCCAGTACTCTGCCCTCCGGACCACGATAACATCCTGCATCCAACCCCGGAGCTGCTCTATAATAGTGCCCAGTACTCTGCCCTCCGGACCGTGATAACATCCTGCATCCAACCCTGGAGCTGCTCTATAATAGTGCCCAGTACTCTGCCCTCCGGACCACGATAACATCCTGTATCCAACCCCGGAGCTGCTCTATAATAGTGCCCAGTACTCTGCCCTCCGGACCACGATAACATCCTGCATCCAACCCTGGAGCTGCTCTATAATAGTGCCCAGTACTCTGCCCTCCGGACCACGATAACATCCTGCATCCAACCCTGGAGCTGCTCTATAATAGTGCCCAGTACTCTGCCCTCCGGACCATGATAACATCCTGCATCCAAC
Organism: Eleutherodactylus coqui; assembly: GCF_035609145.1. Taxonomy (NCBI): domain Eukaryota; kingdom Metazoa; phylum Chordata; class Amphibia; order Anura; family Eleutherodactylidae; genus Eleutherodactylus; species Eleutherodactylus coqui. The sequence continues at coordinate 223,480,516 of NC_089842.1, read as the reverse complement.
CCCGGAGCTGCACTATAATAGTGCCCAGTACTCTGCCCTCCGGACCATGATAACATCCTGCATCTAACCCCGGAGCGGGACTAGAATGGTGTTTGGTAGCACCCTGCCCCCCCCCCCCCCTTCCTCCCACAACACCCTGCAAAATGATAACATCCCGCGTCCAACCCCGGACCATGATAATATACTGTCTGACGCACTATAATAGCACCCAGTACTCTGCCCTCCGGACCATAATAACATCCTGCATCCAATCCCCGGAGTGGGACTATCATAGTGTCTGGTACTGCGTTCCGCTGTCTGCACCCGGGCACACAACTTCATGGGTGACTCCTTAACCATGACTTCAGGCCTTCAACAACCTGGAGAATCTGGTCTTCGGTAAGGGTTTCCAGGCCAAGGTGTTTCCAGAAGGTGAGCGGGTCGGGTGGTTGGGGGGAGTATGGGATCTTGGGGTCTCCAGCTGGAGGTGGCAGTCGGTGATGGCGGGCGGGGGGACGCTGGCTCACTTGGTGATGTCTCTATTTGTGTTGCAGTCCTCGTCTGCCTCTTCGTCGCGCTCTTTGCCTCCGGTTTGGTCCACAGAGTCTGCGTCACCACATGGTCAGTATGTGCCAGGGCGGTGTGTGGGTGAGGGAAGGTATTTGTGGGTGCACACAATGACACCACTTGTCACTCCTTGTTCTACAGCTTTATCTTCTCTGTCGTGGACCTCTACTACGTCAACAAGATCTCGTCCGCTGTGTACCAGACGGTGACCCCCGCTGTACCCGCCGGGAAGGTGGTGGGGAAGAACAAGAAGCGGGCGTAACCCCATCATCTACATTCCTTGTGTTGTCTAATAAAAAGTACGGACTTTGTAATGTGTTGTGGGGAGTGAGTTTATTTTTAGGTCATGTGATGGCGATGTGTGCGACGGAGCTCAGTCCTCTCATAGAAGTTAGTGCCGCTATAGATGCCATCAAGCACAGCGTTGTACAGTGGGAGGTCACTGCACGTGCTGGGCGAAGGAGTGGAGTGGTTGAGGTCACGGCACGTACGGGAGGAGGAGGTGGTCACGGCACGTACGGAGCTGGTGGGTAGAGGATAGTTGAGGCCAGTGCACGTGGGGGAGGGAGGGAGGGTCACTGCACATGCTGGGCAAAGGAGTGGTTGAGGTAACGGCACGTACGGGTTGAGGATAGTTGAGGCCAGTGCACGTGGGGGGGGGGGGGGAGGTTAGTTGAGGCTAGTGCATGTAGGATGGGGAAGGGGGGTGGGGGGTCACGGCACGTGCTGTGCAAAGGAGTGGAGTGGTTGAGGTCATGGCAGGTATGGGGCTGGTGGGTAGAGGATAGTTTAGTCCGGTGCACGTGGGGGGGCGGGATAGTTGAGGCCAGTGCACGTGGGGGGGCGGGATAGTTGAGGCCAGTGCACGTGGGGGGGCGGATAGTTGAGGCCAGTGCACGTGGGGGGGGCGGGATAGTTGAGGCCAGTGCACGTGGGGGGCGGGATAGTTGAGGCCAGTGCACGTGGGGGGGGGGGGGGTTAGTGGGGGCCAGTGCACGTGGGGGGGGGGGGAGGTTAGTGGGGGCCAGTGCACGTGGGGGAGGGTTAGTGGAGGCCAGTGCACGTGGGGGAGGGTTAGTGGAGGCCAGTGCACGTGGGGGAGGGTTAGTGGAGGCCAGTGCACGGGGGGGGGGGAGGGTTAGTGGAGGCCAGTGCACGTGGGGGGGGGGGGGGAGGGTTAGTGGAGGCCAGTGCACGTGGGGGGGGAGGGTTAGTGGAGGCCAGTGCACGTGGGGGGGGAGGGTTAGTGGAGGCCAGTGCACGTGGGGGGGGGAGGTTAGTGGAGGCCAGTGCACGTGGGGGTGGGAAGGTAGTTGAGACCAGTGCACGTGGCGGGGGGGGGGGGGGTGAGGAGGGTAGTTGAGGCCAGTGCACGTGGCGGGGGGGGGGAGGAGGGTAGTTGAGGCCAGTGCATGTGGCGGGGGGGGGGAGGAGGGTAGTTGAGGCCAGTGCACGCGGGGGGGGGGGGGGGAGAGGAGGGTAGTTGAGGCCAGTGGGGGGGGGAGGAGGGTAGTTGAGGCCAGTGGGGGGGGGGGAGGAGGGTAGTTGAGGCCAGTGGGGGGGGGGGGAGGAGGGTAGTTGAGGCCAGTGCACGGTGGGGGGGGGGAGGAGGGTAGTTGAGGCCAGTGCACAGTGGGGGGGGGGAGGAGGGTAGTTGAGGCCAGTGCACGGTGGGGGGGGGGAGGAGGGTAATTGAGGCCAGTGCACGGTGGGGGGGGGGGGGAGGAGGTCAGTTGAGGCCAGTGCACGGTGGGGGGGGGGGAAGAGGGTAGTTGAGGCCAGTGCACGGTGGGGGGGGGGGGGAGGAGGGTAATTGAGGCCAGTGCACGGTGGGGGGGGGGGGGAGGAGGTCAGTTGAGGCCAGTGCACGGTGGGGGGGGGAAGAGGGTAGTTGAGGCCAGTGCACGGTGGGGGGGGGGGGGGAAGAGGGTAGTTGAGGCCAGTGCACGGTGGGGGGGGGGGGAGGAGGGTAGTTGAGGCCCGTGCACGTTGGGGGTGGGGGGAGGAGGGTAGTTGAGGCCCGTGCACGGTGGGGGGGGGGAGGAGGGTAGTTGAGGCCCGTGCACGGTGGGGGGGGGGGAGGAGGGTAGTTGAGGCCAGTGCACGGTGGGGGGGGGGGGGGAGGAGGGTAGTTGAGGCCAGTGCACGGTGGGGGGGGGGGGAGGGTAGTTGAGGCCAGTGCACGGTGGGGGGGGGAGGAGCGTTGTTGAGGCCAGTGCACGGTGGGGGGGGGGGGGAGAGGAGGGTAGTTGAGGCCAGTGCACGGTGGGGGGGGGTTGGAGGGTAGTTGAGGCCAGTGCACGGTGGGGGGGGGGGAGGAGCGTAGTTGAGGCCAGTGCACGGTGGGGGGGGGGAGGAGCGTAGTTGAGGCCAGTGCACGGTGGGGGGGGGAGGAGCGTAGTTGAGGCCAGTGCACGGGGGGGGAAGGGTAGTTGAGGCCAGTGCACGGGGGGGGGGGGGGGAGGGTAGTTGAGGCCAGTGCACGGGGGGGGGGGAGGGTAGTTGAGGCCAGCGCACGGGGGAGGAGGGTAGTTGAGGCCAGCGCACGTGGGGGGGGAGGAGGTTAGTTGAGGCCAGTGCACATGGGGGGGGGGGGAGGTTAGTTGAGGCCAGTGCACGTGGGGGGGGGGGGGATAGTTGAGGCCAGTGCACGTGGGGGGGGGGGTAGTTGAGGCCAGTGCACGTGGGAGGAAGTTAGTTGAGGCCAGTGCACGTGGGGGAGGAGGTTAGTTGAGGCCAGTGCACGTGGGCGGAGGGGGAAGGAGGTTAGCTGAGGCCAGTGCACGGGGGGAAGGAGGTTAGTTGGTTAGTTGAGGCCAGTGCACGTGGGGGGAGGGGTTAGTTGAGGCCAGTGCACGTGGGAGAGGAGGTTAGTTGAGGCCAGTGCACGTGGGGGGAGGAGGTTAGTTGAGGCCAGTGCACGTGGGGGGGGGGGAGGTTAGTTGAGGCCAGTGCACGTGGGGGGGGGGAGGTTAGTTGAGGCCAGTGCACGTGGGGGGGAGGTTAGTTGAGGCCAGTGCACGTGGGGGGGGGGGAGGTTAGTTGAGGCCAGTGCACGTGGGGGGGGGGGAGGTTAGTTGAGGCCAGTGCACGTGGGGGGGGGGAGGTTAGTTGAGGCCAGTGCACGTGGGGGGAGGTTAGTTGAGGCCAGTGCACGTGGGGGGGGGGAGGTTAGTTGAGGCCAGTGCACGTGGGGGGGGGGGAGGTTAGTTGAGGCCAGTGCACGTGGGGGGGAGGTTAGTTGAGGCCAGTGCACGTGGGGGGGAGGTTAGTTGAGGCCAGTGGGGGGGGGGGGGTTAGTTGAGGCCAGTGCACGTGGGGGGGGAGGTTAGTTGAGGCCAGTGCACGTGGGGGGGGGGAGGTTAGTTGAGGCCAGTGCAAGTGGGGGGGGGAGGTTAGTTGAGGCCAGTGCACGTGGGGGGGGGGGTTAGTTGAGGCCAGTGCACGTGGGGGGGGGGAGGAGGGTAGTTGAGGCCCGTGCACGGTGGGGGGGGGGGAGGAGGGTAGTTGAGGCCCGTGCACGGTGGGGGGGGGGGAGGAGGGTAGTTGAGGCCAGTGCACGGTGGGGGGGGGGGGGGAGGAGGGTAGTTGAGGCCAGTGCACGTGTGGGGGGGAGGTTAGTTGAGGCCAGTGGGGGGGGGGTTAGTTGAGGCCAGTGCACGTGGGGGGGGAGGTTAGTTGAGGCCAGTGCACGTGGGGGGGGGGGGAGGTTAGTTGAGGCCAGTGCAAGTGGGGGGGGGAGGTTAGTTGAGGCCAGTGCACGTGGGGGGGGGGGGGAGGTTAGTTGAGGCCAGTGCACGTGGGGGGGGGGGTAGGTTAGTTGAGGCCAGTGCACGTGGGGGGGAGGAGGTTAGTTGAGGCCAGTGCACGTGGGGGGGGGGTTAGCGGTTGCTGTCACTGCGCGGACGGGGGGGGGAGGAGTACAGTTGACGCCAGTGCACGTGGGGGGGGGGTAGTTGAGGCCAGTGCACGTTGGGGGGGGGGTTAGTTGAGGCCAGTGCACTTGGGGGAGGTTAGTTGAGGCCAGTGCACGTGGGGGGGGGGGGGAGGTTAGTTGAGGCCAGTGCACGTGGGGGGGGAGGTTAGTTGAGGCCAGTGCACGTGGGGGGAATGGCGGGGCGTTACAGAAAACCCGTGAGTTCTCCAATTAATATCCATGGGGTCCAGAATAGAGTTTTTTGTCCGGCCTCTTAATAGATTCGTGATAACTCACACGCAATCCCCGACCCTCCAAAAAGTCTTTAGAGAAGAAATCACTAACCTACTACATATGGGGGCAATAGTGGAGGTTCCCGCTGTAGAACAGGAATTAGGGTACTACTCTCCCCTTTTTCTCATTAAAAAACCAAATGGGTCACATTGGATGATCGTTAACCTTAAAGGCCTAAACAAATATATCTTTTATAAAAAGTTTAAGATGGAGACCATTAGATCAGCAGTAACCCTAGTCAACAGGGGGGATTACATGTGTACAATCGACCTAAAGGATGCATACTATCATGTCCTGATTCTTCCTGAACATCATAAATACCTGCGATTCGCGGTAGAAATCGGGAGCTGCCTATATCATTTCCAGTTCCAGTGCTTACCATTTGAGATATCTACCGCGCCAAGGGTCTTCTCGAAAATCGTGGTCGAGATGGTAGCGCATCTCCATGCATCAGGCATCAATATTGTTCCCTATCTGGACGATTTTTTGCTGATAAGCCCCTCGGAAAAGGCCCTGAAGGAAGATACCGCTCGTTCAGTCGCCCTGTTCCAAAAACTGGGGTGGATCGTGAACTTCCAAAAATCCAGTCTTCTTCCGGAAACTCGGAAAATATTCTTGGGGGTCCAGATAAACTCAGAGTCCCAGACTCTATCTCTGCCGTCACCCAGTAAGGAGAGTCTAGGACAGACAGTCCGTAAATACGTGCGAAACAAAACTTATCATTTCGAGAAGGAATGAGACTGTTGACATCATGCATACAGATTATACCATGGGCCCAAGCACATTCAAGAACACTGCAAAGGGCTGTCCTGGGTAACTGGGATGGAGCGGCGACCTCACTAGATAACAAAATGCACCTGTCATTGTTAGTCGTCCGGACCCTTCGCTGGTGGCTGTCGGCACATAACCTAAATGCGGAATCCCAGTGGGTTTCCGAACCCTTCATTAGCGTAATCACGGATGCTAGCCAGCTCGGTTGGGGAGCACAGATAGGACAACATCTGTTACAAGGGAAATGGGCCCCAGAAACTAAAACACAGACCTCAAACTTTAGGGAACTTATGGCTATCTGGGAAGCGCTGTGCAGGTTACAAGACACCTTAAGAGGCAAACAAAAAGTCTTCTCAGATAACATGACTGCGGTTTCCCTTATTCATCATCAGGGAGGTACCAGGAGCTTCCATCTCCTAAAACTAACAGCCCGGTCTTCCGGTGGGCCGAAGTCATGGTGCAGTCTCTTAACAGCAGTCCATCTCAGAGGGTCTTAGAACGTGACGGCAGACTACCTCAGCCGAAAACACCTGGATCCGGGAGAATGGTCCCTGAACCAAGAAAAGTTCCGACATATCGTGGACACCTGGGGCATAACGCAAGTAGACCTTTTCGCGAGCAGGTCAAACGCAAAATGCCAGAAATACTTGTCCCTCAACCCAAAAGACAAAGCCGGGGGGATGGACGCTTTCTCTCAAACGTGGAATATGGATCTGATCTGGCCTACGCCTTCCCTCCCATTCCTCTTATCCCAAGGGTCCTGCAGAAAATCCGGAGAAGTCACGTGACAGTTATACTAGTCGTCCCGTACTGGAAGAAGTGCGCATGGTTTCCCCTTCTGAACCTAGCTATTGCTGACCCAATTCGACTCTCAGCCAGAGAAGATCGCCTGTCGCAGGGCCCAGTTCTGTGTCCCAACGTGCAGAAGCTGAATTTAACAGCCTGGATGTTGAGAAACAGATGCTACTAAACCAAGATTTGTCTGCCAGGGTAGTGTCAACTCTGTGTCAGAGCCATAAGCCAGTAACCACCGCCATCTATAATAAAATATGGAAAAAGTTTACTTCCTGGAGGAAGCCGAAAGTTTCTAACTTTGACACCTCTATAACGGAGATTTTGGACTTCCTTCAGGAAGACCTGGAAAAAAAAACCTAAGCCCAGGGACCCTTAAAGTCCAGATTTCAGCCCTTTTGTGCTTTCTGGATCAGCCGTTAGCCGAACACAAGCTAGTGCGGAGGTTCATGAGGGTGGCGGAGAGGATAAGGCCAGTAGTCCATAGTTCGGTACCTACGTGGGTTTTAAACCTAGTACTTAAAAGCCTCTGTAGGCCCCCCTTCGAACCCATAGAACAATCGTCGGTTAAAACACTATCCCTTAAAACGATACTCTTGGTTGCGGTTACGACGGCAAGACAGGTTAACGAGATCCAGGTCTTTTCATGCAGAACACCGTATTTATTAGTACTGGACGATAGGATCGTCTTAAAAATGGACCCCTTTTTCCTACCCAAAGTGGCCTCAAAGTTCCATAGACAGCAGGAAGTTATCCTTCCCTCCTTCTGTCAGAACCCCCGAAACGACAAAGAGAAAGAATATCACAGCCTGGACGTGAAAAGAGCCATTCTGCATCATTTAGAATGTACATCTCCCTTTAGAAAATCTGACAATCTCTTTGTTCAATTTCAGGGGCCGGGCAAAGGAAAGGCAGCTTCTAAGAGATTCATTAGCCGCTGGATAAAAACAGCAATCCAGCAAGCCTACTCTTCCAGCAACAAGGCGGTTTCGGCAGGACTGAGGGCTCATTCAACGAGAGCCGCATCGTGCTCTAAGGCCTCATGTCCACGGGGAAAATCAGATCCGCTGCAGATTCTACATGTAGAATCTGCAGCGGGTCCCTCCTGCCCCGCGGACATGAGCGCCGAAAATAAGAATTTAAAAGTATTTACCATCCGGCGCGGGCGGAGAAGATCAGCTGTTCCTCACGGCCGGATCTTCATTTTCGGCCGGCGGATGAATTCCTGACGCCGGCGGCACGTCGCCGGCACGTCGCCGACGTGCCGCGCGCATGCGCCGGGCACATCCGCCGAGCCGAAGCAAGGAAGATGCGGCCGTGAGGAACAGCTGACCTTCCCCGCACGCGCCGGATGGTAAATACTTTAAATTCCTATTTTAGGTCTCCCGCGGATCCGGACGGCTTCCATAGGCTTCAATAGAAGCCCGCGGGAGCCGTCCCCCGCGGGAGACCCGCACGAAAATGGAGCATGGTCCAGATTTTTCCATGCTCCATTTTTTTTAAAATCCCTTTTATTGACGATCCGCGGGTATTTATGTACCCGCGGGTGGTCAATGCATCCCTATGGGATGCGGATCCGCATGCGGGAGATCCGCTGCGGATCTTAAATCATATTTTGCCCGTGGACATGAGCCCTTAGGCAGAAAGGGCTATGGCTTCACCAGAACAGATATGCAGGGTGGCCACATGGTCTAGCCCGCACACATTCGTGAAGCACTACAGGCTAAATACCGATCATTCCTCGGACATATCGTTCGGTAGAAAAGTCTTACAGGCGATAGTCCCACCCTAGGTTAGTAATTTGGTGTGGCTCCATGTATTGACGTCATGACGACGCCGGGGAAAAGGATAGAATTTCTTAGCGGAAATTCCTTTTTACCGAGTCATCATGACGGCACGTCATTTACCTCCCGTTAAAAAAAAAAATTTTTTAAAAATCTATATATCTATATATGTAAAGACGAAAGCCCTCACTGACTCACTGACTGACTGACTGACTGACTGACTGGCCAAAAGTTCTCCAACTTCCCGATGTCGTAGAAACATGAAATTTGGCACAAGCATAGATTATCTCCAAAATAGGAAAAGTAATTGGGTCCCAACTCGATTATTTAATTCTAGCGCAAAAGAATTAGCGTCCAAATTTAACGTGCATAATCTAAATCTGTCACTTCCCAATGTCATAGAAACTTAAAATTTGGCACGAGCATTGATTATGTCATAAATAGGAAAAGTTAATGGGTCCCAACTCCATTATTCAATTCTATGCGCAAAAGAATAAGCGCCCAAATTTTACGTGCGTAATGTATTTTCCTCACTTTCCGGTGTCATAGAAACGTGAAATTTGGCACGAGCATTGATTATGTCATGAATAGGAAAAGCTAATGGGTCCCAACTAGAGATGAGCGAGCATTGCCTTCATCGAGTACCTGCCGGCTCGAGATGAAACGTTCGGGTGCCGGCGGTGGGCAGGGAGCTGCGGGGGAGAGCGGAACGGAGGGGAGATCTCTCCCTCCCTCTCTCCCCTCCACTCCCTCCTGCTGACAGCCGCTACTCACCGCTCCCCCGCGCCAGCACCCGAACGTTTCATCTCGAGCGGGCAGGTACTCGATAAAGGCAATGCTCGCTTGAGCAATTGCCTTTACCGAGTATAATCGCTCATCTCTAGTCCCAACTCGATTATTCAATTCTAAGCGCAAAAGAATTAGCATCTAAATTTTACGTACGGAATCTAAATCTCTCACTTCCCGATGTCATAGAAACCTGAAATTTGGCACGAGCATTGATTATGTCATAAATAGGAAAAGTTAATGGGTCCCAACTCGATTATTCAACTCTATGCGCCAAAGAATTAGCGTCCAAATTTTACGTACGGAATGTAATTCTCTCACTTCCGGATGTCATTTTATATAACGGAAACGTCGCATGGTTACCTCCACGTGGTGTTTTCTGGGTAACGCAGAGAACTATGCAAAATGGTGAACATATGTTTTTCCGGTATCTCTAAAGTAACCACGGCTTCATAAGATTTTCCGTGTGAACACCAGATAAACACCAGTACCAAATTAACTCGGGCGAAGCCGGGTATATCAGCTAGTAATTATATATGTTTATTGATAAATGCAGTATTAATGCATAATACTTCTGTTTGGGTAACTCACCCCTCTTTTTTCTTACGTTTCAAAAAAAAAAAAAAAAGACATATTTGTTTAACGTGAACTAACAATGTTTTTTTCTTGAGTGAATAAAGGTTTTCATGATAGACCAGAATATGTCCATGTAAGTAATTTGGAAAACACTGAGGAATGGAAGGGAGGAAGAGCCTTTTCAAGTCTCTTGCTTCCTGTCCCTACAAGGTCAGAGGGCAACCTCCATGTATTGCCGTCATGATGACTCGGAAAAAAGTAATTTTCGGTAAGAAATTCTATCCTTTTTACGCTATCATATTGGTGAACTCTGATTAGTCAGGACCTGGAGACAGCTAAGAAGAAAGAGGGGGAAGGGGGGGGCAAAGGAAAGAGAAAAAAAATGAAAAAAAATAATGAAAAATGTGAAAAATAAAAAAGCCTAAATAAAATAGAAAAAATAAAAGGATAGAAAAGGAAGATGATGAAAGACCAGGATGATAGAAGTAAAAATAAAAAATGAAAAGCGGAAAAAGAAAGAAAGGGAGTGGAAATAGTAGAAGAAGGCTGGAATCGGCACATGTGACGGAGGCGGAGCTATGCGGTGACACGTACAAGGGGGCGGAGCCAAAACACCGCTGCTGCCGAGCGGAGCCGAAGGGAGAAGACCCATCTGTGCAAGCGCGTCTAAAAAAGCAAGAAGACACCGAAATTAGACGGAGCCATGGAGACGGGGACGCCAGCAACGGAGCAGGTAAGTGAATAACTTCTGTATGGCTCATATTTAATGCACAATGTATATTACAAAGTGCATTAATATGGCCATACAGAAGTACTTAACCCCACTTGCTTTCGCGAGACAACCCCTTTAACTGTACAATTTTTGAATAGATCTAAGCAAAGCAGTAGGAAAAAACTATTTTCATTTTTTGGGCAATTGCGTCAATTTAAAAACAGGTTTTTTTGTACAGCACACATATAAATGAAGACTTTCACCCCAAAATGGATACCCCTGTTTGTTCCGTGTTCAGAACCATACCCATTGTGGCCCTAATCTACTTACAGGACACATGGCTAGGCCTATAATGGAAGGAGCACCTGTTGGATTTCAGGGCACAACTGAATAAATTCCAGGCCCCATTGCCCACTTAAAGAGCCATTGAGCGGCCAAAACGATAAGGAACCCCCTCAAATGACCACATTTTGAAAACTAGACCCCTTAATGAATTCATCTAGGGGTGTACTGCGTATTTTGACCACACAGTATTTGACTGAATCTTATCAAAGCAGAAGAAAAAAAGTACGATTTTCAATTTTTTTGCAATTTTTTAAAACTTAAAAACAGGTTTTTTTGTACAGCACACATAGGAATGAAGATTGTCACCCCAAAATGGATACCCCCGTTTGTCCCGAGTTCAGAAACATACCCATTGTGGCCCTAATCTACTTACAGGACACATGGCTAGGCCTATAATGAAAGGAACACTCGTTGGATTGCAGGGCACAACTGAATAAATCCCAGGCCCCATTGCTCATTTGTACGGAATAAAAATTGACTCCCTAAAAATATCCCCCCCCCCTCCCCCCCCCCCACTTCCTTTTCGGGTTTCCCCAAATCTTAGATAGAAGTAATAATGTGAACTGTGTGGTAATTACGGAGGCCGGTTAGAATGGGCACATGGGGCAATAAAACCGGTATCCCCCCTCCTCTCATGCTTTTTGGGGGTCATTTCTTGACCCCAGCCGCAGGGATGGAGTGTAAAAAGTGGCGCTCTGTGAGTCTCCGTAAGCTTGCTGAGGTGCGGCGGTCTCACACAGAGGGCGCTCAACAAGCTGCTCCTGGAACTGCATGAAGGCGAGCGTTCCCGGGGCTTCTTGTAAATTGCGTATTACAGGTAGCGGTCTGAATAACGCCGGGCTCACACGGCCGGATGTGGAATCCACTTGTGGAGGCCCGCAGCGGATTCCCGGCTGTGAGCCCGGCCGTGGCCCTGCGTACGGCGCGTAATGTACTGCGCATAACTGCCTACTCACACAGGCGGTCATTCGCAGTACAGTTTTTTTTTTGTTTGTATTTCCGTCACCATCTCTTAGCGGGGACGAGGGTACCTGCAGCCCGTATACAACGTAGTTGCGTATGGGCTGCGGGTATATCCTCGACCACGGAGCACAATGGGCTCTATGTCACAGATATCTGCAGTAAAATAGAACCTACTGCGTTCTCTTTTCTGCGAGTGGGTTACACAATTCCGACCCGCTAATGTGAGGGGAATTGTGTAATCCAATGCGATTGATCTGCGTAATACCGTGAATCAGACGCATGCGGAATCCGTAATTCCTATCCAGTCATGTGAGACCGACCTATGTTAGATCGCTACTTTTTTGTTACGTGACCGTGGACCGCTCAACGGGGCCACCCGTCACTGCTGCAGGCTCTCGGCGACCGTTGGTCGCTGAGAGCAAGGAGATTTGAAGTTCCTGGGCTCCCCGACTCCTGCGCATGTGTCCGGCATTTTGCCGGCGGTCGCATGTGCAGAATCCGGGTAAGTTCACGGAGGGGTTCAAATACAGAGGCCTCTGGTAAAAAGTTTAATCTCCTCTCACCGATCGCATCGGTGAGGGGAGATGACACTTCAATTTTTTTAAAAACTTTTACGTCATCGCCATTATCCATTGTATAACGGCGAACACGTGACCAGGAACCGCCCACCGCGGCCCCCCGTGAAATCTCCAGGCTCTTGTCTCAGTTTTGTAGCCAGGAGCAGGGAGAATTTCAATTATCCTGGCAATCCACAGCTAGCTTTTGCGCATGCGTCCGCCATTTTGGCGACTGGCGTGTGCGCAGAAGCTGGGGTAAGGTCCGTGGATAAATCCGGGGGCCTTATGTACGTACTTTCATCCTCCCTTACGGATATGATCTGTGAGGGGAGATGATTTTAAAAACTTTTTTTAACTTTTTTTTTTTTTTTTTTTTTTACTTTTTTACACTTTTTTTTTTTACTTAACATGATCACTGTTATCCAAAGGATAAACAGTGATCATGTCCCCGGTGAAATCTGTCTGCTCCTGGCTACACATGGCAGCCAGGAGCAGAGGGATTTTGAATTTCCCCGAGGCTCGAGCCCCTCTGTGCACGCGCCGGATGTCAATCATCAGGCGCGCATGAGCAAAAGGCGACTTCGGGGTCCTGGAACACCGGGGACATCGGCGGACCTGAGGTGAGTATTTTCACCTCCCCTCCCCCTGTTCTTTTTTTTTTTACTTTTTTAAACTTTTTCGTGATCGCCGCTTTCCATTGGATAGCGATGATCACGGGGCCGGGGGACCGCCTCACCGCGGTCCCCAGTAACATCTCCTGGTTCCCGGCTACCTTCAGAAGAGTGGCGGCGGGTCTGAGAGGACTCCGTCACCGCAGAAGACCCCGGAGAAGGCGGGGTGAGTAATTTCAGCTGCCCTGATGGATCCGATCCATCAGGGCAGCTGAATCTTTAACTTTTTAAAAACTTTTTTTTCACTTTATTGCGATCGGCGCTATCCATTAGCCCCGCCCCCGTCCTGCCTCCTTTCATTGCAAATAGTGCAGAGGGGCGGAGAGGGAGGCAGAGAGGGAGTGGGAGCTCAGTTCCTGCTCCTGGCTCTTCTATCCTCCCCCCCCCCCCCTGCACATGAGTACGACGTATATCGGCTCGGCGTGAAAAACCGAGCCGATATACGTTCATGTGAATATAGCCTAAAGAAGAAGTTACAGGTCTGTGAGACCCAGAAATCTTGCTTCTTTGTAGCTGACCAAATACTTATTTTCCACCATAATTTGCAAATAATTTCGTTTAAAAATCAGACAATGTGATTTTCTGGATGTGTTTTTCTTATGTTGTCTCTCATAGTTGAGGTCCACCTATGATGTCATTTACAGGCCTCTCTCATCTTTTTAAGTGGGAGAACTTGTACAGTTGGTATCTGACTAAATACTTCCCCCCCCCCCCCCCCCCCACTGTATGCCAACCCACACGGGCAGCTGATTAGGTATACTACATATGCAGACGTACAGGAATAGCGTTCCTTTTTGAATTGGACACCATGGTGCTTAAGGGTCTCAATCTAGAGTATTTATATATGCCGCCTATTTAGAATTAGGATCCTTGAAGCATTCTGCCTGTTTAGGGGATTTGTACCCCTATTTTATTTGTTTTGTTGGTAGGTGGTTGTCTTTCCACATTTGATCCCGTCCAGTTGTCCATTTTTGATTATTTTCATTTAAATTATTGATTAATAAAAATTATTTGCAGTACTATTTATGGTGTGGAAACGGGAGTTTTTCAAGGTTCATCTATTCTTTGTAATGTGGACCAGCAGTTCTCTTTTTTTCCCTCTTCCATCCTTTCCCCCCCTTTTTTCTTTTCTGTTCTTTTTCTTGTTTCCTTTCCCCCCACCCCCTTTTCCTTCTCCTATTACCCCTCCCTTTCCCCCGTTTCCTTCTCTTTTTGATTTTCTTTTTTTATTTTCATTTCTATCATCCTGGTCTTTCATCATCTTCCTTTTCTATCCTTTTATTTTTTTCTATTTTATTTAGGCTTTTTTATTTTTCATTATTTTTTCACCATTTTTTTTTTTTTCTTTTTTTTTCATTATTTTTTCTCTTTCCTTTTTTCCCCCCCTCTTTCTTCTTACTTAGCTGTCTCCAGGTCCTGACTAATTGAGATCAGAGTTCGCCATTATGATATATGCATCAGCATGTTATATGCCTTGGTATGCAGTGGGCTTCAGCATTAGATAGCCTGCACGCACAGCCCTTCCTGGTTCTATATGCCACACAAAACATGAAGTGGCTGAATGGGACATGCTGCCACACACAAGATGGCGCCATACTGCGAGATTTGCCCAGATAACTTACGCAAACGCTGCATTAGGACACCGGTATCTGACGGATGGGCATGTAGGGATCAGCGTGGCAAAACAACATTTCATGTATGTTTGCTTGTGGGCTAGCTTGAAAAAGACCATTCAGGTGGAAATGTTGCTGCCTTCAGCCTTGTCTGTCATGGGAGAATAAAGAAATTTTGCACCCAGCAACTTGTATGCTGCCGCATAACTCGCATTGTGTGGATTCAGCAAGGAATATGTTCAAATTAGCCCTTTTTGGGGGAAAATTCCTTCCCGACTCCCTAATGGCAATCAGACTATTCCCTGGATCAACCCCTAATAGTTCCTACCTGTCTGTATACCCGGATTAACAATTAACCTAAGATTTATAGCCTATAATATCCTTCCTCTCTAGAAAGACGTCTAGTCCCCTTTTAAACTCCTCTATGGATTTTGCCATCACCACGTCCTCAGGCAGAGAGTTCCACAGTCTAACTGCTCTTACAGTAAAGAATCCCCTTCTGTGTTGGTGATGAAACCTGCTTTCCTCTAAACGGAGCGGATGCCCTCTTGTTACCGTCGCAGTCCTGGGTATAAACAGATCATGGGAGAGATCCATGTATTGTCCCCCTCATGTATTTATACATAGTTATTTGGTCGCCCCTTAACTGTCTTTTTTTCTAGAGTAAATAGTCCCAATTTTGATAGCCTCTCTGGGTATTCCAGTCCCGTCATTCCATGTATTAGTTTAGTTGCCCTTCTTTGAACCCCCTCCAGCACTGTAACATCTTTCCTGAGCCCCGGTGTCCAGAACTGTACACAGTATTCCATGTGAGGCCTGACAAGTGCCTTATATAGTGGGAGGATAATGTTCTCGCCCCTTTACCTCTTTTAATGCATCCCAAAACTTTATTTGCCTTTGCAGCAGCTGACTGGCATTGGTTACTCCAGTTCAGTCTATAATCCACTAGGACCCCCAGGGTCTTTTTCCATATCACTTTTCCCTAGCAGTACCCCATTTAGTGTATACTGGTGACATCCGTTTCTTCTGCCCATGTGCATAACCTTACATTTATCGACATTGAACTTCATTTGCCATTTTTCTGCCCAAGCCCCCAGCTTATCTAGGTCCGTTTGTAACCGTACATTGTCCTCCGTTGTATTTAATATCCTGTATAATTTTATATCATCTGCAAATATTGATATTTTGCTGTGCAGCCCCTCTATCGGGTCATTGATAAATATGTTGAACAGAATGGGGCCCAATACTGAACCCTGTGGCCCCCACTAGTGACTGTGGCCCAATCAGAGTACGAACCATTTTTAATTTTTGGTTGGAGTGGTTGAGGTCACTGCACGTACAAGGAGGGGAGTTGTGAGGTCACCGTATGTACAGTGGGGGAGTGGTTATGGTCACTGCAAGTACAAGGGGGGTGGTTGAGGTCACTGTGCGTGCAGGAGGGGGGGGGGGGGGTAGAGTGTTTTAGGTCACTACAGGTACAGGGGGGAGTGGTTGAGGTTACTGTATGTACGGGAGGGGGGAGTGGTTGAGATCACTATGTACAGTGGGGGAGTATTTGAGGTCACTGCACATACAGAGAGGAAGTGGTTTAGGTCACTGTGAGTACAGGAGGGGGGTAGAGTGGTTTAGGTCACTACAGGTACAGGGGTAATGGTTGAGGTCACTATACATACGAGGGAGAGTGGTTGAGGTCGTTACATGTACAGGGGGGAGTAGTAGTCAAGGTCGTTGCACGTACAGGGGGAGTAGTAGTCAAGGTCGTTGCACGTACAGGGGGGTAAAGTGGCTAGGGTCACTGTGCATACACGCAGGGGAGTTGTTGAGGTCACTGCACATAAAGGTGTTAGAGTGGTTGAGGTCACTGTATGTACAGTGGACGAATGGTTAAGGTCACTGCAAGTACAAGGGGGGTGGTTGAGGTTTTTGCACGTACAGAGGGAGTGGCTGAGGTCACTGCACGTACAGCGGGGGGTAGAGTGGTTGCGGTCACTGCACATACAGGGAGATGTTAAAGTGGTTGAGGTCTGCACGTACAGTGGGGGAGTGGTTGAGGTCACTGCACATACAGGGAGATGTTAAAGTGGTTGAGGTCTGCACGTACAGTGGGGGAGTGGTTGAGGTCACTGCACATACAGGGGTGGAGTTGTTGAGGTCACTGTGTGTACAGTGGGGGGGGGGGCGGTTAAGGTCACTACTTGTACGG
Source organism: Eleutherodactylus coqui (assembly GCF_035609145.1). Classification (NCBI taxonomy): domain Eukaryota; kingdom Metazoa; phylum Chordata; class Amphibia; order Anura; family Eleutherodactylidae; genus Eleutherodactylus; species Eleutherodactylus coqui. The sequence goes on along the minus strand of NC_089842.1, from coordinate 223,463,987 downwards.
GGGGGGGGGGGGGGTACAGTGGTTGGGGTCATTGCACGTACAGGGGGAGTGGGTGAGGTCACTGCACCTTCAGGGAGGGGCTGAAGTGGTTGAGGTCACTACACACATCGGGGGGAGTGGTTGATGTCACTGCACAAACAGGGAGGGGAGTTGTTGAGGTCACTGCACATTCATGGGTGGAGTTGTTGAGGTCACTGTATGTACAGTGGGGAAGTGGTTGAGGTCACTGCACATACAGGGAGGAGTTAAAGTGGTTGAGGTCACTGCACACATAGGGGGGAGTGGTTGAGGTCACTGCATGTACATGGAGGGAAGTTGTTGAGGTCACTCTATGTAAGGGGGTAGAGTGGTTTTACCTTCACATAAGCTGACCCTCTTGAGACCAACAGCATAAACCGCGCCGCCAGCCTGACTTTTTACTCCACTCGCCTCCATAGCTGCAGTCACAACGCTGATTCATGGGGCTTGGTGTGGACATGGGAGTTGTTTCCCGTGTGTCCGGCGTACACGTGCCGCAGGTTCATCGTTGTACACTGTTAGTCTTAGGTGAAGGCTTCACAGCGACTTTGGTCATGTGACCAGAATACATGGGGGACATCTTGTGCTGCTATACTATAGGTGTAACATTTTTTGAGGTCCGTTGTGGCAGAGTTGCATCCAACAGATGTGCATGGTGAGGCGACATTGCCATCTCTGCGTTGTGTAGCCAACGTCACCAGGTAACCGGAGTCCAATACTGGAAACGACGTCGAGGAGACAAGTGTATATAGCAGCTCACAGACACATAACTGGACGCACGGCTTCACCTGGCTGCCATGATGGGGAGGACAGTCTCCTTGGAGCGGGACACAACCTTTTCCAGTATCCAAGACTTTTCTTGTAAGTGGGGGAGGAGCTTGTTTAGGGACTGCAACTCTCATCATTGTATGAGTTGTTGCAGATGCTCCTTGCATTGCCACGTTTGCCCTCCGCACGTGCCGGGCGCTGACGGCATCATTCACTGGTCTCTGATATGACTGTAAGGACGGTCCTTAGGCAGGTTTGATTGGGCTGAAAAAAAACCAAGTCACAATCTGCCCATATAAACTTGCCACTCGCAGTTTATTTTATTACATGTGAGGGAGATGGAATAATACCCCCACAGCGCCACCTATTGGAAGGCAGCATTCCTTCAAGCCAAAGTTAGACTCTTTATACAAGCCTTGTAACAATGACTGGGAATTAAAAGCCAGACTCCATGCACAGACAGCTGTTTCAGGGTATTTTCCCTTCCATTTTGTGTGCTTTAAGCATAATGTTTGGATAAGCCATCCAGTAGAAAAATCAGGCTGACAACCACAGGAGCTGACAATCTAGAAGAAGACAAGGTGTAACACTGCATATGGCCACTAGAGGGCAGGCGTGGCCAATGAATCTTGCTTTATGTTCCCGGGGCTTACAATCTAAGGACGCGGTCACATGGGCGTATTTTCTGGCAAAATTTTTTCTACTGCCGGCACACGAACCCATTGAATTAAATGGGAACAAATAAAACCAGGGTGCACATTTCTATTGCTGACCCCCTTTTTTTTCTTTTTTTGTACAAATATTGTGAAGTTTTGGCTACCTTCACTTGGTCGTGCACACCTGCCGCCCATTTACCTTCTGTCCCTCCTATTGGACCATATAAATGGTATCCTACCTTCCCTGGCTTTATTTGTAGGCTTAGTCCCAAGAGAGGAGCATTCTGAGAGGTAGGAACTCAGCTTTCCCAGGTTGAGATTTACCACCTGGTATTAGGGTTAGGACCCATCTAAGCTTGGTCACCTGGACGATGGTAGATGGGCCAATGTAATTTGATCAAATTATATACCAAGAGCCTTGCATTATTTAATGTGGTTAGAGTATTGATCTGGGCATGTATACCTCTGATGGGAAATGTATTTTGCGTGCTGTTGCCATTTTTGGTTTCTGTTTCATGTCCATTGTGACAAACTGTCTGTCGCTGCGGTCTTCCTGGCATAAACATGCCTCCGCCGGTTGTAGTCTGCGCACCACAGGAGCTTACAATCTACCACGTCATGTTACAGGGCCTCTTAGGTCAAACATTGACTACCTGCCACTTGGTGGCGCTGCAGAGGCGTTGTACCATCTCCTGTATGGATGGCGCTATTGCCAGCACCGGTATGTGACAAGCACTCATGGAGGAATGAAGCTTTATGGTGCCCTGCTCCCCCATTATAACATGTTCCTGCTGGTCACAAGAGCTGACACTCTGTAGCCCTCCAGGTGGTGGTGGAGTCAGCAAGAGACGTCTAGACGAAAGCACAGAACACCTGGCGGTAGGGAAGTCATGTGACTAGAGTGTCAGCTATGTAGTCCAGACGCTGAACGCAGCAGCAGTGTGTGACTAATGTGCCGTCATCCTACCACACCTGATGGAGCAGCTCAGTGTCGGGCCTCCCGCACACGGGCGGAATTTTGCTGTGGATTCCAGAGCGGGGGTCCGCAGCAATAACCCTTCATAGTACGCTATGCAAAAAAGATTCTTCATGCGCATGAGCGGAAACCAATTGCGGTTTCCGCTTACGGATGAAAAATCGCAGCATGCTCCATTTTTCTGCAGTGTCCACACGGACAGTTTCCATTCAAGCCAATAGAAGCCGTCTGACCTGCGGCCCGTCCGCAACTGACATTGCGGACACAGAGTTTAAAAAAATCTGTACTGCACATGTCCGACAGCGGGTCATGCAGACCATCCGCAGTACAGAGAAGCTAGAAGAAGACAACAAGTACGCAGGGTCACCCGCCGCGGTTCACGACCAGGTTCCATGCGGGATTCCTCACACGAAATACGTGCACGCCAGTCATGTGTGTCACACTTGTCATAGACTCCGCAGCCTGTCACCCACTGGCCTCACAAGAGCTTAGGACAAGCTCTGTTAGTTCTGCAGGGAAAGCCGCTCGTCCTACTTCACACGGCTGTCGCTCTATCAGCGCTACCAACATGCTTTTCGTGTCATTTTAAAGCGAAGATTCTTAGCTAAGAGACGTGTACAACTCCCTCCATCACACTGAGCACGTATTGTATTCTGCGGCGTTGTGCGCTGGTGTCACATGCACACTGTATGGTGCTATTATGCACACTGTGGCAGTATGTGGGAGCTGTGATTGTATTATAGGCACTGTAGTATTATTTAGTGTGTAATTGTTTTACATGGGCACTGTGTGGTGGTATGACTGGCACTCTGGTGGTATGATGGGCTTTATATTGTTGTACAATGGGCACTGTGTTGTGGTTCTATGGGCACTGCGAGGTGGTATGATGGGCACTGTGAGGTGGCATGACTGGCACTCTGTGGTAGTATGACTAGCTCTGTGTGGTGGTATTACACCAAAGGTATGCTGTTAGTGCTTTTTGTAAAAGAAACTGTTCATAGTCTCCTAAAATGGTAAAACAGAATAAAAGCTGTAGAAATGTGGGGATGCGATAATCAATGTGACCGTAGAATAAAGGGAACATAATATAGCAGATGGGAGCGACGTAAAAATACATCAGGTGTACAGCGGACAACGGGGTCTGGCAGGGGGATGTCACCAGGTGTAGAGCTGACAACGGGGTCTGGCAGGGGGATGTCACCAGGTGTAGAGCTGACAACGGGGTCTGGCAGGGGGATGTCACCAGGTGTAGAGCTGACAACGGAGTCTGGTAGTGGGATGTCACCAGGTATAGAGCTGACAACGGAGTCAGGGGGGGAGGCTGTCGCCAGGTGTAGAGCTGACAACGGGGTCTGGCAGTGGGAAGTCACAAGGTGTAGAGCGGACAACAGTGTCTGGCGGATGGATGTCACCAGGTGTAGAGCTGACAACGGGATCTGGCGGGGGGATGTCACCAGGTGAAGAGCTGACAACGGGGGTCTGGCAGTGGGATGTCACCAGGTGTAGACCTGACAACGGGATCTGGCGGGGGGATGTCACCAGGTGTAGAGCTGACAACGGGATCTGGCGGGGGGATGTCACCAGGTGTAGAGCTGACAACGGGGTCTGGCAGTGGGATGTCACCAGGTGTAGAGCTGACAACGGGGTCTTGGGGGGGGGTGTCACCAGGTGTAGAGCTGACATCAGGGTCTGGCAGGGGGATGTCATAAGGTGTAGAGCTGACAACAGGGTCTGGCAGGGGGATGTCACCAGGTGTAGAGCTGACAACGGGGTCTGGCAGTGGGATGTCACCAGGTGTAGCGCTGACAACATCTCATAGATGTGTGGAGGGATTTGCTTCCAAACCTGTACGAGAGCCTTATATAGTGATAGAAGATGATGGGCATGTACTGGAATGTCTCTGTACCCATTGCTGGAGGATGGACTTCAGTATAACCAATTATCCTTGTCCTTCCCCACAGAAAACACTCGCACCAGTGTCTGGCAGGGGGGTTGTCACCAGGTGTAGAGCTGACAACAGGGTCTGGCAGTGGGATGTCACCAGGTGTAGCACTGACAACGGGGTCAGGCGGGGGGGGGGGGGGGGGGACAGCAGATAGAGGATGATGGGCATGTACTGGAATGTCTCTGTACCCATTGCTAGAGGATGGACTTCGGTATAACCAATTATCCTTGTCCTTCCCCGCAGAAAACACCCACACCAGTGTCTAGCAGGGGGGATGTTACCAGGTGTAGAGCTGACAACAGAGTCTGGTGGTGGGTTGTCACCAGGTGTAGCGCTTACAACAGGGTCTGGCAGTAGGATGTCACCAGGTGTAAAGTTGATAATGGGGTCTGGCAGTGGGATGTCACCAGGCATAGAGCGGACAATGGGGTCTGGCGGTGGGATGTCCCTAAGTGTAGAGCTGACAACGGCGTCAGGCGGGGGGATGTCCACAGGTGTATAACTGACAATGGTATCTGGCGGTGGGATGTCACGAGGTGTAGAACTGACAACGGGGTGTGGCAGGGAAATTTCATCAAGTGTAGAGCTGACAACAGGTCTGGTGGTTGGATGTCACCAAGTGTAGAGCTGACAACCGGGTCTGGTGGTTGGATATCACCAGGTGTAGAGCTGACAACAGGGTCTGGTGGTGGGATGTCACCAACCAATCAGTACAGACATCACAGCTTCTGGACCTTCCAGAGTCTACTGTTGGCCATGTTATTGGGAGATGGTAGCCATCCGGTGTGTGCGGGGCAGCCACATTCAGGGAGACCTCGTAAACTAACAGAACGTGGATAACGAAGCCTTGTACCAGCTGTGAAGACATCACATACAATATCTGCCCTTGCTCAGGGGTTCTTACTGGCCATTGGACATCCATTAGTACCAGAACCATCCGTAGGGAACGGCATGTGAACGGTTAGTGTGGACGAGCGGCTGCACACAACATCACAGCAGTGAATGCACAGCGACGCCTGCGATGGGGCTCGGAGCGACGGACTGTAAGTGTGTGGAAGCAAGCAAGTATTGTGGATGAATCACAGTAACCATCTTTTTATCGGATGGCGCTCTTGGGTGTGACGGTTGCCTGGAGAGTGGTTTCTACGTGACTGCACCATCCCAATATTGAAGTTTGGAGGAGGTTCTGTTATGGTGGTGGTGGTGGGGTTCTGCTGGAAAGGACAAGGATAATTGGTTATAGTGAAGTCCATCCTCTAGCAATGGGTACAGAGACATTCCAGTACATGCCCATCATCCTTCATCACTATCTGAGGCTCTCACACAGGATTGGAAGCAAATCCCTCCACACATCTATAAGAATTTAGTAGAAAGCAGCCGCGGAGGGTGTCTACAGTCATTGAGGCGCCCAACACTGAAAAATATGAATAACATCCAATTTCACCCCCTTCTATGCCCCAATACGTCTGCCAACACAGTGCAGATACTTCAAACTGGTTCCTATAAATACCAGAACTCCCATAAAATACAAGATGTCATATAGATAAAAAGGGGAAACAATTTACTGGCTCTTAAGACTAGAATTAGTTACCATGGGGTTAAAATGTGACTGAGTTCTTTATGTGAGACAGAAATTCAAAATCTACAATAAAAAACTGATATTTATGAAAAGGTTTTTCCAATGTTAACGTGCCTAATAGGGGGTTAAAATCTCCCTATAACTCAGCCCCCACAGGGAGAAATAGGTCGGACACTGACTTATAGGGAAGTTGTCTTCCAATAGTCAGCGCTCCAGAGACATTATACCATCCGCTATTTGCATACCAAGGTTCCCAGAGAGCACTGCATGGCCTAGAAGTCTCCCTGTGTCAACCTGGTGTTCTCCACAAGGAGACACAGTCCCCCCCTGACTCCTAGCACACCCCATACTGTATACCTATCAGCGGTCACCTACTGTCAGCCCAGCGGCGTAGCTCAGAGGACTAAAAGCAGGTGACAGATTTCCTTTAAGGGCGCATTTTCTTTTATCTCCACATTTCGAGAATGTTTTTATGATTTTGTCTTCACAGCCGTATGAAGGGTCATTTTCCGGACCTGAGTTTTTTTTTAATGGTGCCATTTTGGGGTATGTGATGAATTGTGCAGCTTGCATTTTTTTTGTTGAAAGGGATTGAAAAAAACAACAATTCTGCCATTATTTGTAGACGTTACGGCTTTTGCCATGCTGAGTCAATTACAGGATAACTTTTTGAGACGGCGCAGGACGATTACTGCAATACTGATATTGAACTCTTTTATGCTTTATAATAATAAAAAATATATATTTTTGTGTTTCTCTTGGTTGTTGCTTCTGCACTGACACATCCCAGGACCTGTAACCTTCCTATTTCTCCATGGTAGCGGCTGCTGGATGGCTTGTTTTTAGCAGGACAAGTTCTGGTCGTCAGCGGTGGTGCTCCGGAGAACTTACAACTCTCTAATTTTTTAGGAGCAATGGGACAAATAAAAACCAGCAATTCTGATATAGTTAAAACATCCACCTCATACTGTGTCCCCTTCTGTACCGCCTGGATGCCCGGACTCCAGCAGACCGCTGAGGAGTCCTGTGCTATCAGCCCCAGATCCTATAAGTTGCTTGGTGTGGCCTCCATAGTTTGGAGATCTGGAGGAGAAGTCATCACCTTCATCTCTCCGGCCGGTTCATCAGCAGTCCCTGCAGTGCGGAGCATTATCCTGCTGAGGGCGCTGCCATTAGGGAAACCTGCTGCCATGAAGGGAGTTGTTGTCTGTACAATGTAAGGTAGGTGGTACCTGTCACATTCACATAGTCTCACTGGGTAAGTGACACCTAGCCGTCCACATGATGCCAGGACACAAGTAGTCAGCAGGACATCACCCATCACACTGCCCTCCCGGCTTGTCTTCTTCCCTTCCTGGTACCATCTCTTCCCAGGTAAGTGACGCTCCCGGCACATGATGTAAGATATGATCCATCAGACCGGCCACTTTCTTCCATAGCTCCAGTTCTGATGCCCATCATAGACACTTTCGGTGTTGGACTGGGGTCACATGAGCGCTCTGATCTGTCCGCCGCCCCCGTACACAGCGAGCTGCGATGTCCTGTGTGATCCGACACCTTTCTATCACCACCAGCAGGGCCGTCATCAGTAATGTGTCCTACAGTCGCTCTTCTGTGAGAATTCGCTCACACATTGCTGCGCTTCACCAGTTGTCCTTTCTTGGACCACTCACCAGCTTTCTTGCTTCTAACATCAATTTCAAGAACTGATGTAACACTTCCTGCTTGATATCTGTCCATCTTTATCTGTTTAGTCGGGGCAACTCTCAGACACTTCATGGATGAGCCCTCTGCACGCAGCTATGTTCTTTCAAGCCAGCGCTGTCTTTGGTGGCTGCGGTCTTCTTCTGCTGCTGACCACTCCAAGCATTATCCATGTTTGTAATGAATTGGCTGGCATTATGCGGCAGAAGTAGGAGAGTCTCTGTTTCGTAATTTTGTCCAACCTTCGCAGTCAGAAAGGCAATTGGTCTCCCCTTCCCCTCGACCAGAGATGTGATGTAAATAACCCACTTTCCTTATTCTTCCCTACTCGTCCATGTCATTTAGAATTAGCACGAGGATACCAAATTATGAGACCATTTACTTATAATGAAGTCTAAGGAAAATCATTCACCTAGGCTGGGTTCTCACAGACACTCCGGATCCAAGATTCCAATTAGGGAAAAATCTTTTAATAAGGATTATTGGTCGTGTGAAGGTCCTAGCCCGATATGAATTATATTTTCGGAATCAGGCGGGCCAGCTGAATAAAACACATCTAAATACATTGGGGTGCGAGCCCCAAAACACCCCCAAATGGTGTATCTGCATACCTGGTTATAATTTCCGTGTCGCGTTTGATATAGCTGAGTAGATGAAAACATAACTGGAAATGTGTCAGGCATATATTCCCGATTGGAGGATCTCCTGCAGAGATATGGCCAAAATGGGAAATTATGGTTTCTTATGTATGCATTTACCACGTCCTTCTCTGAATAATCTCAGAGGGGTGGGGGGAAAGGGGTGTTCTGGGGAAACTTAAAAACTTGGTGGTCAGAGAGGTCTAGTATCAGACCCTTAGATATATACACATGGATTTTCCCAATTCCAGTGACTATGCACAATCAGAACCTTGGACCGAACAAACCTGGTATCTTTATTTCCTCGTTTTATTTTAAGTACCGTCTGTTGTGTATACCTGTAAACCTTATCTCCACTGTAACATCGTCTTCTGTGTGTATATATATATATATATATATATATATATATATATATTTAGCACTGCAATCCGCAATTTATTAGTCAAACTTTGTCCGCTTTAAAACACACCATAACTCCAAAGATTGTGTTAATAATTCATAAGTGTGGGTTCCAGCTTACCTGGAAAACAAAAGATGGTGACATGAGGGGACAGACAGACCTGCAGAGGCGGCAGCTTCCAGGACCTCTGATGATGTCACGTCCTGTGATTCCCTGTGTGGGAGGAGTCAGGGATCATATGACCATGGGGGAGCTCAGTAAATGTAGGACTCTGCTGTGTTCTGTGTGTTGGAGCTGTGAGGGTCAGGATGGATGGATGGATGGATGGAGTGAGAGAGTGAGTGGAGCTGTGGGGGTCAGGATGGATGAAGTGAGAGGAGCTGTGGGGATCAGGATTAGAGATGAGCGAACGTACTCGTTTCGAGTACTTACGCACCCGAGTACCGCCATTTTCGAGTACTTCAGTACTCGGGTGAAAAGATTCGGGGGGGGGGGCGGGGAGAGGCGTGGCGGTGTGCGGGGGGTAGCAGCGGGGAACAGGGGGGAGCCCTCTCTCTCTCCCTCTCCCCCCCACTCCCCACTGCTACCCCCCGTTCCGCCACGGCGCCCCCCGAATTTTTTCGCCCGAGTACGGAAGTACTCGGAAATCGCGGTATTCGGGCGAAAAAAGAGGCGTGGCCGAGCACGTTCGCTCATCTCTAATCAGGATGGATGTAGCAGAGCTGTGTGTGTGATGTCTGGGGATCAGGATGGATGTAGCAGAGCTGTGTGTGTGATGTCTGGGGATCAGGATGGTTGTAGTGGAGCTGTGTGTGTGATGTCTGGAGATCAGGATGGATGGAGTAGAGCTGTGTGTGTGATGTTGTGGGGATCAGGATAGATGTAGCGGAGCTGTGTCTGTGATGTGTGGGGATCAGGATGGATGTAGCGAAGCTGTGTGTGTGATGTCTGAGCGTCAGGATGGATGTCCGTCCAGCCCTGCAGTGACAGTATTGGGACCCGAGGATGAGAGCAGAGGAGCAGTAAATGTGGTACAAAGAGGTATGTACCATGTACTGCATGTAATCTTGTATGTTTAGGTGGTATACGTTATACCAGCTGTACATATATTTTATGTACAGGACATATCCAGGTTATATCAGCATCACTATATACAGGGGATGTATATCTCCTGTATATAGTGATATGGAGCATGCTGATATAACCTGGGTATCTCCTGTATATAATTATATATGTACTACTGGTATAAGCTAGACATCCCTTGTATATAGTGATGTGGAGCATGCTAGGGTAACCTGGTATATCACTATATACAGAAGCTGTACACACATAATAATATACAGGAGATACCCAGGTTACGGCTCCTTCACACGGGCGAGCGCGATATGTGAATTACGGCCCAATATCGCACTCCCCACCATGTGAAAGCCCTGTGGATGCAAGGAGTTTTCATGTGAAAACAGCCACGCATCACTGCAGGGATGGAGGGAATCCCCACCACAGCTGTCACAGCCGCAGCAGAGGATTGAGAGCTTAGTATCTATTTTTTGGCTTTTTTTTTAGATGTTTTTGCTTAGACTTCTCAATGAATAATGGCAGAAAAAAATGCATGCTAAACATAAGTAAACAAATAGTCTCCACCCAAAAAACACCTGTGAAAAACTATTGTGTCCATTAAAAAATGTTGACATTTTTTATTTCCATTTTTGGAGGGGAAAAATAAATCACCCAAAAATTGATGGTTCAGGGAAACCATAAAAGAAATGTATCATCCGTATTCTTTTTACTAAGGAAAACAAGATAGTAAGAAACATATTCCCTTTTTTTCCTATTTTTATTTTCTCATTATAGATTTTCTTTTCATTCTATTGTCTGTACACGACCATCTTCTCTTTACTGCAGTTCACAACATTTAGAGAAATGCTGTACTCATGGGCCTTTCACACAGTGGACAGAAGCTGACCTATTAATTTCTACGGGAGACTATTCCAGCGTGCACTGTAACCTGTGCAGGGAGGGGGAGGAGGTGAGCTGTGACTATCACTTTAGCCTTAAGATTCTTGTTAACGTTATGTGTTTCAGTAGCATCGTGTGAGAGGCGTTTTTCAAAAAAAATTTCGGCATCGGGTACCACCTGACCTTGCTACGCCACTGGTTCAGGATCTTCCTGCAGATCTGAGATTGTTGATACTTCTTCCACTTGACTTCATCTGCATTGCATTCCCTGAAGATGGCCTCTGCTTACAGGCTGCACAGTCAGGAGATTAGATGTGGTCTTAGCCTTTCCTAATTCTGAACCATGGTGTGCCCTCATTGGAGGTCCTGACCGCAGCCTCTGGGGGGTCTTCATATAACAACTCTACAAGTTGCCCCAGATATCTCGGGAATCCCATTTGTTTTGGGCGGCCAAAGGCTTTGCTGTATAGATAAAGCACATGTCCACCCCCTTCTGGTATTCCCCAGCCTTCCATGATGCATCAGAGGTTTATAATTTGGTCTCTTGTTCCTCTTCCTTTATGTAAACCGGTTTGTTCCTCAGGGAGTTGCTGTTCCGCTATCCGCTACCTGCCGGATATATCCCATAGCATCCTCTTCACCTACGCCAGGGGAGCTTACAATCTAAATCCTGCCCAAATACACTAGGGTAGTACCCACCTGTAGGAACCATTACTAAAGTGGGCTTCAGCACTATTAGTGATGTCATCCATAGGAGCTCAATCTCCAGCATTTATCCACCTGCAGGGGGCGCAGTACTAATGGCAGCAGCGCCACCAGCATCTCACATATATGGCAGCCAAGAAACTTTGTTGATAAGGAATTGTTGACATCTAGGACAACGGTGGGAAACGTCGGCTCTGTACGGTCCCACCTGTCAGTCCTTTAGCTGGTGGGATGTACAAGGAGCCCCTTCAGAGGGGTGTGCAGGTCAGGGGGGTCAGGCCTGGGGTTGTTGCATAGGAACATACAGACATATAGTGGGAACCTCCAGAGGCAGGAAACCGGCTGCTTCCTCCCTTGCATGCTGCACAAACATGCGGATCCTGTTATTGTCACCAAAGCTGGAGAGCAAGCACGGCGGGCACAGGATACAGCCATCACAGACCAGAGTGGGGGGGACTGCTGGACAGCGGGGCATAGCCATAATGACTGCGGACCAGGGGGCACAGGACACAGCCTCAGGGGTGCACTGCTATGATCACAGACCGGGGGGCAGAGGATGAGGCCACAGGGGTGCACTGCCATAATCACAGACCAGCTGGCACAGGACAAGGCCACAGGGGTGCACTGCTATAATCACAGACCAGGTGGCACAGGACGAGGCCACAGGGGTGCACTACTGTAATCACAGACTGGGTGGCACAGGACGCAGCCACAGGGGTCCACTGCTATAATCACAGACCCAGGGGCACAGGACCAGGCCACAGGGGTGCACTGCTATAATTAAAGTACAGGGGGGCACAGGACGCGGCGACGGGTGCACTGCTATAATAACAGTACAGGGGGGCACAGGACGCGGCGACGGGTGCACTGCTATAATCACAGTACAGGGGGGCACAGGACACTGCCACAGGGGTGCACTGCTATAATCACAGTACAGGGGGGCACAGGACACTGCCACAGGGGTGCAATGCTATAATCACAGACCATGGAGTACAGGACACAGCCACATGGGTGCACTGCTATAATCACAGTACAGGAGGATACAGGACACTGCCACAGGGGTGCACTGCTATATTCACAGACCAGGTGGCGCAGGACCAGGCCACAGGGGTGCACTGCCATAATCACTGACCAGGTGGCACAGGACGAAGCCACAGGGGTGCACTACTGTAATTACAGACTGGGTGGCACAGGACGCAGCCTCAGGGGTGCACTGCTATAATCACAGGACGAGGCCACAGGGGTGCACAGCTATAATTACAGAACAGGGGGGCCAGGACACGGCGACAGGGGTGCACTGCTATAATCACAGTACAGGGGGGCACAGGACACTGCCACAGAGGTGCAATGCTATATTCACAGACCAGGTGGCACAGGACAAGACCACAGGGGTGCACTGCTATAATCACAGACAAGGTGACAAAGGACACGGCCACAGGGGTGCACTGCCATAATCACAGACCAGGTGGCACAGGACGAGGCCACAGGGGTGCACTGCTATAATTATAGCACATGGGGGCACAGTACTCAGCCACAGGACTGCACTGCTATAATCACAGACCAAGAGGCACAGGACGCGGCCACAGGGGTGCACGGCTATATTCACAGTACAGGGGGGCACAAGACGGGGCCACAGGAATGCACTGCTGCAGTGTTTGAGGATCGGGCCCTAGCCTAGGAGACGGGGAAGATGAGTTTTAGACCTTGTCACAGTGGCTCTACCGTCTCCCACCCGGAGAGTAACCAGGGACACGTCCAAGGGGCCATGGGCAGGCTATTAAGTAGGAAAACCCAACAGTGGTTTACCTGTAGTCCTTTTGTCACGGGTGACGCCACCGTTTCGTCCTCCGCGGTGAATTCTTGATGATGGAATAAATGATCCACAAACACAGGGAGACTTACTTGGGAAATTCACACCAGCAGGAAAATGGTGCAAAATCACAAAGTGGTGTGACAGGGAGGAAATCACAGGATATCAGAAGCTACAGTCCTAGTTATCTGTAGTGTTCTGTTCCCGGTACAAACTCCTTCACACTCACCAGCTCTCTACCGGTCGGCACTCACATTTGGCAGACAGGCATTCCATGCTGCATGGTGGTTCTAGTCTTTCTCGCCTCTCCTCAGTGGTTCAGGATACCACTGGCATCTCCTGGGTAAAGTACGCCCAGGGAAGGCTGAGGATACCTTTCAGCCTCGTCTATTCCGGTGCACACAGAACTGATGGTGTCTGTGTGGCTCACTTGCAGCTCCACAAACGCTCCTTACTCTTGTAAGATCAGAACAGAAGATTTTTGCACACACCTTGCAATCACATATATGATGCACGATCACATGACAAACAACAAGATACATTTCTCAGAGATCTCACATACCAGTTAACCCATTCAGCGCTGCGGAATAAGTTGTCCCTATACAAATAAAGCTTATTATTATCATATTTAGGCCTAATTCCCACAGGTGGATTTCCGCAGTGTATCACGCGGTGGAAATCCGCGGCGTTTCCCCGCAGCTATTAGATTCTATTGAACCAAATAGCGCAATGCTCATGGTGCGGAAATCACCCGTAATCATTCTATTTGCCGCGGGCATACATGCGGACGGCTTCCATTGCCATCAGTGGAAGCCGTCCGTCACGCTATCTTCCGTCATGCGCTGTACTGCGCATGCACGCTGGAGCGGGAATGCGGGACATTGGGCAGCAGATCCGGAGGTGAGTATGGGGTCTCTGGGGGGGGCGCCGTGACGGACTCCGCTGTGGAATTCTGCTTGCGGAGCCCATCATGGCCATGGGCACTAGGACTTATACAACATAGAAGACACTGACAACACACAGGCACAAGACAAATGCATTCATATATTATGGAGGGGCCCAGTTAACTCCGGGCCACTGCTATAATCATAGTACAGGGAGGCACTGCTATAATTACAGTACAGTTCATGTGAACTAGCCCTTAGGGCGCCCACCCACTGGCGATTTTTTTTTCTTTGCGTTTTGCGTTTTTTCTCAAGAGCAATTAGAATTGAATGTACTCCTGTCCACTGGCGTTTTTTTTTTGCGTTGCGTTGCGATTTTTAACATAGGAACTGTCAGTTGCATATGTGTCCTTATTTTTCTCCTAATGCACCCATGAAAGTCAATGGAAATTAATGGAAAAGCCGCGAAAACGCGGCGTTTTTCATGCACGAAAATCGCAAACGCCAGTGGGTGGGCGCCCTTAGAGGCAGACACATAATCCACCAGGTGTAGCTGAGATGCACTGCATAGTGTAGATGTGGAACACTCTGATTGTGGGTAAGATATTCAGCAAGGGATCTTCCTACGATTAATAAAGATGATTTTGGGGTGGCAGGATGATCCAGAGATTTTCCACTTTAATAGGCAATATTGGGATGGTCGCCATCCTCCAGAGATCCTGTCACACAGTGTATAGTCGCCATCCTCCGGAGATCCCATCACGCAAAATTGGCATAATGTAGTATATGGTTGCCATCCTCCAGAGATCTCTCTAAAAAGAATATAGACACCATCCTATGGAGATCTCTTCACGCAGTATATGTTCGCCATCCTCTGGAGATCTCAGCACTCAGTATATAGTCGACATCCTCCAAAGATACTGTCACGCAGTATGGGGATGGTCACCATCCTCTAGAGATCACATCACGCAGAATTTTGTCACCATTCCTCTTAAGATCCTGTCCCGCAGTATTGGGATGTCGTCATCCTCCGGAGATCCCGTCACGCAGTATATGGTAGCCATTCTCCGAAGATCCCGTCACACAGTGTTGAGATAGTTGCCAACCTCTGGAGATCCTGTCACGCAGAATTGGGATGGTCCCCATCCTCCAAATATCTCTTTACGCAGAATTGGGATGGTCGCCATCCTCCAGAAATTCTGTCATGTCGTATATGGTCGCCATCCTTCGGATATCCCATCACGCAGCATTGGGATGGTGGCCATCCTTCAGGTACTGCGTCACACAGTACTACAATGGTGGTAATCCTCCAGAGATCCTGTCACCCACCTTTGGATGTTTGCCATCCCCCAGAGATCCCCTCATGCAGTATATGGTCACTATCTTCCGGAGATCTCATCACGTAAAATATAGACACCATCCTACAGAGATCTCATCACGCTGCATATGTTCGTCATCCTCTGGACATCTCTGTACACAGTATATGGTCGCCATAATACAGAGACCCTGTTATACAGAATATAGTCATCGTCCGGAGATCTCGTCACGCAGAGTTGGGATGGTCACCCTCCTCCGGAGATCACGTCCCGCAGTATGGGGATGGTCACCATCCTGTAGAGATCCCGTCACGCAGAATTTAGTCACCATTCCTCTGAGATCCTATCATGTAGTATATGGTCGCCATCCTCTGAAGATCCAGTCCCGCAGTATTGGGATAGTCATAATCATCTGGAGATTTTAACACGGAGTAATGGGATGTTCTCCATAACTCAAAGATCTCCTCACCCAGTATCTAGTTGCCATCCTCCAGAGATACCGTCACCCAGTTTTGGTTGGTTGCCATCCTCCGGAGGTCTCGTCACGCAGAATATGGTTGCCATTCTCTGTAGATTCCGTCACACAGTATTAGGATGATCGCTATCCTCCGGAGATCCTGTCATGCAGTATATGGTTGTTATCCACTGGAGATCCTGTCACAAATTATGTGGTCAGCATACTCTGGAAATCCTGTCACTCATCCTGTCAAAGTATGCTAACTTTCCTCCGGAGAACTCGACACACAGAATATGTTAGCCATCCTCCATAGATCTTGTTATGCAGTATATGGTGTAGGAAGTTAAAGGGTGAAGTGGTGGATGGAATATATCTCCCTCCCAGGCTCTTAATCTGGACAAGGTGGTGATCTAGTCCAGAGTTTCAGCCTGGCTCCCAGAGAACTCAGCTGTAGACACTGACCCCATTACTAGGGCATATAAGACTGCAGCCCTAGGGAGTCAGTGTCTGACAGCCTGAGGAGGGAATACCACTTCACAGCAAGACCTAGAGACACCTCTGAGCACCCTGCGTGGTGCAGCATATGTTGTATTATATGGACTTTTCTGTTGCTTTCTGCCTGGAGTGTGCTTTAAAAATAAAAACTGAAGTAAGTTTTACGCGCCTTCGAGTCCAGAGTGTCGTTGCCGTCCCCACCCCCTGGAGGACTTCTTACATTTGGTGCTCGGATGCGGGCAGCAATCCGGACTGCTGAGGGCAACGACACCTGGTGAATGTCCTGGGTGAAGTGTGCAATTGCAATGCAGGCACCAACCTCAAGCTATGGAGGAGCTGTTGGTGCGGATGGACCGGCTGACGGATGTCCTCCTAAAGCATCCGGCCTTAAAGAGGTTGTCCCGCGCCGAAACGGGTTTTGTTTTTTTTCAATAGCCCCCCCGTTCGGCGTGAGACAAACCCGATGCAGGAATAAAAAAAAAAAAACGGCCAGTACTTACCCGAATCCCCGCGCTCCGGCGACTTCTTACTTACCTAAGTAAGATGGCCGCCGGGATCTTCACCCACGGTGCACCATGCGGTGCACCGTGCGGTCCATTGCCGATTCCAGCCTCCTGATTGGCTGGAATCGGCACACGTGACGGGGCGGAGCTACGAGGAGCCGCTCTCCGGCACGAGCGGCCCTATTCAGAAAGGAAGAAGACCGGACTGCGCAAGCGCGTCTAATCGGGCGATTAGACGCTGAAAATTAGACAGCACCATGGAGACGATGACGCTAGCAACGGAACAGGTAAGTGAATAACTTCTGTATGGCTCATAATTAATGCACAATGTACATTACAAAGTGCATTAATATGGCCATACAGAAGTGTATACCCCCACTTTGTTTCACGGGACAACCCCTTTAAGGAAGGAAGGAGCTCCGTCTACCACTAGGCTCAGAGAGACTGTGCAGAAATTTCTGCAAAAGATGACTCCTAATGATGATATTGAGGCCTATCTGACCGTGTTTGAGAGAAACTTCCCAAGGCTGAGTGGGTCTTGGTTCTAGCACTGTTCCTCAGGGCGGAACCACAGAAGGCGTACCATGACGTCAGTACTCACGAGGTAAACGACTACGCCAGATTAAAAGCAGAGACCCTGGCTCGTCTGGGTGTTATAGCGGTGGTCTGAGCTCTAAGGGCGAGCACCCACTGGCGTTTGCGTTTCCCGCGGGAAAAAAACGCAGCGTTTTCGCCGCGTGTCCCGCGGTTTTTCCGCGCGTTTTTCGCGGCGTTTTCGCGGCTTTGCCATTAATTTCCTTGGAGAAAAATAAGGACACATATGCAACTGACAGTTCCTATGTTAAAAACGCAAACGCAATGCAAAAAAAACGCCAGTGGACAGGAACACATGTTATCTCTATGCCTGTGCAGGAAAAACGCAAAACGCAAAACGCAGGTAAAAAAACGCCAGTGGGTGCTCGCCCTAAGAGTGCATAATTGGAGCTACAGGTCTGACCAATCAGCCAGGTCACAGATGTTTGACCTGTATCATCTGGTAAAAGAATAGCTGGAATCGGACGTTTGCACACCCACTTAGATGGTCGATTAGGTCATGGTGGATCGCTATACCCATGCCCTGCCGGCAGATCTGCAACGCTGGGTCGGCCATGGAGGACCCAAGGATGCTAACCAGCTGGTAGATCTGGTCGACCGATACACTGCCGTCCCCACCCCCTGGAGGACTTCTTATAATGGTTACCATCCTCCACAGAGTTCAACACGCAGTATATGGATGCCATAATACGGAGAGCACAGCACGCAGAATATGGTTGCCATCTTCCAGAGATCCTGTCACACAGTATTGGGATGGTAACCATCCTTCAAAGATCCTGTCACGCAGTATTGGGATGAACACCATCCTACAAAGATCCCAACACGCAGAATATGGTCTGCATTCTCCGGAGATACTGTCACGCAGAATGGGTATGGTCACCATCCTGCGGAGATCATGTTACGCAGAATTTATTCACCATTCCTCGGAGATCCTGTCACGCAGTATTTAGTCGCCATCCTCCAGAGATCCTGACGAGCAGTATTTGGATAGTCATCATCCTCCAGAGATCACGTCACACAGAGTTTAGTCACCATTCCTCGGAGATCCTGTCATGCAATATATGGTCGCCATCCTTTTAAGAACACGTCCCACGTGGGATGGTCGTCATCCTCCGGAGATCTGATCACAAAAATTGTGAAGGTCGTCTCGCAGTATATGGTTGCCATCCTCCAGAGATTCTGTCACGCATTATATTGTCGCCATCTTCTGGAAATCCTGGAGATCTCATTACGTAGAATATGGTGGCTAACCTCCATAGATCTTGTCATGCAGTATATGGTCACTATCCTAAAGAGATCTCATCATGCAGTATATGGTCACCATAATATGGAGTACCTGTCATGCAGAATATGTTCGCCATCCTCCGGAGATCCTGTTACACAGTGTTGAGAATTGGAGATCTCGTTATGCAGAATTGGGATGGTCACCATTCTCCAGAGATCCTGTCACGTAACATATGTTTGCCATCCTCTGGAGATCTTGTCATGTATTATATGGTTTTCATCCTCAAGAAATCCTGTCATGCATTATATGGTTGACATCCTCTTGAATTCCTGTCATGCAGCATATGGTCGCTTTCCTCCGAAGATCATGTCATGCAGAATATGGTCGCTATCTTCCGGAGATCTTGTTAAGCAGTATATGGTCACCATCCTACGGAGATCACATCATGCAGTATATCATAGAATGGTAGAGTTGGAAGGGACCTCCAGGGTCATCTAGTCCAACCCCCTGCTCAGTACAGGATTCACTGAATCATCCCAGACAGTTATTTGTCCAGCCTTTGTTTGAACACTTGCACTGAAGGAGAACTCACCACCTCCCATGCTAGCCTGTTCCACTCATTGATCACTCTCACTGTCAGAAAGTTTTTTCTAATATCTAATTTGTGTCTCCTCCCTTTCAATTTGATCCCATTGCTTCTAGTCTTTCCTTGTGCAGATGAGAATAGGGCTGATCCCTCTGCACTGTGACAGCCCTTCAGATATTTGTAGACAGCTATTAAGTCTTCTCTCAGCCTTCTTTTATGCAAGCTAAACATTGCCATATCCTTTAACCGTTCCTCATAGGATATGATTTGCAGACCGCTCACCATCTTGGTAACTCTTCTCTGAACTTGCTCCAGTTCGTATATGTCTTTTTTAAAGTGGGGTGCCCAAAACTGGACACAGTATTCCAGATGAGGTCTGACTAAGGAAGAGTAGAGGTGGATAATTCCCCCGTAAGATCTAGACTCTGCTTCTCTTAATACATCCCATAATTGTGTTTGTCTTTTTGGCTGCTGCATCACATTGTTGACTCATGTTCAGTCTATGATCTATTAGTATACCCAAGTTTTTTTCACGTGTTGCTGCTTATCTTAATTCCTCCTATTCTGTATGTGCTTTTTCATTTGTCTTGCCCAGATGTAGGACTTTGCATTTCTCCTTGGTAAATACCATTCTGTTAGTTACCGCCCACTGTTCAAGCTTTTCTAGATCTTTTTGAATACTCTCCCTCTGTTCCCTAGTGCTAGCTATCCCTCCTAGCTTTGTGTCGTCTGCAAATTTGATCAGTTTCCCATCAATTCCCTCCTTCAGATCATTTGAAAAAATATTGGAAAACACTCGACCTAGGACAGCGCCTTGTGGTACCCCACTTGATACATTCTTCCACCTGGATGTGCAGCCATTTATGACCACTCTGAGTACGATCACTCAGCCAGTCGTGAATCCACCTAACAGTTGCCTTGTCAATCCCATATTTGGTCATTTTTTCAATAAGTATGGTAAGAGATACTTTGTCAAATGCTTTACTAAAGTCAAGATATACTATATCCACCACATTTCCTTGATCAACCCAGTCGGTGATTCTGTCATAGAAGGAAATTAGATTAATCTGCCATGACTTGTTTGTTACAAACCCATGCTGGCTCTGGTGAATTACTCCATTTTTATCCAAGTACTTGCATACATGCTGTTTAATAATTTGTTCAAAGATCTTTCCTGGTATAGAGGTCAGGCTCACAGGCCTGTAGTTTCCTGGATCCATCTTCTCCCCTTTTTTGAAGATAGGGACATTTGCCCTTTTCCAATCTTCTGGGACTTCTCTTGTTCTCCAGGAATTTTCAAAGATTATGGTGAGTGGTTTAGCAATTACCTCCGCTGCTTCCTTTAGTATCATAGGATGTAATTCATCTGGACCTTGAGACGAATTCATGTAAGTAAGTGTCCCTCACCATCTCTCTGCTTATAGATAGCCTGCATTCTTTTATTCCCCCATTAGCACAGTGAACGTCAGTTGATGTTCCATCTAATTTCTGAGAGAAAACAGATACAAAATAGGAATTTAAAAGTTCAGCCTTCTCAACATCATTCTTAACCAATTCACCATTTTCATCTTGTAAGCATCCAATAGCATCTTTGAGTTGGCTTTTGACATACCCCCAAAATCCTTTTTTATTGCTTTTGGCCTTTGTTGCATTATTAGCTTTTCTAACACTTGCCCTACAGTTTCAGCAGGCCCCCTGTCCACAGCCGAAGCGGAATATCGCTAGCAATATTCTGCCGTGGGAGAGGAGGGGGGAGAGCTGACAGGTTTCCGAGATGAGCCTATCTAATACATAGGCTCACCGCAGAGAATCGCAGCAATTGTAGCATGCCATGATTTAAATCCTGTGAGCGGAGAATCGCTATGATTTTCTGCTCATGGACGCTGGCACTGTGCTTTCCATTGTAACCCTATGGAAAGCTTTACAGAGCGCGATCCGCGGGCGATAAATCGCCCATGGACAGGCAGCCTTATATTCTTCTTTAGATATTCCCCCCTCTTTCCATTTGATAAACATATTTTTCTTTGTTTTTAACATGTGTGCAAGTTCTGTGTTCATCCATCCTGGTCTCTTTAAATGCTTCCCATTCTTCCTTCTTTTAGGGATTGTTAACGATTGTACTTTGGGAATCTCATTTCATAATATTTCCCAAAATTCTTGGACATTTCTGTCCTTAACACCTTAGTGACGGCCCCATAGTGTTTTTACGTCCTAGCTAACTGGGCTTTAATCCTAGAGGACATAAAAACATGAATCCTCTTAGGATTAAAGCCCTGTGGGCGGAGGATGTGGCAGCTTCCGGCAATGGGAACGGCGCTGTCCAATAAATAACGCTGATCGCAATAAAGTAAGTAACAAGTAAAAAAAGTTAAAGATTCAGCTGCCCTGATGGATTGGATCCATCAGGGCAGCTGAGATTACTCACCCTTGTTCTCCCTGATGTCCAGCGGTGATCTGGTTATTCGGGACCCAACGCCGCTCTTGTGCGCTTGCACGCCAAACGTATGACATCACATGAATGCACAGAAGGCCGTGAGCCCTGGGAAATTTCAAATCTCCTGGCTGCCCTCGCTCCTGAAGGTAGAAGGGGGGGCAGGAGATGGCACCGGGGACCCGCAGTGAGTGATCCCAGGGCCTGTGATCACCGGTATCTAATGGAAAAGTGAAATCCAAAAGTGAAAAAAAGTTAAAGTTTCGGCTGCCCTCATTGATTGGATCCATGGGGACAGCTGAAAATACTCACCACGGTCCTTTGTGATGTCCCACAGTTACCGGGACCACCCGTGGTTTCTGCGCATGCGCCGATGTGGTGCGCATGCGCAGAAAAGCCAGAGAGCCCGGCAAATTTACAATCTGCCTGCACCCGGCTGTCAAAGATAGCCGAGTGCAGGGAGATGTGAGCGGTTACCGCTGTATGCGGTTTCCGGTCACATGATCACTGTTAAACATTGGATAACACTGATCATGTAAAATTTTAAAAAGTGAGAGGAGCTACGAATTTGCGGCCTTCCTGAATCCATCCAAGACCTCCAGTCTACCCCAACGGCCCTATTCCAGGAACTCTACCCTAACATCCCTATAGAGAGGCTGGAGATGGACCGAGTCCACAGGGCACTGCGAGCCCATAAACCAGGAGGTCCATAGTTCTAAAAATGCACTTTCATCGCACCAAAGAACAACTTCTGCGGGCAGCCCATACCACTTCAAAATTAATATTCCAAGGACACGAATAGCAAATCTTTCCTGATCTAGCCCCCTCAACACTAGCAAAAAGAAGAGCCCTCGAGCCTTATTTGGAAATTATACAGCAGAAGAGAATACAATATAGGTGGGGATTCCCATTCCAGCTAACATTCACCTTCCATGACAGATCTCACACCATTTTATCCACAGAAGGAGCGTGACGCCGCTTTGAAGATCTGTAGTTTCAACAACCTGCTCAGATGTCGGACTCTCCAACTAATTCACAGCCCTCTAGATCGCCCAGGAGATCCAATGGGAACGAAAAAGAGCCATAAATTTACCCACAAAAATATCACTATTCAGGACGCACTATTCACTATCCCAAACCACTCCCCTCCTGAATCCTTTTTCGCGAAAACTGAAGCTGTCTCAGGCTCCCTGACAAGCTTTCGTGAAAAAGCAAGAAATGCTTAATCTCTCTTTTTCTACGGAGACTTTTAGCAGGACTTGGGCATTAAATACATTTGGAGTCCTTCCACTAGTCACTTTTATTGCCACGCTGGTTATGGTAAATGCCATCCTTTCTCTAGTTCGAGACAGTAGTCTCTATCCAAGACACATCGACTTCAGTGAAAATAATCCATTGTCCTGCAGGCCTTCTCTGTTCGACTAAGAGCCACGAATAAAAACATGAATTTACTCTTACTCAGGATGTTCTATACCTTCTCCTTTACAACTTAGGTTCTCTGACAATCCTTCATGAGAATGCATGTAATGCCTAACCTTCCTTTCTTTATAGAGGCTCGTGGCAGGACTTGGACATTGAACGTGTATGGGCCCTCCCATTAGTCCTAAATAACGCCACACTGGCAGTGGTATATGATGTCCCTTCTTTTATACAGGACAATCACCATTACGCAGATCACATGGACTTTTGTGAAATTTATCTACTGTCCTGCAAGTATATTTTGTTACGGTTATTTCTCTTTTATTCTCTGAATTTGACCTATATAAGGTTCGATAACAGGTCTCCTGAGACAGATGTCTGTTATCCAGTCTCAGTTGCAAGCCTACTATCTGGATGTTGCAGAGAGTCGGATGTTGGCTCCACTGATTGTTGTCTATCACATGTTAATCACTACTGTGGGCAGTAAGTTGTTCTCTCCTCCCATCTCTCTTTTTTTTTTTCTTCTCTTTCTTCTTTCTATTCAATTTATCTTTCCCTCCTAATATCCTCTTTCCCTTCTCTTGTGTCTTCCCCCTAAAAGTAGGGGTCTCCTTACCTCAATTTTCCTATCATAATTCTCGGTTCCTCTGTGGCACCTTCGCAGTGTGCCGTTACTGTTAGCAATTGCTGCCATGACTACTACTGCAGCCTCTCTTATACAAGTTACTTGTCTTATTGACAATGCTATCTTATTTTGTTGGCCATTCTTTCCACCCCGTCTATCCTTCACTCCCCCCCCCCTCTCTCGGGACTGGGGTCTCGGAATATTCTTCATTTTCCATAATTTCCCAAACACGCCCCCATGGATTTAAAAATCATTTCCCACAATGTACAGGGGTTCAACTCCCCCAATAAACGATCCAAAGCCTTCCGCTATTATAAAAGTATTCCCGCCGATATTGTATGCCTACAAGAGACCCGCTTCTCTGACCACTCCTCCCCACGCTATTTCCTCATTATCCCACCTTCTTTTTAGCAATGGGACCATCTAAAACAAAAGGAGTGACTATCTGTTTTGGTCTCTCTGTTCCTTTTACTCACACATCAACTATATCAGATCCTGAAGGTTGCTTCCTAATTCTAACAGGTGTAATTCAAGAAGTCCCGGTTACCATCGTAGCATATTATGCCCCAAATTCCAGACAAATTAATTTTCTTACAATGCTACTTGAAACGGTAGAAGCTAGTAAGAGTGGTACAGTTATCCTGTGCGGAGATTCCAACTGTATCTTAGACCCGAGCCTGGACAGAAACGCCCCATATACAACCACAACATTCCATTTCACACAACTTTAAAAGACTTCTCTCGCAATACCATCTTGTTGATTCCTGGCGGGAGGTTAATCACACTGTCAAGGACTTCACACACTTCTCTGCCCCACATTCGCTACACCGGAGAATAGACCACATACTAGTACCGGTTTCATTTCTGCCACAAATTTCACATTCTAAAATCCTCTCTGTCCCTTGGTCCAACCATAGCCCAGTATCCATAATTTGCGACTACTTAATGTCAAAACCTACTAATACCTCTTGGACTATTAACGATTCTTTATTAGCGCTTCCTGATATAGTGTCTTCAATAACATCTCAACTTGAGGGATATTTTACTATCAATAGCCCTTCTGTTTCATCCCCAATTTCCCTATGGGAAGCCTACAAAGTAGTACTTCGTGGTATCCTAATCCAGACATCCTCTCGGAAGAAAAGGGAAAGCTTGCAAAGACAATTAGATCTAGAACAGAAAGTTCTACAATTAGAAAATGATGCAAAAAAATGTCCATCTCGTGAAAATATAAGGGTGCTTACACAAGCTAAGACGGAGCTGGATCTATGTATAACAGACCTAGTCGAAAGAAAATTACGTTGGCCTCGCCAACGATATTACATACTAAATAATAAACCGACAACGCCACTAGCTCGCAGACTCCATGCTCACCCTAAAGTGAGCCCCTTCTTTAGGCTCCGTCCAAAGCATGGCACAGTCACAGCAAACCCATTGACTATAACAGCCGAATTCAGACAGTTTTTAGCCAAATTATACTCTCAACCACGAAATACGCCAACAGATTTACGGAACATATACGTCCGAAACACAACACTCGCCACACTCCTAGAAGCATTTTTTGAACAATCGGCTGCAAAAATTACTCCAGATGAGATAAAAACACTGAAAGTGAATAAGCACCCAGGGCCGGATGGCTTCTCTGCTACTTACTATAAAAGATTCTCCCCATTACTTCATACCCACCTTGCTAATTATTTCAACGCGATGCGAGACGGACAACATGTTGGACAAGCATCACTTACGGCAGCCATTTCCATGATCCCCAAGCTTGAAAGAGATCTGCTGGACAAACAAAGTTACCGGCCTATCTCTCTAATCAATATTGATATAAAACTCCTCACTAAAATTCTAGCCCCGCGATTAAATACGGCTTTACCATCTATAATCGGGAAGGACCAGGTAGAATTTATCCCAGGCCGCCAAGCTCCAGTTAGCATCTGTCAGATAACACACCTCACACATATCTGTCAAACCAGGGGCATCCCTGCAATGTTGCTCTCCCTGGACATCTATAAAGCCTTTGATACCTTGAGCTGGTCATACCTGTTCTCAGTATTAGACCATTGGAAGTTCCCTGCCGAGTTTTTAACTTGGTTACAAATTCTATATAACTCCCCTAAAGCTTTTGTTCGTTATAAGGGCTTTTGCTCTGCTAACTTTACAATCCAGCGGGGCACGAGGCAGGGCTGCCCACTTTCCCCACTCCTCTTCAGTTTAGCTTTAGAAGCACTAGCTATAAAAATCCATAATAACCCTGGCATTAGAGGAGTTGAAATTGCGGGGATCCACCACAAAATCAGCATGTTTGCAGACAATATACTTGCTATAATATCATCCCCCCACACCACAATTCCGAATCTCATGGTGGAGCTGTCCAGGTTCGGGTCAATCTCCGGCTTGAAAATTAACGAAACGAAATCAAAAGCTTTAAATCTTACCATGCCCCCACATACACTCTCTTTACTACAATCCAACTTCCCATTTCAATGGTTGACGGGGTCAGTAGGCTATCTAGGGGTAAGTCTGACTAATTCCTATGATATGCTGTACACACAAAACTATATACCACTCCTCCGGAAATTTTGCCTACTGTTGGAAAGCTGGGACCGATACCACATGGAAGAGTGAACTCCTTAAAGATGTGGTTTCTTCCTAAACTTCTCTATTTTTTTAGAGCTCTTCCAGTTCAGGTTCCTGGGCATTTTTAAAAAACACTTCAACAGATGACAGTCCGCTTTACCTGGAATAACTCTATCACCAGAGTATCACTTTCCACTTTGTACAGACACAGGTGACAAGGAGGTATGGGAACCCCACAGCTTACAAAATATTACCAGGCGGCCCAGGTGGCCTCCCTACATTCCACCATAAATGCTCCTCTTTGGCTTTCGATAGAGGCCATGGAAATCCACCCCCTCACAGTAGATTCACTATTGTGGATCCCCCTGACTCATAGGCCTGCAATATCTAATCCAATTATAAAACATTTTCTTAGCGTCGGGGACTCCATAAGATACTCAGGGAATCTGCTCTCCTCTCATCTACCTCTGCTACCACTCTTACGTAATCCGTTATTTCCCCCAGGCCTTGATTCCCCTTTAGCTTTTCAAAATTGGACACATAGAGCCATTACTAAGGTTCACCATTTACTCTCTCGGGAAGGTGTGACTACATTCCCTATCCTACAGAAAGACAAGGATTTGCCATCCTCAGAAATATTCCGCTATTTACAGTTAAAAAACTTGCTGTCCTCCCTATTGAAAATACAAAATTTCTGCACACCCTTACCCCCTTTGAATCCTTCTGCCTTAAACACCCACAGGCAAAAGGTCTCATCTCTCAAATATACTCGCACCTTGTTCACACTACATACCGCACACAATTGTCATATGTAACCAAGTGGACTTGAGGGACATTCTAAGTAAAGAGGAGTGGTCTCAGATTTGGAGTTCTACCAATCAAGTGGTCTGTAACATATTAATGTTCTAAACTTCATATAAAATCCTTCTTCGTTGGTATTTGGTCTCAACTTGAATTGCACATGAGGTCCCCGGCTAGTCTAAAGAATGCTTCAGAGGTTGTTCTTCCCCTGGAGACATGCTCCATATATGGTGGTCCTGCCCCAGAGTCAAAAGACTTTGGATTAGAACATACTCCCTAATTTACCCAGTAACGTTCCATAACCTACGCAAAAATCCATGGGAGGCTCTGTTGAACAAAAAGATCAAGGATATATCCTCAAATTCCAGAAAATTGATATACTTCCTCTTCTTAGCTACAAAACAAACTATTGCTCATTCCTGGAGTAAAGCTTCTCTAGACTTTTCTGAAGTTAAATGCCGCATGAATTGGTATTTGACAAATGAAAGGCTAACCTCGATAGCAAAAGATAAAAATGATAAATTTCTGAGTATATGGACTCCATGGATAAATTATGCCCTTCCTACGACGGGGATGAGCCTATTGACCTAAACATGATTTTCTGATGCCTTTGCCCCTGGGGGCGGCAGCCCTGAGAGAGAGGGAACACCCCACTATCTAACCCTTCACTTTTTCCCCCTTGAAATACTATTTGGCCCTGGCCAGGCCATTATTATTTATTGCATAATGTTCTTCCTGAAAATAGCACCGAAAACTGTGATCCAAGATTACAATTGATCGCTATTATTCTGTTATATACTCCATTTCAGAAGATACAAGGCTCATAGCCACATTTTTGTACTAGGACAGAAAATCTTCCCATACTGCTATGCTTTTGTATGAATATTTGAAAACTCAATAAAAATTATTGTTAAAAAAAAAAAAGTGAGGGATGAAATTACATAACTAAGGTCCACGGATTTGTCCCACAATGGGATCTTTATCCGCGGACCTTACTCTGACATCGGCGCATGCGCCCGTCAAGAAAATGGCGGACGCATGTGCAAAAGTCAAGGATTGCCCCGGAAATTTAAAATCTCCCTGTTCCTGGCTACCGAAGGTAGCCAAGAGCTTGGAGATGTCACAGGGGCCTGTGGTATGCGGCCCCCAGTCACGTGATATATAATGGATAATGGGGATCATGTAAAAGTTTAAAAAATGTTGAAGTTTCATCTCCCCTTACCGATGTGAAAGTTTTTCAAATGTGCGTTCAGAATAAAGTAAACAGATGGAAATATATATCTTATTCAAAATTTCCCCAATTTTGGCACTTTTAATAAATATATACATAAATTCTATCGGTCTATTTTTACCACCTAAATGAAGTACAATATGTGGTGAAAAAATAATTTCGGAATCACTTGGATATCCAAAACCTTTAGTGACTATGTGAGGTTTACAAAATTTGGCTCCGTCACTAAGGGGTTAAGAACATCTAGCCATTGGATTCTTTCTGAGGTCTTTAAAATCTGTCTTTCTGAAATGTAACCTTGAGGTCTGAGTCTTCTCAGGTCTTCCTCCCCTTTTTACTCAAAATTCAAGGATATCATGATCACTGCCTCCTAAGGTCCCAGCCACCCTTACTTCCTCAACCATTCCCTCCCTGGTAAGAATTAGGTCCAAGATAGCAGATCCCCATGTTTCCTCTTCTACCTTTTGGAAGATAAAGTTGTCCTCAAGAGCGGATAAGAATTTGTTGGATCCATTACTTTTACCGGAGAGAGATTCTCAACTAATGCCTGGATGGGTAAAATCTCCCATGATTACTATGACATGCTTTTTTAAGAGCTTGGCCATCTGATGTAGAAACCGCAGGATATGGTTGCCATCCTCTGGATATTCTGGCATGCAGTAATGGGATGGTCGTCAGCCTTGGGAGATTCCATCATGCAGAATATTGTCGCCATCACCTGGAGACCTTGTTACACAGTATATGGTAGCCATCCCCCGGAGTTCCAGTCACACAGTGTTGGAATGGTTGCCATCCTCCAGATATCTCGTCACGCAAAATTAGTATGGTCGACATCATCCAGAGATCCCGTCACGCAGTATATGGTTGACATCCTCCATAGATCTTGTCATACAGTATATGGTCACCATATTACGGAGATCTCATCATGCAGAATATGGTCGCCATCCTCCATAGATCTTATCATACAGTGTAAGATCACCATAATACAGAAATCTCATCACGCAGTATATGATTGCTATTATCCGGGGATCTCAGTACCCAGTATATGACCTTGGAGGATGGCGACCAACCCAATTCTGTGTTATGGGATCTCTAGAGGATGGCGACCATTTCAACACTGTGTGACTGGATCTCTGGAGGATGGCTAAAATGTACTGCGTGACAAGGTCTCCGGAAGATGGCGACCATATTCTGCATGACAGGATCTCCAAAGGTTGGCCACCATCCCAATACTGCATGGCGGGATCTTCGGAGGATGGCAACCATATTCTGCGTGCCGGCGTCTGCAGATTATGGTGACCATATACTGCGTACTGAGATTTCCGGAGAATGGCGAACAACTACTGCGTGATGAGATCTTCATAAGATTGTGACCGTATTCTGCATGACAAGATCTATGGAGGACAGTGACCATATTTTGCGTGACGAGATCTCCAGAGGATGGCAACCATATACTACGTGACGGGATCTCTGGAGGATGGCGACCATCCAAAGCTGGGTAACAGGATGTCTGGAGGATGTTGACCAACCTAATACGGTGTGACAGAATCTACGGAAAATGTTAACCATATTCTGCATGATGAGATCTCCAGAGGATGGCGACCATATAATGTGTGACGAGATCTCCGGAGGATGGCAACCATCCAAAGATTGTGTGACAGGAAATCCAGAGGATGGTGACCATATTCTGCGTGATCTGCAAAGGCTAGCAATTATCCCCATACTGCGTGATGGGATCTCCGGACCATTGCATGCCCGGGTCTCTGTATTATGGCGACCATATACTGCGTACTGAGATCTCTGTAGGATGGCGACCATATTCTGCATGATCGAAAGGGAAAAGTATCTAGCAGCACTCAATCCGTACCCATTAGGGGTGAGGTGAAATAATGGAAGTCACTCAACAATGAGTCTAAGCCTCAAGACTAAGTAGTCAATCACAAAAGTAGTAGGGAGGATGTGGCAGCATGCAAAAACTTCATAAAAGATCAAACTTTATTATTCCATAGTCTTAAAAAGGTAGGCTACTGCATGATCAGATATTTGTATTATGCTGACCATACACTGCATGACAAGATCTGTGGAGCATGGCGACCATATTCTGTGTGACCAGATCTTCGGAGCATAGCGAACATATACTGCGTGACGGGATCTCTGGAAGATCGTGACCATACAAAGCTGGGTGACAAGATCTCCGGAGGATGGCGACCATCCTAATGCTATGTGAAAGGATCTACAGAAGATGGCGACCATATTCTGCATGACGAGATCTCTGGAGTATACCGACGATATAATGCTTGACAGGATCTCCAGAGGATGGCAACTATATACTTCGAGACAGGATCTATGGAGGATGGCGACCATCCAAAGCTTGGTGACGGGATCTCTGGAAAAGGGAGGCCATCCCAATACTGCATGACGGGATATCTGGAGGATGGCAGCCATATACTGTGTGATAGGATCTTTGGAGGATGGTGGTCATCCTAATACTGCGTTACGGGATCTCTGGGGAATGGCGACTTTCTTTTGCATGACGGGATCTCGGGAGAATGCTGACCATATATTGCATGACAGGATCTCCGAGGCTCTGAGGAATGGTGACTCAATACTTGTTGACGGAATCTCTGGTGAATGGTGACTATCCAATTCTGCGTGACAGGAGCTCCGCAGGACGGTGACCATCCCAATACTGCGTAACTTGATATCCGGAGGATGGCGACCATCCTAATACTTCATGACAGGATGTCTGGAGGATGGCAACCATAACTGTGACGGGATCTCTGGAGGACGGCGACCATCCCACTTCTGCAGAATATGGTTGACATCCTCCATAGATTTTGTCACACAGTATATGGTCACTATCATCCAGAGATCTCATTATGCAGAATATGATTAACATCCTCCATACATCCCATCAGTATTAGGATGGTCGCCATCCTCTGGAGATCGTCTGTCTAGGATGATTTAGTAAATCCTGCACTGAGCAGGGGGTTGGACCCAATGACTCTGGAGGTTCCTTCCAACTCTACCATTCTATGATCCGTTCGGCCAGCTTTGGATGGTCGGCATCATCCAGAGATCCTCTCACGCATTGTACGGTTGTTATCTCCTGGAGATCCTGTCACACAGTATATGGTCGCTATCCTCCGGAGATATCACCCCACAGAATATGGTCACCATCCTACATAGACCTTGTCATACATTATATGGTCGCCATCCACTGGAAATCCTGTCTCGCAGTTTATGGTCACTCTCCTCCGGAGATCTCATCCCGCAGAATATGGTCGCTATCCTCCATAGATCTTGTCATACGGTATATGGTCACTATCCTATGGAGATCTCATCATGCAGTATGTGTTCGCCATTATCCAGAGATCTCAGTACACAGTATATGGTTGTAATATCAACACTCTGGCATGCAGAATATGGTTGCCATCCTCCAAAAATCACGTCACAGTGTTGGGGATTTCGCCATCCTCCAGAGATCCTGTCACGCAGAATTGGGATGGTTGACTTCCTCCAGAGATCCTGTTACGCAGAATTGAAACGATCGCCATTATCCAGGGATCTTCCATAGATCTTGTCATATAGTATATAGTTACCATAATACGGAGACTCAGGCACGCAGAATAGGATTGCCATCCTCCATGTATACCAGTATGCAGTGTTAGGATGGTCGCCAGCTTTTGGAGATCCCGTCACGCAGAATATGATCGCCATCCTTCGGAGATCTCATCACGCAGTACATGGTAGTCATCCTCCGGAGATCCCATTACACAGCTTAGGAGACGGTCGCCACCCTCCAGAGATCCCGTTACACAGTTTATGGTTGCCATCCTCCAGACATCCTGTCACAAAATATTAGGATATTCACCATCCCCTGGAGATCCCATCACGCAGTATATGGTTGCCTTCCCCAAAGATCCCATCATGCAGTATTAAGATGGCCACCATCCTTCAAACATCCCATCACACAGTATGTGGTCACCTTCCTCAGGATATCCCATCACGCAGTATTGGGATAGTGACTATTCTCCGGAGATCCTGTCACCCAGCTTTGGAAAGTTGTCATCTTCGAGAGATCCTGTCTCGAGGACTATGGTTGCCATCCTCCGGAGATCGTGTCACACATTTTATGGTTGCTATCCCCTAGAGATCTCATCGTGCAAAATATGGTCGCCATCCTCCGGTGATTCTATCACATAGAATTAGAATGGTCGCCATCCTCCGGAGATTTCAGTATGCAGTATATGGTCGCCGTAATATGGAGACTCCGGCATGCAGAATATGGTTGCCACCCTCCGAGATCCCGTCACGTACTGTTGTTATTTTCGCCATCCTCTGAAGATATTGTCACATAGAATTGGGATGGTCGCCTTCCTCCAGAGATCCCGTTACGCAGAATTGGAAAGGTCGCCATCCCCCAGGGATTCTGTCACGCAGAGTATGGTTGCCATCCTCTAGAAATCCAGTCATGCATTATATGGTCGCTATCCTCAGGAGTTTTCGCCATACAGAATATGGTCACCATGCTCTATAGATGTTGTCACACAGTATATGGTCGCCATTCTCCAGAGATGCTGTCATGAAGAATATTGTCACCATCCTCCAAAGATCTTGTCATGCAATATATGGTCGCCATCCTCCAGAGATCCCATTATGCAGAATTGGAATGGTTTACATTTTCCGGAGATCCTGTCATGCATTATATGGTCGCCATCCTCCAGAAATCCTGTGACGCAGTATATGGTCGCTATCCTCCGGAGATCTCGTCATGCAGAATATGGTTGCCATCCTCCATAGATCTTGTCACATAGTATATGGTCACCATCCTATGGAGATCTCATTATGCAGTATATGTTCGCCATTCTCTGGAGATCTCAGTACACAGTACATTGTTTTACATAATACGGAGAACCCGGTATGCAGAATATGGTTGCCATCCTCTGGATATTCTGGCACGCAGTATTGGGATGGTCGCCAGCCTTTGGAGATTTCGTCATGCAGAACATGGTAGCCATCTTTCAGAGATCCTATCACACAGTGTTGGGATAGTTGCCAGACGTCAAAAATCCCATTACGCAGAATTGGGATGGTCGCCATTCTCCAGAGATCCCGTCCAACAGTATATGGTTGCCATCCTCCAGAGATCCTGTCAAGCAGTATTGGGATGGTCGTCATCCTCCGGAGATCACGTCATGCAGTATTGGGATGGTCACCCTCCTGCGGAGATCCTGTCACGCAGAATTTAGATGGTCACCTTTTTCCGGATATCCCGTCACACAGAATTTAATCACGATTCCTCGTAGATCCTATCACGCAGTATATGGTCGTAATCCTCTGAAGACCCCCATCCTGCAGTATTGGGGTTTATCGCCATTCTCCGGAGATCCTGTCACGCAGAAGAAAGTCATCACGCAGTATATAGTTGCCATCCTGCAGAGATCCTGTCACGCAGTACTGGGATGCTCACCATCCTTTAAAGATCCCGTCACACAGTATATGGTCGTCAACCTTTAGATATCCCGTCACGCAGTATTGGAATGGTGGCCATTCCCCGGAGATCCTGTCACACAATATTAGGATCGTGGTAATCCTCCGGAGATCCGGACATCTGGACACCCAGCTTTGGATCGTCGCTGATCACCAGAGATCCCGCCTCGTAGTATATGGTTGCCATCTTCCAGAGATCTCGTCACACAGTATATGATCGTCATCCTCCAGAGATTGTGTCATGCAGTCTATGGTTGTCTTCCCCCAGAAACCCCATCATGCAGTATATGGTCGCCATCCTTTGGAGATCTCGTCATACCATATTGGGATGGTCGCCATCCTACAGAAATCCCGACACAGAGATCTCATCACGTAGCATATGGTCACCATTCTCAGCAGATCTCGCGATGCAGTATATGGTCGCTATGCTCCGCAGATCTTGTCACACCGTGTATGGTCACCATCCTCCGCAGATTGTGTCATGCAGTTTATAGTTGTCTTCCTTCAGAAATCCCATCATGTAGTATATGGTCACCGTTCTTCGGAAATCTCGTAACTCAGTTTATGGTCGTCATAGTCCGGAGTCTGCATTATATGGTCGCCATCCACCAGCGATTCTGTATTGCATTATATGGTTGCCATCATCCGGAGATCTTGTCAAGTAGTATATGGTCATTATCCTCTGGAGATCCCGTCACGCAGTATTGGGAATTTCGCCATCCTCTGGTGATCCCAGCGCACAATATATGGTTGCCATTCTTTGAAAATCATGTGTGTGATTGCTTTCAGCAAGAGAAATCAAGTATTCTTGTAGATATGATACCTTTTAACGGTTAACAAAAACACATGATGCTATAGCAAGCTTTCACATCTTCAATAAACCCTTCCCCAGGCTTAATGAAACTGTTTTGTATGAGGTATATATATATATATATATATATATATATATATATATATATATATATATATATATATACATATATATATATACATATATATATATATATATACACATACTTCATCAGTCCACTGCTAAGGAATGTGAAAGTTTTATGATGTGTGTTATCTCTCCTTCAGACCTGCACATAAGGGAGATGCAATAATACCTCTGCTGCGCCACCTATTGGATGGCAGCATTCCTTCAAATCACTCTATGAATTTTTAAGTTTAAAAAAATATATATTATTGGGAAGAAAGACGACGACAAGAAGACATCCCTCCAGACGACCTTCAGATCTTTCATATTTTCCACTGATGCAAGAACCCCAGTCCGAGGTTCATTCCATTCTTCAGGGCATCAAAAATGACCATAAATTTATATTTCCAATGATGCTGCAAGTTGAAGTTGCCCTTCAGTATGATAACTCTCATCTACTCTATGCTAAGTCCATGACCACAAAAATGTTTTGCCACAAGTAATTCCATCTTTCCCTCTCTAAATGAGTGACAATGAGATCTTCTCCTGGCTGGAGTTTTTGTCCTATTCTGGAGATCCTGTCACGCAATATATGGTCACCATCCTATGGAGATCCCCTGAAGCCATCTTGGGATGGTCGTCACCTATGGAGTCCCCGTCATGCAGAATATGGTTGCCACCCTATGGACATCTCATCACACAATACTGCGATGGTCGTCATCCTCCAGAGAGCCTGTCATGATGTATTTGGATAGTCACAATTCTTTGGAGGTCCTGTCATGTATTATATGATTGCCATCATCTGGAGAGCTTGTCACGCACAATATGGTCGCCGTCCTCCAGAGATCGCCTCAAGCCATATTTGGATGGTCACCACCCTAAAGAGTGGCCATCACGCAATATATGGTTGCCAACTCATAAAGATTTTGTCATGAAGTATATGCTTTCCATCCTCTGGAGATCCCATCACACAATATTGCTATGGTCATCATTCTATGGAGATCTCATTCATAGAACGTGGTTGCAATCCAGTATATGGTCGCCACCCTCCGGAGATCTCATCTTGCAATATATGATGGCCATCATCTGGAGATCTTGCCATTCTCTGCAGATATTGTCCCACAATTTATGGCCGCCATCCTCCGGCTATGCTGTCATGCAGAATATGGTTGCCATCCTCCGGAGATCCCATCATATGGTTCCCAACCTATGGAGATATCGTCACGCAATATACGGTTTCCATTCTTCAGAAATACAATCACACAGTGTTGCAACAGTTGTCATTCTCTGTAGATCTCTTCATGTAGTACATGGTTGCCATCTTTCAGAGATCCTGTCGCGCAGCTAATCGTCATCTTCCTCCAGAAATTCCGTCACACAGTATATGGTCACTATCCTCCAGAGATCTCATTACACAGTATATGGTCGCCATCCTCTTGAGTTCTCGTCATGCAGTATATGGTCGCCATTCTCAGCAAATCTTGTCATATAGTTCAGGACCGCCTTCTTCCATAGATCCAGTCATGCAGTTTAGTTTAGTCCTCTTCCTCTGGAAATCCTATTATGCAGTATATGGTCGCCATCTTCCAGAGATCTCATTACACAGTATGTGGTCGCCATTTATCGGAGATTTCGTCATGCAGTTTATGGTCGCCATACTACAGAGATATTGTCACGCAGTATATGGTTACAATTCTACGTAGATCCCGTCACACATGATAGAGTCGCCATCCTCTGGAGATCTCGTCATGCCATATTGTGATGGTCACCGTCCTGCAGAGATTCCGTCATGCAGAATTGCGGAGGTGGTCATTCTCCAGAGATCCCATCAAACAGAATAGAGTTACCATCCCTCAGAGATCCCATCACGCAGTATTGGGATGCTTGCCATACTCCAGTAATACCGTCACGCAGTTTTGGGATGGTCACCATCCTCCAGAGATCCTATCACACAGAATGTGGTCGCCATGCCCTAGAGATCCCAGTACGCAATGTATGGTTGCCAACCTACGGAGACCCCGTCATGCAGTATATGATCTCCATACTATGGAGATCTCCTCACGCAGTATATGGTCGCTGTTCTTCTGAGATCCCATCATGCAGTTTTGAGATGGTCGGCATTCTCTGTAGATTTCTTCATGTAGTACATGGTCGCCATCCTCAAGAGATCTTGTTACGCATTATATGGTCGCCATTCTCTCGAGTTCTCGTCACGCAGTATATGGTCACCATTCTTTGTAGATCCTGTGATGCAGTACATGGTTTTCATTTTCTGGAGATCCTGTCATGCATTATATGGTTGCTATCTTCCGTAAATCCTGTCACACAGTATATGGTCTCTATCCTTCGGAGATCTGATCACGCACAATATGGTCGCCATTCTCCATAGATCTTGTCACGCAGTATATGGCCGACACCCTCCAGAGATCCCATCACGGAGAATATGGACACCATCCTGTTTAATTGTGTCTAATACCAGTCAAGTTATCACATCATGACTGAGTTGCCTGCAGAAGAAAAATGCAGAGAGAAAAATAATATTCTCCACCTGAGTCCCGTTCATGTATTGCCAGGATGTGCTACGCCCAGAGAAGAGGGCATGTGGAACTGTTAGACCCTGTTATATTGCCAAGTTTACATTCCCTAACAGTGGAGGAAGAAGCTAATATGGACGCATAAGATGGCGCCTAGTTTTGTTGTTCTTCTTCACTACCACCCGCAAAAACTTCCTGCCAAGAAATTCCCGCCAAGGCTGTGGAAAAAGTAGGAGGGTTTGACTCTACCACGGAGCAGAGACAACGACCAATTATAGCTCAACAAGTAGAGGACAGCCCAGTGGAGGAGTCATCCACTTCAGTGAGGGAAGCTCTGGTCTTGTCTTCTCAGACTCACCACAACAGCACCAAAGAACACGTCTGCTTATGCTACCATGCGGTGTGTACCAGAAAATGTATGTTTCACTGGAGTAGTTGTGTGTATAACCACATGTATGACCAGGATAATTGCATGGGTGTTCCAAAGGTATGGAGACACCTGAATAAATGGGTGGCGTTGGTTGGGAACGCCATCCTGTGTTTGTCATGTTGCCGCAACCCATATTTTACTGGGGGGATGAGCCCGAGTTGCATGAATTGATGAAGAGTGTTCCGTCTTCCCCACCGGACAAAAAGAAGAGCCTGGGATTGCGGGCCAAGGACATGCTGCCAGCAAGGAAAATATCTCCACCAATATCCTCGGAGGAAGAACAGTCACCTGTGTTCCTGGAAGACACCCATCGGAACCGCAGAGATCCACTTTATGTGCTGTGGATTGTCATCCACAAAGAAAACCAGGACACAATAACCCTTCCTCCAGAGTTGCGTCCCTTCATTCGGGACTTTTTGAGCCCTAGAGTATGGCTTTACTTGAATGCTAGGCATTGGAGAGAACCTCAAGCAGAGTTATTTTAAGCCACAGCACCTGGAACCGGACTCTAGTGATCAAGACTGTAAGGTAAGGTTAAGAAACCCTGACAGCCCGTCTTGTAGTGCCTCTATAGGAGTGAGTTCAGGGAGTAGCATGGCGACACCCACAGGACTCAGTTCCAGTTCGGAATCTAAAGAGCCTACTGCTACCCACCGTGTGTCCATGTGGTGTTAACAAACTCCCGTATTGTGAGCCCAAAAAGGCTTTTCTGCATTCTTTGGACTTTGTTTTAGCCCTCAAAAAGGACTTGAAAATTAACGTTCCTTTTTCATAGCCAAGTTGTGCATTTTTACAAATGTGACTATTGCATTTATTGTTGAAAAATGTTATCGCAACGTTATACTGTTTAAGGCAGGTGCAGGAGGGTAAAGGCCCATTTAGACACAACGATTATTGCTCAAAAGATGTGCTCTGAGCGCTAATCGTTGTGTCCATTTACAGCGCAAGGTGAACGCTCAAATGTTGAGTGATCACCTTGCGCTCCGAGTGGGAGATGCAGAACACAAGTGGGGCAGCTTGTCTTCTGCATCCAGCTGTTCCCCACTATACAGCCAAGCGCTTCAAGCGGAGGATGCAGAAGGCAAGCGGGGGGACCCCACTTGTCTTCTGCATCCAGCTGTTCTCTGCTTAGAGCGCCCGGCTGTTATACAGCTGAGCGCTCCGAGTGGGGTATGAAGAAAGCAGCTGGACAGCTCTGTTCTTCATACCCAGCCTGTGTTCAGGGAGCGGGATACAGCTGAAACAGCTGTATCCTGCTATGAATATCCTGATAAGGCTGATTGTTCTCTTTCAGCATGATGAAAGACAATGATGAGCGACGGCTTAATGAGAACTGCACAATGTCAGTGCAGTTCGTCACAATGATTATCGCTCAAAAGATGGCTTTTGAGCGATAATCGCTGCGTCTAAATGGGCCTTAATGCAAACATGAAGAGTAAAGTTGTCTGCCTTTCTCATGAAAGTCTGAATAATTGTATGTAAATGAGTTAGGAGGTTTTTTGCCTGCAAGTCCCTACTAATCCACTTTTGTGCATCAGTGGCAGTATGCACTTCTGTCTGT
This sequence comes from Eleutherodactylus coqui, assembly GCF_035609145.1. Lineage (NCBI taxonomy): Eukaryota > Metazoa > Chordata > Amphibia > Anura > Eleutherodactylidae > Eleutherodactylus > Eleutherodactylus coqui. The sequence goes on along the minus strand of NC_089842.1, from coordinate 223,424,748 downwards.
CTCAGAGGAGGCATCCACATTTACATCTTTATCTCAAGTCAGCTCAGTTAGGAGTATTTACCTAAGGTTATGGCCCTCCATGAGATAATTTTCCGGGAAAGTGATGGTCATTCCACTTACCCTGTGTTCAGTCATTTGTCTTGCTACAGTGTGTTGTGTTCTTCTTTAGCCTTTGGGGAGAAGAGTTATGTAAGTGCGCCATAGCAATGTTAGTGCATCTTGGATTCTGTCCAACCTAACAATAAATTTTCTCATGAGTAGTCACAAAGTTTAGTACACGCTGTAATAAACTAAAGCTTTACATAGAAAGTGGCGCCTTAAGTAGTCTGAATCCACTTAGATGGGTAAGCTCTGAGTATCAACCGAAGGGAGAGTTGTGTTTACAGGTTTAGCCTTACACACTCAACAACTGTGCAGATGTTCTGCTAGATGTATTTGTGTAGTATACTGAAAACTGGTCCACTCCGGATTGCACACTCTGTTTAAGAGGCGCCAGGGTTGGCTTCTTTTAAGTAGGGGGGAACTGTAGTGGCCCAAAGTCATTGGGGCCCTTCCAGAATGAATTCTATATGTAGATTGCATTGTCTTGTACTTTGTCTGGTAGAGCATCTTAAATGTGGAATGAATCATCTAAATGTACTGTTTGCAGGAATGAGAGGGTTAACGTCTGCAAATGTGTTGTCTGTGTCTGGAAATGTATCATTTCATGTTGGGAGTTGGAAGTATGTGATCATATATGTGGTTGCAAGGTGGAATGCAAAGGAGTCATTAGTGAGTCCGTCTGATGAAGTGTTGTCAGGAGAGTTAGTCTGTAAGAGAGAGCAGATGCATTTGTAGCCCCACAGACACTGATCAGTCTGTGCATGGAAAATGGAAGAGGCCAAGCGATTTTCCGAGATTGGCTCTGAGACTACTACCCCCAGGAGTTCTTCCCACTAAGCAGAGGAAAAGAAATCGCCAAGCAGCGTTGAGAGAGTGGCTGGATGTGTGAGTGTTGACAAGTTGAGAGTCCAAGCGGAGTGAAGAATGTATTTTCCAGCAGCGGAGCTGCACAAATAACTGGGACTGTGGGCCTGATAGTCATCCTGAGTTTTGCCTCCCTGACTCACCACTAACTTTGCCTGTACTTGTGTTTTGCTCAGGCCTATGTACTGATGGACTGCTTAGTGTTGATGTTTACAAGTAAAGCAACATTACCGACTGTTGCTGGCTTTGTTTTCAACTAAACTGTGTGTGCGTGGACTATCATTCCATCATCCAGCTTCACCGGAGAGGAAGGAATGTTGGCGTCACGAGACATCAAACTGTAAGTTCTGAACTGCAGCTCAATTCATGGTTCCCCTTGAAGCCTCCCCCTAAGCAGTGGCCTGGACGGGTCTCCTTGATCCCTTATGGAGGAGGAGATGGTAGAGCCACCGTGATAAAGGACATCTCCACCTGCACCATCTCTTCGGCTTTGAGACCGTTCTTTGCCCGCTGCAGCAGTGTATGGTCATCATCCTCCAGAGTTCCCGTCACGCATTATAGAGTCGACATCCTCCAAAGATCCCGTCATGCAGTATTGGGATGCTCTCCATACTTTGGAGATCCTATCACGCAGTATGTGGTTGCCAAAATCAAGAGATTCTGTTTCAATGTATGGTTGACCCCATCACGTAGTATATGTTTGCCATACAGATCTCATCCAGTAGATTTTGGTCGCCATCCTTCGGAAATCCCATCACACAGTATTGGGACGGTCGTCATTCTCTGGATGTCTCTTCACATAGTACATGGTCACCATACCCTGGATATTCCGGCACACAGAATATGATCGCCATCCTGCATAGATATCATCACACAGTATATGGTTGCCATTCTTCAGACATCTCGTCATGCAGGATATACTCCCATCCTTCGGAGATCTCGTCATGCAGAATATGGTCGCCACTCTCCTGAGATCTTGTTACACAGTTCAGGGAAAGACGCCAGCCTCTGGAGATCCCGCTACGCAGTACTGGGATGGTCGCCGTCGTCCAGAGATCTCGTCGTGCAGTACATCGTCGCCATCCTCGGAAGATCCCCTCATGCCGTCTTGGGATGGTCGCCACACTACGGAGACCCCATCACGCAGTATCTGGTCGCTACCCTATGGAGATCTCAACCTGTAGAACATGGTCGCCACCTTCTGGAGATCTTGGCACACAAATTATATTTGCCATCCTCCAGAGATCCCGTATATGGTCTCCATCTTCCGTAGATCTCGTTACGCCATATTAGGTTTGTCAGCATTCCCCGGAAATCCCGTCACGTAGCTTATGGTTGCCATCCTCTGGAGGTCCTGTCATACAGTATTGCAATGATCGCAACTCTACGGAAATCACATGATGCAGTATATGGTCACCATCCTCTGGAGATCTTGTCACACAGTATATGGTTGCCATGCTCCTAAGATCTTGTCACGCAGTATGTGGATGTCATCCTACGGAGATGTCGTCATGCAATATATGGTCGCCATTCTGTGGATATCTCGTCAAGCAGTATATGCTTACCATTTTCCAGAAATCCTCTCACACAGTATTTGGTGGCCAATCCCTTGGAGCTCCCATCATGCAATATATGGGTAGGGAAGGGGCTGGACACATCTAATCACATGAGGCATGGGAGGGGGTCATATACATCTAATCACAAATGACGGTGGAAGGAGACTGTACACATTTAATCACACGTTAGGGTGGGAGGGGCTGTACACATATAATTACATATGCTGGTGGGAGGGGCTGTACACATCTAATCACATGTGGTGGAAGGGGCTGTACACATCTAATTACATATGCTGGTGGGAGGGGCTGTACACATCTAATTACATGTGGTGGTGGGAGGGGCTGTACACATCTAATCACCCGTTGGGGTGGGAGGGGCTGTACACATCTAATCACGTGTGGTGGAAGAGGCTGTACACATCTAATTACATATGCTGGTGGGAGGGGCTGTACACATCTAATTACATGTGGTGGTGGGAGGGGCTGTACACATCTAATCACACGTTGGGGTGGGAGGGGCTGTACACATATAATCACATGTGGTGGTGGGAGGGGCTGTACACATCTAATCACATGTGGTGGTGGGAGGGGCTGTACACATCTTATCACATGTGGTGGTGGGAGGGGCTGTACACATCTAATCACACGTTGGGGTGGTAGGGGCTGTACACATCTAATCACATATGGTGGTGGGAGGGGCTGTACACATCTAATTACATGTGGTGGTGGGAGGGGCTGTACACATCTAATCACATATGGTGGTGGGAGGGGCTGTACACATCTAATTACACGTTGGGGTGGGAGGGGCTGTACACATCTAACCACACGTTAGGGTGGGAGGGGCTGTACACATCTAACCACACGTTAGGGTGGGAGGGGCTGTACACATCTAATTACATATGCTGGTTGGAGGGGCTGTAGACATCTTATCACATGTGGTGGTGGGAGGGGCTGTACACATCTAATTACATATGCTGGTTGGAGGGGCTGTACACATCTAATCACACGTTAGGGTGGGAGGGGCTGTACACATCTAATTACATATGCTGGTTGGAGGGGCTGTAGACATCTTATCACATGTGGTGGTGGGAGGGGCTGTACACATCTAATCACACGTGGTGGTGGGAGGGGCTGTACACATCTAATTACATATGCTGGTTGGAGGGGCTGTACACATCTAATCACATGTGGTGGTGGGAGGGGCTGTACACATCTAATCACATGTGGTGGTGGGAGTGGCTGTACACATCTAATCACATGTGGTGGTGGGAGTGGCTGTACACATCTAATCACATGTGGTGGCAGGAGGGGCTGTACACATCTAATTACATACGGTGGTGGGAGGGGCTGTACACATCTAATTACATATGGTGGTGGGAGGGGCTGTACACATCTAATTACATACGGTGGTGGGAGGGGCTGTACACATCTAATCACATATGGTGGTGGGAGGGGCTGTACACATCTAATTACATATGGTGGTGGGAGGGGCTGTACACATCTAATCACATATGGTGGTGGGAGGGGCTGTACACATCTAATTACATATGGTGGTGGGAGGGGCTGTACACATCTAATTACATATGGTGGTGGGAGGGGCTGTACACATCTAATTACATATGGCGGTGGGAGGGGCTGTACACATCTAATCACATATGGCGGTGGGAGGGGCTGTACACATCTAATCACATATGGTGGTGGGAGGGGCTGTACACATCTAATTACATATGGTGGTGGGAGGGGCTGTACACATCTAATTACATATGGTGGTGGGAGGGGCTGTACACATCTAATCACATATGGTGGTGGGAGGGGCTGTACACATCTAATTACATATGGTGGTGGGAGGAGCTGTACACATCTAATCACATATGGTGGTGGGAGGGGCTGTACACGTCTAATCACATGTGGTGGTGGAAGTGGCTGTACACATCTAATCACACGTTGGGGTGGGAGGGGCTGTACACATCTAAACACATATGGTGGTGGAAGGGGCTGTACACGTCTAATTATATATGGTGGTGGGAGGGGCTGTACACATCTAACTACATAATGTGGTGGGAGGGGCTGTACACGTCTAATTATATATGGTGGTGGGAGGGGCTTTACACATCTAATTACATATGGCGGTGGGAGGGGCTGTACACATCTAATTACATATGGCGGTGGGAGGGGCTGTACACATCTAATTACATATGGTGGTGGGAGGGGCTGTACACATCTAATTACATATGATGGTGGGAGGGGCTGTACACATCTAATCACATGTGGTGGTGGGAGGGGCTGTACACATCTAATCACATATGGTGGTGGGAGGGGCTGTACACATCTAATTACATATGGTGGTGGGAGGGGCTGTACACATCTAATTACATATGGTGGTGGGAGGGGCTGTACACATCTAATCACATATGGTGGTAGGAGGGGCTGTACACATCTAATTACATGTGGTGGGGGGGGGGGGCTGTACACATCTAATCACATATGGCGGTGGGAGGGGCTGTACACATCTAATCCCATATGGTGGTGGGGGGGGCTGTACACATCTAATTACATATGGTGGTGGGACGGGCTGTACACATCTAATTACATATGGTGGTGGGACGGGCTGTACACATCTAATTACATATGGTGGTGGGACGGGCTGTACACATCTAATTACATATGGTGGTGGGACGGGCTGTACACATCTAATTACATATGGTGGTGGGGGGGGCTGTACACATCTAATTACATATGGTGGTGGGACGGGCTGTACACATCTAATCACATATGGTGGTGGGAGGGGCTGTACACGTCTAATCACATGTGGTGGTGGGAGGGCTGTACACATCTAATTACATAATGTGGTGGGAGGGGCTGTACACGTCTAATTACATATGGTGGTGGGAGGGGCTGTACACATCTAATCACATGTGGTGGTGGGAGGGGCTGTACACATCTAATCACATGTGGTGGTGGGAGTTGCTACTTTCCCAGGGGGCGCCGTGCTGCCATGTAATTAATAAGTAAATTCTCCTCCTTAGCAGATTAAGAAAAAGCACAAAGACATTTCCTGTCAATAAGAAAGCAGATTCATCCCCGTCTGCAGAAGGGTAAGTGTCCCCGAGCAGTACTGCAACCTCAGCACTCACACTACAGTCCTCCACCTGGGATCTGCTAAGGGAATTTCACGCCTTTATTTGCCGCATTAGAAAACTACAACTCCCGGCATTCCACACTGCCTCGTCACGTGATGTGCTGTAACCGGAAGTGGGGAAGTTAGCCGCTGACGGACGTGTATACAGGTAACGTGTTATATACGGCTGCGAGGTCTTCTCGACCCGGCCGTCTGCAGACTGCTTAAGGAGGTGGGGGGGCTGTGGTGGCCTGTACGAGGAGGAGGGGCGGCTGGCGGTCTCCTGTGTAGAAGGGGAGAGAATCTGCTTGTGCTCTCCTGCACTTAGGGTGCTGGATGTCTAGGGGAGGGGCCGATCTGTAGCTTGGTGGGAGGGGCCGATCTGTAGCTTGGGGGAGGGGCCCCATGACGTTTGGGGGTCTGCTCTGTGGCTGGGGGGGAGGGGCCGCCCTGTCGTTTGGGGGGGTCTGCTCTGTGGCTGGGGGGGTCTGCTCTGTGGCTGGGGGGGAGGGGCCGCCCTGTCGTTTGGGGGGGTCTGCTCTGTGGCTGGGGGGGAGGGGCCGCCCTGTCGTTTGGGGGGGTCTGCTCTGTGGCTGGGGGGGAGGGGCCGCCCTGTCGTTTGGGGGGGTCTGCTCTGTGGCTGGGGGGGAGGGGCCGCCCTGTCGTTTGGGGGGGTCTGCTCTGTGGCTGGGGGGGAGGGGCCGCCCTGTCGTTTGGGGGGGTCTGCTCTGTGGCTGGGGGGGAGGGGCCGCCCTGTCGTTTGGGGGGGTCTGCTCTGTGGCTGGGGGGGAGGGGCCGCCCTGTCGTTTGGGGGGGTCTGCTCTGTGGCTGGGGGGGAGGGGCCGCCCTGTCGTTTGGGGGGGTCTGCTCTGTGGCTGGGGGGGAGGGGCCGCCCTGTCGTTTGGGGGGGTCTGCTCTGTGGCTGGGGGGGAGGGGCCGCCCTGTCGTTTGGGGGGGTCTGCTCTGTGGCTGGGGGGGAGGGGCCGCCCTGTCGTTTGGGGGGGTCTGCTCTGTGGCTGGGGGGGAGGGGCCGCCCTGTCGTTTGGGGGGGTCTGCTCTGTGGCTGGGGGGGAGGGGCCGCCCTGTCGTTTGGGGGGGTCTGCTCTGTGGCTGGGGGGGGGGGAGGGGCCGCCCTGTCGTTTGGGGGGTCTGCTCTGTGGCTGGGGGGGAGGGGCCGCCCTGTCGTTTGGGGGTCTGCTCTGTGGCTGGGGGGGGGGAGGGGCCACACTGACGTTTGGGGGTCTGCTCTGTGGCTGGGGGGGGGGGGGAGGGGCCGCACTGACGTTTGGGGGTCTGCTCTGTGGCTGGGGGGGGGGGGGGAGGGGCCGCACTGACGTTTGGGGGTCTGCTCTGTGGCTTGGGGGTGGAACCACCCTGACGTTTGGGAGTCTGCTCTGTAGCTTGGGTTAGGGGCCGCCCTGTAATTTGTGGGTGTGCTCTAGCTTGAGAGAGGGGCCGCCCTGTCATTTGGGGGGCTTTGTAGCTTAGGGGATGGGCCATCCTGACGTTTGGGGGTCTGCTCTGTAGCTTGGGGGAGGGGCCCTGACGTTTGGGGGTCTGCTCTGTAGCTTGGGGGAGGGGCCCTGACGTTTGGGGGTCTGCTCTGTAGCTTGGGGGAGGGGCCCTGACGTTTGGGGGTCTGCTCTGTAGCTTGGGGGAGGGGCACCCTGATGTTTGGGGGTCTGTTCTATAGCTTAAGGGAGGGGCCGCCCTGATGTTTAGGGGTCTGCACTGTAGCTTAGGGGAGGGGCCGTCCTGATGTTTAGGGGTCTGCACTGTAGCTTGAGGGAGGGGCCACCATGACGTTTGGGGGTCTGCCCTGTAGCTTGGGGGAGGGGCCGTCCTAACGTTGTTCCTTCTCTTCCACAGGCCCGGAGATGACGAAGCTGGCGGAGTGGCTGCTGAGCCTGAGCTTTCTGGGTGGAGTTTGGGTGACCCTGACCTTCGGTCTCCTGGGTGTGGCACTGCCCAGGGCATGCTGGGAGGTGGTCTGGCCTCTACCCATCTACCTGTTGGTGGTCTTTGGCTGCTATTCCCTGGCGACTGTCGGATATCGTGTGGCCACCTTCAACGACTGTGAGGAGGCGGCCCGGGAGCTGCAGGCTCAGATCCAGGAGGCCAGGGGGGACCTGACGAGGCGAGGGCTGCGCTTCTAGCCCAGTGCTGCCGCAGGACTTATGGGGGAGGGGAGGGGGGCTCTGTCTGTACATATAGAATGACAATATCTTGTATCCGCATGCTGCTGTGTCCATTATTTCTCTTTCACCCCTTGTGATGAGTTGCCCGTCGTGGCGGTAGGGTTTATATATGTGACCTGTTCGATTGTGGCAGTCCGGGGCACTGTGCCAGTCTCCTCTCTGGCATGTAGGGACCTGCCAGCTTCTCCCAGGGCTGCGCTAGTTCCCACGGTGTTCGTGCAGCTTCACCCTATAATCACGCTTTAACCCTGCCCGTGCCAACTGAGCGCAGACTGGGGGAGGGGTACACTCATGCAGACTTAGCCACATTACTCCGACCACATCCAGAGCTGCAGTCACAGGGAGGTGAAGAAAGACCACACCCCCTTCCAGCAGCTCCGGAGGGGACTAGAATGATATGTGATTGCAGCTCTGGAGGTGACTGGAGTATGAGACAGGATATAATTGCAGAATGGTGACCAATAGGACTGCAGCTCTGGCAGTGATGTAATAGAATAGTGATTGGTGCTATCGGGGCCCCCGGGGGCCACTCACACGTCAAACACACTAGAAGTTGTGGAAAAAAAAATTTATTATAAAAGTGATAATCAGGTACATAGATAGGCCCCGCCCCCAGAGTATCGCATGTCACGTAACCGCCAGTACCAGCCTGCGGTCGGCTCAGCCCTGTGTGAGACCGTCCCTGAGTGTCCAGGGGGCGAGCCCGTACATGCAGCCCCACAAAGAAGAAGCAAAGTGCATAAGTCTCCACACCCCACTGGTAGCATGAGAGGCACTTGGTGATGCTGGCACTGGGCGGCTCAGGCCTGTAGGGAGTGGTACAAGGGTTGCTCTGGCGGGTATCTCCAGAACAGCCAGAGGCGCACAAGGCTGGTCACGATGCCCGGCATGTTGGGGACCTGTGAAGAGAGAGGAGTAGGTGAGGGGTGGCACTGATACAGAGGTACAAGAGTGGAACAACCGGAGGGGGGCAGTACTGCAGTACAGAGGGCCAGGCACCCCAATGCTGAAAGCCACCCTCACCACATGGCTGCTGGCGATGGGCAATTGTATGATGCTTTCTGTAGGGGCATCACTCACCATGATGTAGGCGTCTCTGCGCTGCAGGCCGTACAGCACCCAGGAGGTGGAGGTCAGGAGCGTGGTGACCGTCAGGGGGAAGGACAGGCACTTGGTGGATTTAGTCCTCATGATGTGGGCCTAGAGAGAAAATCCCCGTTACATCACCACAAAGTGTACCGCGGCGCCCCAGTCTCATACCCATCACCGTAGAGTATACCCTGGCATCCAGGTTTCATACCTATCACTGGAGAGTGTACCCCGACGCCCCAGAGGCTACCCCGGTCTCCTACCCCTCAGCGCAGGGCGTACCCCCAGTCTCCTACCCATCACCACAGAGTGTACCGCGGCCCAATAGAGGGCACTCCAGTTTACTACCCATCACCGCAGAGTGTACCCCCGGCCCCCTACCCATCACCGCAGAGTGTACCCCCGGCCCCCTACCCATCACCGCAGAGTGTACCCCCGGCCCCCTACCCATCACCGCAGAGTGTACCCCGGCCCCATACCCATCACCGCAGAGTGTACCCCGGCCCCCCAGAGGCCACCCCCGCAGAGTGTACCCCCGGCCCCCTACCCATCACCGCAGAGTGTACCGCGGCCCAATAGAGGGCACTCCAGTTTACTACCCATCACCGCAGAGTGTATCCCCGGCCCCCTACCCATCACCGCAGAGTGTATCCCCGGCCCCCTACCCATCACCGCAGTGTACCCCTGGCCTCATACCCATCACTGCAGAGTGTACCCCGGCCCCATACCCATCACCGCAGAGTGTACCCCGGCCCCCCAGAGGCCACCCCCGCAGAGTGTACCCCCGGCCCCCTACCCATCACCGCAGAGTGTACCCCCGGCCCCCTACCCATCACCGCAGAGTGTACCCCCGGCGTCATACACATCACCACAGAGTGTACCCCTGGCCTCATACCCCGGCCCCCCAGAGTGTACCCCAGCCCCCCAGAGGCCACCCCGGCCCCCTACCCATCACCGCAGAGTGTACCCCTGGTCTCATACCCATCACCGCAGAGTGTACCCCTGGTCTCATACCCATCACCGCAGAGTGTACCCCAGCCCCCTAGAGGTCACCCCAGTCTCATACCTATCACTGCAGAGAGTGCCCCGGCCCCCCCAGAGTGCACACTAGTCTCATACCTATCACTGCAGAGAGTGTACCCTGGCCCCCGCCAAAGGACACACCGGTTTCATACCTACGGCAGGAGCCACTGTCAAAACACCCTACAAATAGCTGATAATCAGTACAGAAATACTGTCCACTCTGCTGACCGCTCCGCCCCCAGCTCCTACGCGCGCACACAGCTCCTACTCTGCTGCCCACTCAGCTTCGCCCCTACTCGGCTACCTGCTGCCCCCTCCTCACTCAGCTCCTACTCTGCTGCCCCCTCCTCGCTCAGCTCCTACTCTGCTGCCCCCTCCTCGCTCAGCTCCTACTCTGCTGCCCCCTCCTCGCTCAGCTCCTACTCTGCTGCCCCCTCAGCTTCGCCCCTACTCGGCTACCTGCTCCGCCCTTCGCTCAGCTCCTACTCTGCCGCCCCTCACTCAGCCTCCTACTCCACTCCTCACTCAGCTCCTACTCCGCCCTATACTCTGCTGCCCAATCCTTGCTCAGCCCCTACTCCGCCGCACACTCCTCAGCTCCTCGCTCGGCCCCTACTCTGCCACCCGGCCCCTACTCCGCCGCACACTCCTCAGCTCCTCACCCCGGCCCGGCCCCTCGGCCCGGCCCCTACTCCGCCGCCCGGCCCCTCGCCCCGGCCCCTACTCCGCCGCCCGGCCCCTCGCCCCGGCCCCTACTCCGCCGCCCGGCCCCTCTCGCCCCGGCCCCTACTCCGCCGCCCGGCCCCTCTCGCCCCGGCCCCTCTCGCCCCGGCCCCTACTCCGCCGCCCGGCCCCTACTCCGCCGCCCGGCCCCTCTCGCCCCGGCCCCTACTCCGCCGCCCGGCCCCTACTCCGCCGCCCGGCCCCTCTCGCCCCGGCCCCTACTCCGCCGCCCGGCCCCTCTCGCCCCGGCCCCTACTCCGCCGCCCGGCCCCTCTCGCCCCGGCCCCTACTCCGCCGCCCGGCCCCTCTCGCCCCGGCCCCTACTCCGCCGCCCGGCCCCTCTCGCCCCGGCCCCTACTCCGCCGCCCGGCCCCTCTCGCCCCGGCCCCTACTCCGCCGCCCGGCCCCTCTCGCCCCGGCCCCTACTCCGCCGCCCGGCCCCTCTCGCCCCGGCCCCTACTCCGCCGCCCGGCCCCTCTCGCCCCGGCCCCTACTCCGCCGCCCGGCCCCTCTCGCCCCGGCCCCTACTCCGCCGCCCGGCCCCTCTCGCCCCGGCCCCTACTCCGCCGCCCGGCCCCTACTCCGCCGCCCGGCCCCTCTCGCCCCGGCCCCTACTCCGCCGCCCGGCCCCTACTCCGCCGCCCGGCCCCTACTCCGCCGCCCGGCCCCTCTCGCCCCGGCCCCTACTCCGCCGCCCGGCCCCTCGCCCCGACCCCTACTCCGCCGCCCGGCCCCTCGCCCCGGCCCCTACTCCGCCGCCCGGCCCCTCGCCCCGGCCCCTACTCCGCCGCCCGGCCCCATCTCTGCCGCCCGCTCCCCGCTCGGCCCCTACACTGCTGCCCGCTCCATCCTCCCCCACTACATAACCCTCACTTGCTCTCCTTGTGATCTGGGTTGGCCCTGCTGGTCCCCTGCTTGTGTATACATTACCAGGTCGGCCAGTGGAGACAGGTACATGCTGATGGTGAAGACGCTGCAGAACAGACCCAGCTGGTTGAGGCGCACTTGCACATCTGGGGTCCACAGGTAGAAGTATGTGTACCCTAAAAGCAGGAGTCCCAACGACAAGAGCACTTGATAGAGGGGGGAACGCTGCAACACAAGGACACATCACGTCAGCCAGCAGCAGCGCCACATCTGGCACTCACCAGCCGCTCACACACCAACACCAACCTTCTCAGCGCTGCAGACTATGAAGGCCACAATGTAGAGTGTCTGCAGCGAGGCCCCGATAGTGTTCACAGTCATCAGCGTCCCGTCACCCTTCAGGTAGCCGTAATACAGCCAGCCCAGGTTACTGCAAGACACCGGACACTCAGGAGCTCTTCACAGCCCTCCGACACCAACACAACAGCCCCCCCACCCCCTGACACCCCCCTCATACTGATAACCCCCCCCCCCTCGACACCCACCACACAAACAACCCTCCCCCCTTGACACCCACCGCACATACAGACAACTCTCCACCCCACACTCAGACAATTGCCTCTTCTACTACAGCTATAGCCTCTGGCCAGCCTACCCACTACTCCACCCCGCCCCATCCTCAGACTAGTCCTACCATAACCACTGCTCCACCCCATTGATATTTTGTGCTCCAATTGTGCAGAGTCTAAGTCAAGGACTTCCCAAGCAGCAGCCAGGAGAGAGCTGTGCGCTCTCCACCCCACGGGACCCACCACTCGCTCCCCCCTTCCCCACGGGACCCACCACTCGCTCCCCCCTTCCCCACCACTCGCTCCCCCCTTCCCCACGGGACCCACCACTCGCTCCCCCCTTCCCCACGGGACCCACCACTCGCTCCCCCCTTCCCCACGGGACCCACCACTCGCTCCTCCCTTCCCCACGGGACCCACCACTCGCTCCTCCCTTCCCCACGGGACCCACCACTCGCTCCTCCCTTCCCCACGGGACTCAAACCTACTTCACATTTGTAGTCAAGAAAGGTAGAAACTGGATGTTTTCTACACTTCGTCTGGCAATCATCACACGCAGGTCCGACCTGTGGAGAAAAGATACAGAATGTAATGCCGTGTGCCCAGGACCATGCAGCGCAGGGAGTAATAGCGCCTGCCGTGTGCGCAGGACCATGCAGCGCAGGGAGTAATAGCGCCTGCCGTGTGCGCAGGACCATGCAGCGCAGGGAGTAATAGCGCCTGCCGTGTGCGCAGGACCATGCAGCGCAGGGAGTAATAGCGCCTGCCGTGTGCGCAGGACCATGCAGCGCAGGGAGTAATAGCGCCTGCCGTGTGCGCAGGACCATGCAGCGCAGGGAGTAATAGCGCCTGCCGTGTGCGCAGGACCATGCAGCGCAGGGAGTAATAGCGCCTGCCGTGTGCCCAGGACCATGCAGCGCAGGGAGTAACAGCGCCTGCCGTGTGCGCAGGACCATGCAGCGCAGGGAGTAACAGCGCCTGCCGCGTGCGCAGGACCATGCAGCGCTAGGAGTAATAGCGCCTGCCGCGTGCGCAGGACCATGCAGCGCTAGGAGTAACAGCGCCTGCCGCGTGCGCAGGACCATGCAGCGCAGGGAGTAACAGCACCTGCCGCGTGCGCAGGACCATGCAGCGCTGGGAGTAACAGCGCCTGCCGCGTGCGCAGGACCATGCAGCGCAGGGAGTAATAGCGCCTGCCGTGTGCGCAGGACCATGCAGCGCTGGGAGTAATAGCGCCTGCCGTGTGCGCAGGACCATGCAGCGCTGGGAGTAATAGCTCCTGCCGCGTGCGCAGGCCCATGCAGCGCAGGGAGTAATAGCGCCTGCCGCGTGCGCAGGCCCATGCAGCGCTGGGAGTAATAGCGCCTGCCGCGTGCGCAGGACCATGCAGCGCTGGGAGTAATACCGCCTGCCGCGTGCGCAGGACCATGCAGCGCAGGGAGTAATACCGCCTGCCGCGTGCGCAGGACCATGCAGCGCAGGGAGTAATACCGCCTCTCGTGTGACCAGGCCCATGCATCGCTGGGGGTAATAGCACCCGCTGTGTGACCAGGCCCTTGCCGCGCTGGGAGTAATAGCGCCCGCCGCGTGTGCAGGGCCATGCCGCGCTGGGGGTAATAGAGCCCGCCGCGTGCGCAGGGCCATGCCGCGCTGGGGGTAATAGCGCCCGCCGCGTGCGCAGGGCCATGCCGCGCTGGGGGTAATAGCGCCCGCCGCGTGCGCAGGGCCATGCCGCGCTGGGGGTAATAGCGCCTGCCGTGTGCGCAGGACCATACAGGTTGTGGCCTTCTCTTTCTTTCTCTACATACATATACAGGCTCCGACTCTCTCTGTATACACACGGGCCGGGGCCCCCTCCTCTATACATACACGCGCGGGCCGGGGCCCCCTCCTCTATACATACACGCGCGGGCCGGGGCCCCCTCCTCTATACATACACGCGCGGGCCGGGGCCCCCTCCTCTATACATACACGCGCGGGCCGGGGCCCCCTCCTCTATACATACACGCGCGGGCCGGGGCCCCCTCCTCTATACATACACGCGCGGGCCGGGGCCCCCTCCTCTATACATACACGCGCGGGCCGGGGCCCCCTCCTCTATACATACACGCGCGGGCCGGGGCCCCCTCCTCTATACATACACGCGCGGGCCGGGGCCCCCTCCTCTATACATACACGCGCGGGCCGGGGCCCCCTCCTCTATACATACACGCGCGGGCCGGGGCCCCCTCCTCTATACATACACGCGCGGGCCGGGGCCCCCTCCTCTATACATACACGCGCGGGCCGGGGCCCCCTCCTCTATACATACACGCGCGGGCCGGGGCCCCCTCCTCTATACATACACGCGCGGGCCGGGGCCCCCTCCTCTATACATACACGCGCGGGCCGGGGCCCCCTCCTCTATACATACACGCGCGGGCCGGGGCCCCCTCCTCTATACATACACGCGCGGGCCGGGGCCCCCTCCTCTATACATACACGCGCGGGCCGGGGCCCCCTCCTCTATACATACACGCGCGGGCCGGGGCCCCCTCCTCTATACATACACGCGCGGGCCGGGGCCCCCTCCTCTATACATACACGCGCGGGCCGGGGCCCCCTCCTCTATACATACACGCGCGGGCCGGGGCCCACTCCTCTATACATACACGCGCGGGCCGGGGCCCCCTCCTCTATACATACACGCGCGGGCCGGGGCCCCCTCCTCTATACATACACGCGCGGGCCGGGGCCCCCTCCTCTATACATACACGCGCGGGCCGGGGCCCCCTCCTCTATACATACACGCGCGGGCCGGGGCCCCCTCCTCTATACATACACGCGCGGGCCGGGGCCCCCTCCTCTATACATACACGCGCGGGCCGGGGCCCCCTCCTCTATACATACACGCGCGGGCCGGGGCCCCCTCCTCTATACATACACGCGCGGGCCGGGGCCCCCTCCTCTATACATACACGCGCGGGCCGGGGCCCCCTCCTCTATACATACACGCGCGGGCCGGGGCCCCCTCCTCTATACATACACGCGCGGGCCGGGGCCCCCTCCTCTATACATACACGCGCGGGCCGGGGCCCCCTCCTCTATACATACACGCGCGGGCCGGGGCCCCCTCCTCTATACATACACGCGCGGGCCGGGGCCCCCTCCTCTATACATACACGCGCGGGCCGGGGCCCCCTCCTCTATACATACACGCGCGGGCCGGGGCCCCATCCTCTATACATACACACGCGGGCTGGGGCCCCTCCCCCCACCGTGGCCCCCTCCGGCACCGGGACACTTACAGGCCGCTGGAGAACATGGCGACGGTGAAGACGATGCAGGCCGCGGAGAGCAGCCACAGGCCGTCCATGGTGCCTCAGTGGCAGCGGCAGGAAAACTGGAGGCCGAGGCGGAGGAGGCAGCGGAGTACGGTGCAGGCCGCGGCCCTCCCCATCGTATCCTCCTACTGCTCCGCCCGCCATCACTGCCACATCACCGGGTCAGCCCGACCTCACCGCCGGGACACAGGAGGCTCACCCGGAAGTACGGCGGCCTCACCGTACGGGGTCACCCCACAGTACATGCCACACCTGGATCTCCGGGTCACCCCACAGTATATACAACACCCCATCTCCGGGTCACCCCACAGTATATACAACACCCCATCTCCGGGTCACCCCACAGTACATGCCACACCTGGATCTCCGGGTCACCCCAGAGTATATACAACACCCCATCTACGGGTCACCCCAGAGTATATACAACACCCCATCTACGGGTCACCCCACAGTATATACCAGACCCCATCTACAGTTCACCCCACAGTATATACCACACCCCATCTCCGGGTCACCCCACAGTACATACCACACCTGGATCTCCGGGTCACTGCAGAGTATATACAACACCCCATCTCCGGGTCACCCCACAGTATATACAACACCCCATCTCCAGGTCACCCCACAGTATATACAACACCCCATCTCCGGGTCACCCCACAGTATATACAACACCCCATCTCCGGGTCACCCCACAGTATATACAACACCCCATCTCCGGGTCACCCCACAGTACATACCACACCTGGATCTCCGGGTCACCGCAGAGTATATACCAAACTCGGATCTCCGGGTCACCGCAGAGTATATACAACACCCCATCTACGGGTCACCCCAGAGTATATACCACACCCGGATCTACGGGTCACCCCACAGTATATACCACACCCGGATCTACGGGTCACCCCACAGTATATACCACACCCCATCTACGGGTCACCCCACAGTATATACCACACCCCATCTACAGGTCACCCCACAGTATATACCACACCCGGATCTACGGGTCACCTGACAGTATATATCACACCCGGATCCACGGGTCACCCCACAGTATATACCACACCCCATCTACAGTTCACCCCACAGTATATACCACATCCGGATCCACGGGTCACCCCACAGTATATACCACACCCAGATCTACGGGTCACCCCACAGTATATACCACACCCAGATCTACGGGTCACCCCACAGTATATACCACACCCAGATCTACGGGTCACCCCACAGTATATATCACACCCCATCTACGGGTCACCCCACAGTATATACTACACCCAGATCTACGGGTCACCCCACAGTATATACCACACCCCATCTACGGGTCACCCCACAGTATATACCACACCCCATCTATGGGTCACCCCACAGTATATATCACACCCCATCTACAGGTCACCCCACAATATATACCACAACCGGATCTCCGGGTCACCCCACAGTATATACCACACCCAGATCTACGGGTCACCCCACAGTATATACCACACCCCATCTACGGGTCACCCCACAATATATACCACAACCGGATCTCCGGGTCACCCCACAGTATATACCACACCCAGATCTACGGGTCACCCCACAGTATATACCACACCCGGATCTCCGGGTCACCCCACAATATATACCACAACCGGATCTACGGGTCACCCCACAGTATATACTACACCTGGATCACCCCACAGTATATACCACACCCGGATCTACAGTTCACCTCACAGTATATATCACACCCGGATCCACGGGTCACCCCACAGTATATACTACACCTGGATCATCCCACAGTATATACGACACCCGGATCTATGGGTCACCCCACAGTATATTTTACACCCGGATCTACAGTTCACCCCACAGTATATACCACACCCGGATCCATGGGTCACCCCACAGTATATACTACACCCGGATCTACGGGTCACCCCACAGTATATTTTACACCCGGATCTCCGGGTCACCCCACAGTATATACCACACCCCATCTACGGGTCACCCCACAATATATACCACAACCGGATCTACGGGTCACCCCACAGTATATATCACACCTGGATCTACAGTTCACCCCACAGTATATACCACACCCGGATCTACGGGTCACCTGACAGTATATATCACACCCGCATCCATGGGTCACCCCACAGTATATACTACACCTGGATCACCCCACAGTATATACCACACCCGGATCTACGGGTCACCTGACAATATATATCACACCCGCATCCATGGGTCACCCCACAGTATATACTACACCTGGATCACCCCACAGTATATACCACACCCGGATCTGCGGGTCACCCCACAGTATATTTTACACCCGGATCTACAGTTCACCCCACAGTATATACCACACCCGGATCCATGGATCACCCCACAGTATATACTACACCCGGATCTACGGGTCACCTGACAGTATATATCACACCCGGATCTACAGGTCACCCCACAGTATATTCCACACCCGGATCCACGGGTCACCCCACGGTATATACCATACCCGGATCCACGGGTCACCCCACGGTATATACTACACCCGGATCTGCGGGTCACCCCACAGTATATTTTACACCCGGATCTACGGGTCACCCCACAACATATACCACACCCGGATCTATGGGTCAACCCATAGTATATTTTACACCCGGATCTACGGGTCACCCCACAGTATATATCACACCCGGATCTATGGGTCACCCCACAGTATATACCACACCCGGATCTACGGGTCACCCCACAGTATATACCACACCCGGATCTATGGGTCACCCCACAGTATATTTTACACCCGGATGTACAGTTCACCCTACAGTATATACCACACCCGGATCTACGGGTCACCCCACAGTATATACCACACCCGGATCTACGGGTCACCCCACAGTATATACTACACCCGGATCACCCCACAGTATATACCACACCCGGATCTGCGGGTCACCCCACAGTATATTTTACACCCGGATCTACGGGTCACCCCACAGTATATACCACACCCGGATCTACGGGTCACCCCACAGTATATACCACACCCGGATCTGCGGGTCACCCCACAGTATATTTTACACCCGGATCTACGGGTCACCCCACAGTATATACCACACCCGGATCTATGGGTCAACCCATAGTATATTTTACACCCGGATGTACAGTTCACCCTACAGTATATACCACACCGGGATCTACGGGTCACCCCACAGTATATACCACACCCAGATCTACGGGTCACCCCACAGTATATACTACACCCGGATCACCCCACAGTATATACCACACCCGGATCTGCGGGTCACCCCACAGTATATACCACACCCGGATCTATGGGTCACCCCACAGTGTATACCACCCCCCGGATCTCCGGGTCACCCCATAGTATATTCCACACCCGGATCTCCGGGTCACCCCACAATATATACCACACCCAGATCTACGGGTCACCCCACAGTATATACCACACCCAGATCTACGGGTCACCCCACAGTATATACTACACCCGGATCTCTGGTTCACCTCACAGTATATACCACACCCAGATCTACGGGTCACCCCACAGTATATACCATACCCAGATCTACGGGTCACCCCACAGTATATACCACACCCGGATCTCTGATCACCCCACAGTATATACCACAACAGAGTCTATGGATCACCCCACGGTATATACCACACCCGGATCTGCGGGTCATCCCACAGTATATTTTACACCCGGATCTACAGTTCACCCCACAGTATATACCACACCCGGATCCATGGGTCACCCCACAGTATATACTACACCCGGATCTACGGGTCACCTGACAGTATATATCACACCCGGATCTACAGGTCACCCCACAGTATATTCCACACCCGGATCCACGGGTCACCCCACGGTATATACCACACCCGGATCCACGGGTCACCCCACGGTATATACTACACCTGGATCTGCGGGTCACCCCACAGTATATTTTACACCTGGATCTACGGGTCACCCCACAACATATACCACACCCGGATCTATGGGTCACCCCATAGTATATTTTACACCCGGATCTACGGGTCACCCCACAGTATACATCACACCCGGATCCACGGGTCACCCCACAGTATATACCACACCCCATCTACAGGTCACCCCACAGTATATACCACATCCGGATCTACAGTTCACCCCACAGTATATACCACACCCGGATCCACGGGTCACCCCACAGTATATACCACACCCAGATCTACGGGTCACCCCACAGTATATACCACACCCAGATCTACGGGTCACCCCACAGTATATACCACACCCAGATCTACGGGTCACCCCACAGTATATACCACACCCCATCTACGGGTCACCCCACAGTATATACCACACCCGGATCTACCGGTCACCCCACAGTATATACCAGACCCCATCTACGGGTCACCCCACAGTATATATCACACCCCATCTACGGGTCACCCCACAGTATATACTACACCCAGATCTACGGGTCACCCCACAGTATATACCACACCCCATCTACGGGTCACCCCACAGTATATACCACACCCCATCTATGGGTCACCCCACAGTATATATCACACCCCATCTACAGGTCACCCCACAATATATACCACAACCGGATCTCCGGGTCACCCCACAGTATATACCACACCCAGATCTCCGGGTCACCCCACAGTATATACCACACCCGGATCTCCGGGTCACCCCACAATATAAACCACAACCGGATCTACGGGTCACCCCACAGTATATACTACACCTGGATCACCCCACAGTATATACCACACCCGGATCTACGGGTCACCTCACAGTATATATCACACCCGGATCCACGGGTCACCCCACAGTATATACTACACCTGGATCATCCCACAGTATATACCACACCCGGATCTGCGGGTCACCCCACAGTATATTTTACACCCGGATCTACAGTTCACCCCACAGTATATACCACACCCGGATCCATGGGTCACCCCACAGTATATACTACACCCGGATCTACGGGTCACCCCACAGTATATTTTACACCCGGATCTCCGGGTCACCCCACAGTATATACCACACCCCATCTACGGGTCACCCCACAATATATACCACAACCGGATCTACGGGTCACCCCACAGTATATATCACACCTGGATCTACAGTTCACCCCACAGTATATACCACACCCGGATCTACGGGTCACCTGACAGTATATATCACACCCGCATCCATGGGTCACCCCACAGTATATACTACACCTGGATCACCCCACAGTATATACCACACCCGGATCTACGGGTCACCTGACAATATATATCACACCCGCATCCATGGGTCACCCCACAGTATATACTACACCTGGATCACCCCACAGTATATACCACACCCGGATCTGCGGGTCACCCCACAGTATATTTTACACCCGGATCTACAGTTCACCCCACAGTATATACCACACCCGGATCCATGGGTCACCCCACAGTATATACTACACCCGGATCTACGGGTCACCTGACAGTATATATCACACCCGGATCTACAGGTCACCCCACAGCATATTTTACACCCGGATCCACGGGTCACCCCACGGTATATACCACACCCGGATCCACGGGTCACCCCACGGTATATACTACACCCGGATCTGCGGGTCACCCCACAGTATATTTTAAACCCGGATCTACGGGTCACCCCACAACATATACCACACCCGGATCTATGGGTCAACCCATAGTATATTTTACACCCGGATCTACGGGTCACCCCACAGTATATATCACACCCGGATCTATGGGTCACCCCACAGTATATACCACACCCGGATCTACGGGTCACCCCACAGTATATACCACACCCGGATCTATGGGTCACCCCACAGTATATTTTACACCCGGATGTACAGTTCACCCTACAGTATATACCACACCCGGATCTACGGGTCACCCCACAGTATATACCACACCCGGATCTACGGGTCACCCCACAGTATATACTACACCCGGATCACCCCACAGTATATACCACACCCGGATCTGCGGGTCACCCCACAGTATATTTTACACCCGGATCTACGGGTCACCCCACAGTATATACCACACCCGGATCTATGGGTCACCCCATAGTATATTTTACACCCGGATCTACAGGACAGCCCGCAGTATATACCACACCCAGATCTATGGGTCACCCCACAGTGTATACCACCCCCCGGATCTCCGGGTCACCCCATAGTATATTCCACACCCGGATCTCCGGGTCACCCCACAATATATACCACACCCAGATCTACGGGTCACCCCACAGTATATACTACACCCGGATCTCTGGTTCACCTCACAGTATATACCACACCCAGATCTACGGGTCACCCCACAGTATATACCACACCCAGATCTACGGGTCACCCCACAGTATATACCACACCCCATCTACGGGTCACCCCACAGTATATACCACACCCGGATCTACCGGTCACCCCACAGTATATACCAGACCCCATCTACGGGTCACCCCACAGTATATATCACACCCCATCTACGGGTCACCCCACAGTATATACTACACCCAGATCTACGGGTCACCCCACAGTATATACCACACCCCATCTACGGGTCACCCCACAGTATATACCACACCCCATCTATGGGTCACCCCACAGTATATATCACACCCCATCTACAGGTCACCCCACAATATATACCACAACCGGATCTCCGGGTCACCCCACAGTATATACCACACCCAGATCTCCGGGTCACCCCACAGTATATACCACACCCGGATCTCCGGGTCACCCCACAATATATACCACAACCGGATCTACGGGTCACCCCACAGTATATACTACACCTGGATCACCCCACAGTATATACCACACCCGGATCTACGGGTCACCTCACAGTATATATCACACCCGGATCCACGGGTCACCCCACAGTATATACTACACCTGGATCATCCCACAGTATATACCACACCCGGATCTGCGGGTCACCCCACAGTATATTTTACACCCGGATCTACAGTTCACCCCACAGTATATACCACACCCGGATCCATGGGTCACCCCACAGTATATACTACACCCGGATCTACGGGTCACCCCACAGTATATTTTACACCCGGATCTCCGGGTCACCCCACAGTATATACCACACCCCATCTACGGGTTACCCCACAATATATACCACAACCGGATCTACGGGTCACCCCACAGTATATATCACACCTGGATCTACAGTTCACCCCACAGTATATACCACACCCGGATCTACGGGTCACCTGACAGTATATATCACACCCGCATCCATGGGTCACCCCACAGTATATACTACACCTGGATCACCCCACAGTATATACCACACCCGGATCTACGGGTCACCTGACAATATATATCACACCCGCATCCATGGGTCACCCCACAGTATATACTACACCTGGATCACCCAACAGTATATACCACACCCGGATCTGCGGGTCACCCCACAGTATATTTTACACCCGGATCTACAGTTCACCCCACAGTATATACCACACCCGGATCCATGGGTCACCCCACAGTATATACTACACCCGGATCTACGGGTCACCTGACAGTATATATCACACCCGGATCTACAGGTCACCCCACAGCATATTTTACACCCGGATCCACGGGTCACCCCACGGTATATACCACACCCGGATCCACGGGTCACCCCACGGTATATACTACACCCGGATCTGCGGGTCACCCCACAGTATATTTTAAACCCGGATCTACGGGTCACCCCACAACATATACCACACCCGGATCTATGGGTCAACCCATAGTATATTTTACACCCGGATCTACGGGTCACCCCACAGTATATATCACACCCGGATCTATGGGTCACCCCACAGTATATACCACACCCGGATCTACGGGTCACCCCACAGTATATACCACACCCGGATCTATGGGTCACCCCACAGTATATTTTACACCCGGATGTACAGTTCACCCTACAGTATATACCACACCCGGATCTACGGGTCACCCCACAGTATATACCACACCCGGATCTACGGGTCACCCCACAGTATATACTACACCCGGATCACCCCACAGTATATACCACACCCGGATCTGCGGGTCACCCCACAGTATATTTTACACCCGGATCTACGGGTCACCCCACAGTATATACCACACCCGGATCTATGGGTCACCCCATAGTATATTTTACACCCGGATCTACAGGACAGCCCGCAGTATATACCACACCCAGATCTATGGGTCACCCCACAGTGTATACCACCCCCCGGATCTCCGGGTCACCCCATAGTATATTCCACACCCGGATCTCCGGGTCACCCCACAATATATACCACACCCAGATCTACGGGTCACCCCACAGTATATACTACACCCGGATCTCTGGTTCACCTCACAGTATATACCACACCCAGATCTACGGGTCACCCCACAGTATATACCATACCCAGATCTACGGGTCACCCCACAGTATATACCACTCCCGGATCTCTGATCACCCCACAGTATATACCACAACAGAGTCTATGGATCACCCCACAGTATATACCACACCCGGATCTGCGGGTCATCCCACAGTATATTTTACACCCGGATCTACAGTTCACCCCACAGTATATACCACACCCGGATCCATGGGTCTCCCCACAGTATATACTACACCCGGATCTACGGGTCACCTGACAGTATATATCACACCCGGATCTACAGGTCACCCCACAGTATATTCCACACCCAGATCCACGGGTCACCCCACGGTATATACCACACCGGATCCACGGGTCACCCCACGGTATATACTACACCCGGATCTGCGGGTCACCCCACAGTATATTTTACACCTGGATCTACGGGTCACCCCACAACATATACCACACCCGGATCTATGGGTCACCCCATAGTATATTTTACACCCGGATCTACGGGTCACCCCACAGTATATATCACACCCGGATCTATGGGTCACCCCACAGTATATACCACACCCGGATCTACGGGTCACCCCACAGTATATACCACACCCGGATCTATGGGTCACCCCACAGTATATTTTACACCCAGATGTACAGTTCACCCTACAGTATATACCACACCCGGATCTACGGGTCACCCCACAGTATATACTACACCCGGATCACCCCACAGTATATACCACACCCGGATCTGCGGGTCACCCGACAGTATATTTTACACCCGGATCTATGGGTCACCCCACAGTATATACCACACACGGATCTATGGGTCACCCCATAGTATATTTTACACCCGGATCTACAGGACAGCCCGCAGTATATACCACACCCAGATCTATGGGTCACCCCACAGTATATACCACACACGGATCTATGGGTCACCCCATAGTATATTTTACACCCGGATCTACAGGACAGCCCGCAGTATATACCACACCCAGATCTATGGGTCACCCCACAGTGTATACCACCCCCTGGATCTACGAGTCACCCCGCAGTATATTCCACACCCGGATCTCCGGGTCACCCCACAGTATATTCCACACCCGGATCTCTGGGTCACCCCACAATATATACCACACCCAGATCTACGGGTCACCCCACAGTATATACCACACCCAGATCTACGGGTCACCCCACAGTATATACCACACCCGGATCTACGGGTCACCCCACAGTATATACCACACCCGGATCTATGGGTCACCCCACAGTATATTTTACACCCGGATGTACAGTTCACCCTACAGTATATACCACACCCGGATCTACGGTTCACCCCACAGTATATACCACACCCAGATCTATGGGTCACCCCACAGTATATACTACACCCGGATCTCTGGTTCACCTCACAGTATATACCACACCCAGATCTACGGGTCACCCCACAGTATATACCATACCCAGATCTACGGGTCACCCCACAGTATATACCACACCCGGATCTCTGATCACCTCACAGTATATACCACAACAGAGTCTATGGATCACCCCACAGTATATACCACACCCTAGTCTACAGGTCACCCCACAGTATATATTACACCCAGATCTACGGGCCCCCCCAAAGTATATACCACACCCGGATCTCCGGGTCACCCCACATTATATGCTAAACCCGGATCTATGGGTGACCCAACAGTATATATTACACCCGGATCTATGGGTCACCCCACAATATATACCACACCTGGATCTGTGGGTCACCCCACAGCATATTTTACACCCGGATCTATGGGTCACCCCACAACATATACCACACCCGGATCTACGGGTCACCCCACAGTATATACTACACCCGGATCTCTGGTTCACCTCACAGTATATACCACACCCAGATCTACGGGTCACCCCACAGTATATTCCACACCTGGATCTTCGGGTCACCCCACAGTATATTTTACACCCGGATCTACGGTTCACCCCACAGTATATACCACACCCAGATCTACGGGTCACCCCACAATATATACTACACCCGGATCTCTGGTTCACCTCACAGTATATACCACACCCAGATCTACGGGTCACCCCACAGTATATACCCCAACCGGATCTCTGATCACCCCACAGTATATACCACAATAGAGTCTATGGATCACCCCACAGTATATACCACACCCTAGTCTACAGGTCACCCCACAGTATATATTACACCCAGATCTACGGGCCCCCCCAAAGTATATACCACACCCGGATCTCCGGGTCACCCCACATTATATGCTAAACCCAGATCTACGGGTGACCCAACAGTATATATTACACCCGGATCTATAGGTCACCCCACAATATATACCACACTTGGATCTGTGGGTCACCCCACAGCATATTTTACACCCGGATCTATGGGTCACCCCATAGTATATTTTACACCTGGATCTACGGGACACCCTGCAGTATATACCACACCCGGATCTACGAGTCACCCTGCAGTACATACCACACCCGTATCTCCGGGTCCCTCCACAGTATATACCACACCTAGATCCCCGGGTCATCCCACAGTATATTTTACACCCGGATCTACGGGTCACCCCACAGTATATTTTACACCCGGATCTCTGGATCACCCCACAGTATATACCACACTCGAGTCTACGGGTCACCCCACAGTATATTTTACATCTGGATCTACAGGTCATCCCGCAGTATATACCACACCCGGATCTACGGGTTACCCCACAGTATAAACTACACCCGGATCACACCACAGTATATACCACACCCGGATCTCCGGCTTACTCCACAGTATATATTACACCCGGATCTACGGGTCACCCCGCAGTATATATCACACCAGGATCTCTGGGTCATCCCAGCAGTATATATCACACTAGGATCTCTGGATCACCCCACAGTATATACCACACCCGAGTGTATGGGTCACCCCACAGTATATACCACACCCGAGTCTATGGGTCACCCCACAGTATATACCACACGCGAGTCTATGGGTCACCCCACAGTATATACCACACGCGAGTCTATGGGTCACCCCGCAGTATATACCACACCCGAGTCTATGGGTCACCCCACAGTATATACCACACGCGAGTCTATGGGTCACCCCACAGTATATACCACACGCGAGTCTATGGGTCACCCCGCAGTATATACCACACCCGAGTCTATGGGTCACCCCGCAGTATATACCACACCCGAGTCTATGGGCCACCCCACAGTATATAGCACACTCGAGTCTATGGGTCACCCCGCAGTATATAGCACACCCGAGTCTATGGGTCACCCCGCAGTATATAGCACACCCGTGTCTATGGGTCATCCCACAGGTTATGCCCCACCTGGATCAATTATGATTTTCCGCTCACGGAGGAAAAATCTCTGCCTACTCTATTGTAGTGCAGATTCCGCCCGGACGGCCTCCATTGTACTCAATGCAAGCAGCCTGATCCACTGTCCTTCCGCAACGACATTGCAGAAATGTGGCGGGCAGCTGTGTCATCACATAGCGGCGGCGCAGGAAAAGTAGGGATGTATAAACAAAAAACAATGGTACTGTGCATGTCTGACGGCTCGCCATGCAGACCATCCGCAGTACAGAAAGAGGAAAGAAGTCACAGGTACGTGCGGATGCCAGCCGGGCACAGGGTCAGATTCCGCTGCCGGCTCCTGCATGCAGAATCTGACCCAGTTGTGTGCAGCCGGCCTAAGACTGTGTTCAGATTTTTTGTTGCATTTTTGAACCAAAATTAAAATCACATCAAAAAACTGCGTGCACTATTAACAACCGCATGTGGATTCAACCAGTACATGCGGGTTTGTGGGTTTTTTTTTAACTACATGCAGGTTTCTGATACGTTTTTCAGTTGTGTGTAAAGTGTTCAAATATACCATATATACCCAGGTTATACCAGCTGTACATATATAATTATATACAGTATATACCCAGGTTATACCAGCTGTACATATATAATTATATACAGTATATACCCAGGTTATACCAGCTGTACATATATAATTATATACAGTATATACCCAGGTTATACCAGCTGTACATATATAATTATACACAGTATATAGCCAGGTTATACCAACTGTACATATATAATTATACACAGTATATACCCAGGTTATACCAGCTGTACATATATAGTCATACACAGTATATACCCAGGTTATACCAGCTGTACATATATAGTCATACACAGTATATACCCAGGTTATACCAGCTGTACATATATAATCATACACAGTATATACCCAGGTTATACCAACTTTACATATATAATCATACACAGTATATACCCAGGTTATACCAGCTGTACATATATAATTATATACAGTATATACCCAGGTTATACCAGCTGTACATATATAGTCATACACAGTATATACCCAGGTTATACCAGCTGTACATATATAATTATATACAGTATATACCCAGGTTATAGCAGCTGTACATATATAATCATATACACAGTATATACCCAGGTTATACCAGCTGTACATATATAGTCATACACAGTATATACCCAGGTTATACCAGCTGTACATATATAATTATATACAGTATATACTCAGGTTATACCAGCTGTACATATATAATCATACACAGTATATACCCAGGTTATACCAGCTGTACATATATAATCATACACAGTATATACCCAGGTTATACCAACTTTACATATATAATCATACACAGTATATACCTAGGTTATAGCAGCTATACATATATAATCATACACAGTATATACCCAGGTTATACCAGCTGTACATATATAATCATACACAGTATATACCCAGGTTATACCAGCTGTACATATATAATTATACACAGTATATACCCAGGTTATACCAGCTGTATATATATAATTATACACAGTATATACCCAGGTTATACCAGCTGTACATATATAGTCATACACAGTATATACCCAGGTTATACAAGCTGTACATATATAATTATACACAGTATATACCCAGGTTATACCAACTGTACATATATAATTATATACAGTGTATACCCAGGTTATACCAGCTGTACATATATAATTATACACAGTATATACCCAGGTTATACCAGCTGTACATATATAGTCATACACAGTATATACCCAGGTTATACCAGCTGTACATATATAATTATACACAGTATATACCCAGGTTATACCAACTGTACATATATAATTATATACAGTGTATACCCAGGTTATACCAGCTGTACATATATAATTATACACAGTATATACCCAGGTTATACCAGCTGTACATATATAGTCATACACAGTATATACCCAGGTTATACCAGCTGTACATATATAATTATATACAGTATATACTGTTCTGGATTATGATTTCTCCAGCAGGCTTCAGGGTATTTTGCCGCTTCCGAATTGTATCGTGTGCACACATCATCGAACCAGATCAGACACAAATGCTGGTCTAAAACTGGGAGAGTCTCTACAATGTATAGAGGCTCAAGCCTTTTATTATAACACATGACAACCGCCCTTCAATGGGCGTGCAACAGATTACATCAGTAACATATAAGATTCTCATTTGTCGGATCATATAGAATCTCCCACCTCTCTGCCCACCCTCCCTCACGTCCGCCATAGTATGGACTTTGTCTTCTTTAGCATGCAGACAGCCTTAAGGAATTCTGTGTAGTTGACAAATCATTGTTTAACTAGCTTGTGTGAGGAGTGGAAGGGGGCCTAGGTAAACACTCAGTATTGAACACAGATATACACAACACTATGGCCCTTAACTCTTAGAGGCTTCTTGTGTAACTTCTCTGTACTTAGCTAACATTACATCACACATCCATTGTCTAGCAAATACCATGATTAGATTGTGTGTGTGTCCTTTAAACTCCTCAGAGCTAAAAGTCATTACAACAGCAAAATACATTTACGTTATACAAATCGATAGACATTTTATACCAAATAATCATCATGTCTATCACAATACCCCCTTAAAATGTCTATCCTCTAACTCTCTATCTGATTTTCACAGTTCTCTGCGCATGAGCCTATAACTGGAGCGCGTTGAAGGTTCGTTTTAGAGTCTTCAAGTGGGTGTAGGACTTGTCCACTCCTTCTGGGGATGCATCCAGCAAACTCATGGTGGGAGCGGCTTTTCCAGCATCAGTTTCACATTCCTCTCTGACACAGGGGATAACACAGCAGACTAGAACAGAAAAGGTAACCATCAGTTCACATACAACAGCAACGCCCGTCTGTGCCAGGATCCTTTACCACCCGCTCATCCATGGCGAGTGCTGGTCCCAAAAGTTAGCTCTTTTTAGTTAGTGCGGTCAGCTTCTTTAATGGCAACTGCGTCTTTACCCGCGGGTCACGTGTCGTCTAGGATGTAGGTACAACAAGTCTCCCCTATCATCTTACAGACACTCCCCTTTTTAGCTAAAGTCATATCTAAGGTCATTCTATTTTGAAAAGTCATAGTCGAAGTAGGTCCTATTGGTCGTCTAGTCCCTATAAGGCGTCTCTAGTATAATTTATAAACCACTGCTAATTATAATAAAACATAATTAATCCAATCAACGTTTATTTACTATAATGATCAGGAAAATGGACTCGAATCTAGTTTTAACTTGATCTCTAATTTTTAAAACTTGTCAGGTACCCCCCTTGGCTATCCTATGACGTCAATGTACACGTGTAGATCAAAACTACCACCAGGGGTCTCTCTTCTCGCTCTAGCATAATGTTACAATACTAGTAGTGTGCACAGGTACGCACGGCGTGAGACTCCCTAATCTTCACCCACACCAATGTCCCTCCTGGAGATAGTCCTAATGGTGAACACATCCAGGTCGCCTCACCCTGACCCTACACTACCTAGTGACAAGACTGGAAGGAACCGCCGTACCTATGCGGAAAACAAGGATAGACCAACATGACAGGATAACCACAAAACACAGACTGAGTTGGATCGAGATAAATTAACTATTGGGGGTAACCTCATTATCCTCAATGCTGTCTGACAGGATGTGGAGGAGCATAAGGGCTTTACTAAGGCACACTCCCCTGTCCAATTACCCTCCAGGCGGGTCCTCTACCTCATGTCACTACAAAGCCAGTAAACGTCTCCTAAGGACTGAACCTGATTCTGTGTCCATTCCCCTTCTATCATACCGTAGGAGGAGCAATACCCGTTGGTGAGTTCCCCAAAAATCTCCCTCCACCCTGCCTATTTGCCCGGCAGGTGTAGTTTCCAGGGTAGTCAGTAATACTCTTTCCGGTGCACAACACTTAAGTAGTTATAGAGTATTCCTTCTTCCATTTCTCACGGACAGTGTAATTAGCGGAAATGTTCGTGAAGAGACTAATAAACCACTCTTCAGCATCTACAGGGAGATTTAGGGGGACCATCCCCGAGTATAGTCGGGCACTACCGCACACGCAACAGTTAGACTTGTTGCTCCTGTTAGCATTGTACCTCATCAACTCCAACCAGAGATTCTGGTCAGAGTATCCAGTCGCTACTGTCAAGGTGTCCTCAAAAGGTAGGGTCGGCTATGATCATCATGTTCGTCAAGGTCTTTATCTTACGGCGGAGGGGGTTAATTATGGGCACGGGACTAAGTGAAGGCTTCCATTCGGCTGCATCTACCATATCCCTTATTTTAAACTTCCCTAAGGGATCTGTCCTCCCGTACCGGTATGTCCCCAGACTGTAAGTCCCCCCGTCCCCCGGGCTTGGATCTCCCATGGTTAGTGTAAAAACCGCATTAAAACCAAGCAACATACTAAGTTCAGCCTTCCAATACCTGTTGTCCTTATTATTCTCAAGGAGGGTTATACGACTAATTAAGGATTTCCCGCTCTTATCTTTCTTTTTTAAGGCACTTCGCGGTTTATAGGACCAGTCTATTCCTGCGTTCCATCCCACTAATCCCCAATAACGGCAGTCTTCTCCCCAGACGTTATCAGTGGCGCGAACATATTGTATTCCCCGGGTATATAAGTCATATAACCAGCTGGACTGAGCTAAATCTGGCCTGCGGTGGGATCTTGCGCCTAGACACGGGACCACAGTACAATAGTCGAAGGAATATGCGGCTACTTGAGCATTGAACGAGTTATACTAGAAGGTAACCATACCCCCATATTCTTCCGACTAAGGATTCCAGTTGCCACCCTCCTCTCTCACTAGCCCTAACCAGAGTAATGTCTTTGGCACAACTAAGACTGGTCTCCCGGATCTGAAGCTTTCTTACAGTATGAAGCATGGATCCATGTAAGTCTTTCGGCTAGTTTCGCAGCTGTGGCAGTAGTCAGAAGCACCTGGTAGGGGCCATCAAATCGGGGCTCAGGAGGGTGCTTCCTGGGGAACTTCTTGATGCGCACCCAATCCCCAGGCTGCAAGATATGTGTCCCAGTGTCTGCCTCTGAGTCTGGAAGAGAACACCTGTGCATAGGCTTTGGTTAGTTCTTTAACAACGGAAATCACATACTCAGTCAACACATAAGATTGTAATTGTGACTACTGAGGATAGTAACGACCTAGCCTTGGGGCTAGCCCAAACAATCTCGTAGGGAGATAATGTATAATCCCCCCTGGGTTCATATCTAACACTGTATAAGGCTATTGGATGACAGTCTTTCCAAAGTGGCGTCATTTTTAAGTATCTTACTTTTTAGCGTGCCACTACGTCTCTCCACCTTTCCACCACTCTAAAGATGGTAGAGTATGTAAAAGGCCTGGGATACACCCAGAGCAGACATGACATGTTACATTCACCTGCGAAGTTTATACCTCTGTCTGACTCTGAATCACTTCTGGTACCCCATATTCACAGTTTACCTCGTTCATGAGCTTCTTTGCGGTTACCTATTTGTTTGCCTTGGTAACAGGGTCGGCCTCCAACCTGCAAAGACATCAACAACAACAAGCACGTATTCATACTTCCCAACAAGTGGGAGCTGAACGTAGTCAATTTGCAATCCCTGAAATGGGTAGAGTGGTCCCGGCAAGTGTGGTGTGGCAAATTTACTTCTGCCCTGACTCACCTATGGCATAGATCATGCTAAACCGGACAAATGATGCAGCAGCTACAGAGAACCCAGAAGTCGCCCATCGTCTTTCAAGCGTCGTCGTCATTGCTAGTTTACTAGGTGGGTCTTTCCGTCCATCAGCTGGGCCATCATGGGATACAGGAACTGTGGTGGGCAAGTGCTGTTGACTGTTCACCACACGCTGTCCTGTTTCTGCTGCTCCCATATTAGTCCGCTTATTCTTTTCTTCCTTGCTGGCTTGTAACTGTAAAAAGTCTTTAGCATATCAAAGTCCAAATTTTTGTCAATGTCCAAAGTTTTTTACCACTGACTCATGCTGTCAGTATCTTTTTCTTCTTTCTTCCACGGCTTGAGGGCCGCTGCCTTTGCTATGCTGTCAGCGAGGGTGTCGTCTCTCACCTCTCCAGTGTAGGAATCGGTGCGAACTCTCAACTTTGTCAGGTAGAAGCAGGGCCTCCATGCGACTCTGTACCGCTGCACCATTCTCAATTGGTTGTCCTGCTAAGGTAAAAACTGTCTGGCCTTCCATATTGGGCCGTAATCATGAGCTATGCCAAATGCATACTAGGAGTCAGTGTAAAGGGTTGCCGTCTTACCTCTCGCCACTCTACACGCCTTAGTGATGGCCTTTAATTCCGCTTCTTGTACTGAGACATGCGGAGGCAGAACTTCTGCTTCTAGGACATCTTGTTGTGTGACCACTGCATATCCGATGTGGAGTCATCGGTCCTCACCCTGGTACCATCTGCAAAAAGCTCAACATATGCATTATCAACAGGGGTTCTGATAACTGTTTGCATACCTGCGGTTTCTTACCGAATTAGTACTAAATAATCGTGCTGATGTTCTATTTCACATGGCTCGGAATCTTGTTATCTTATTCCATTTATTTATTTTTTTTCAAACCCAATAGCTGATCTACAACACCTAGATCATCTATGGCCCAGATCACCTCTGCCTCCCCCCTTTTGAACCGGAATACTCAATGGAAAAAAAAGAGTAATTGCGTTCAAACTAGTAAACCAAGAGGCACAAAAACAAGCACTTTGTAGGTCAAGGTGACATTGTATGCAGCGAAGTCTGAGCGAAAATCTCCTTACAAAAAATGTTTTTCCTTTCAGGTCGCAGTTAGCATTTTTTAACACAAGGGGGCGCCACACAATTCAAATTTTACGTCACCCAGTGTAATAGTATTTCAGGGAATGGCCACGTTTAGCTTTTACTCTCCTGTCGGAATATAATTATAGCTTCAGTGTAGACTGACACTAGAATATACAAAAGACTTAAAGAAAAACTAAAGAATACGGATGAATTAACATCCTACTCTGGGCAATTCAGTCCCTCTTTCTTCACATAAAAAGTAAAATTACTTCACCAAATTGCATGAAAAAATTGCTGGGTGACTATAGGGAAATTATTCCATCTGTAGGAGCCTTCCATAACATCATCTGTCTGAGTATCCATTGGAGAAGCGGGCAGTGGAAAACAGAGCCCCTGGGAACATGAGAGAGCGTCCCCTGTCATGTATTCCTGGTCTCTGCCCCCCATGCATCAACTCCAATCTTCCATGCACTATAAACCAGCTTAGTCATCTACTATGTCCCAAGCTGCATCTTCACAAAGGTTTGTTTCCCTGAACTTATCACACATCCAAAGTGGCCACATCTTGGAGCGTAACAAAGTCTGGTCAAACAAAACCTTACTTCAGACAATCATGATGTTAGCACAGTGGCATTGGGGAATGTAGGCCTCCCAAATACAACAAAATGGCCGCCAGAGGCAGAAGGGGGCGGGGCTACAAATCTCCCAGGTGAGGCAAGATGGCTGCCGGAGGAACGGGCGGGGCCAGGGGCAGCAGCACTTCCAGGTGAGGCAAAATGGCCACTGGAGGAGGAAGGGGCGGGGCCAGGTCCTGTCCCGGATGGGGAGGGACCGGAAGTAACATCACACACCCTGAAAGTGAGCACATGGGGGGGAAGTAACTTCAGGGTGGGGGCAGGCCTCACTACATTTACTGCAGAGTCACACTATGTTGGATTGTAAACATTGCAAGCACGGCCGCCATTACAGGGAGGGGCTGTAGTCAACACAAAGGCATTACATTGTTCATAAGCAATACACATACCCCCCCTACATGCTTTCCCCTCTTCAATCTCTTAACTACGTTATACCTCCTCCTAGCAATCTAAAAACACCTTTCTTTCTGCTGGGCTTCCTGCTCATCTTCTGAAAACTTTCTACAACCTATCTTACCATATTCATTTCTGCTTATCTGTCCATAACCTGACATTTCTTTCTGCAACTTTTCCTGGTCCTTCTCTTTGTATAACATTTCTACATGTTCAGTAAACTCTGCTCCCTTCCCTTCAGCAACCAAATCAATCACAAGCTCTATGACCTTTGTCCTTGCTCACTTTGCTCCCCATTCTCTAAACAACCTGCGTCTATGCCCAACCTTCTCAATCTGCTCAACTCTATGCTACCTGCTTATTCTAGCCTATTCGAAGTTTCTGGACACAATAGTGTTCCTCTTGTAAAATCTGCTTTCTTCAAATCCTTCCAATATAACCTCTCTTTCCCACTCAGATTACAATGCACATTAATTCTACAAGACAAAAGGAACGGAAGGGTTAATTGGAAAAAGCTTTCAGTTCACTCTTATCAGCAGCCCTCCCCCAATAATCAACAACTGCACATTCTTTCTATAATACCAAACAGAGGGGATTACTGGAGAATAACCACAACGGCTCAAGGTATATATCTCATCTACCTTTATAACAACCAACCTCTACTAGTAATCCGTCTGGACAGGACATTTTAGCTATACACAGAGACTGACGATTATTTTCAATGACCAAGACCTCAACAATATTCTGGAGACATCAGCCGTCACACCACGGCTATATTCCCGCGTATATACCTTTTCACATATGAGAACATAACACGCTCAATCATAAAAAGTAAATATGCGTATCATAAATCTTCCTAACCTCACACTAGTTTACCTAGGAGTAAGTCTCTGGCGTGCTCCCTCAGACTTAAACAGCCGAGTCCGCCCTTCTGACACATTAACCCTCACAGAATTTGTCTCTTGGTCTTGCATACACAATTTTTAACCGTCTCAGACATAACAGTCACAGCATACAAAATACCCCTAGACAGGTAACATGGTGATTTTTCGAGTGGACAGACCTGTCTTTCAGTGAAGGTCCAGTCTGGATCAGATACAGGCAGATTTAGCAGTCAGAACCCAGATCACATCGGTAGATTTACATAAAGCAATCTTACCGTGTTCTGTAGATTTTCGGGCCCCTGAGTTCTGCGTGCCATCTGCCGATCTCTGTACGTTCCAGGCTGTGACCTCACAGATCCACTCGCCCACCCAAGGACGACACTGTTCTGGATTATGATTTCTCCAGCAGGCTTCAGGGTATTTTGCCGCTTCCGAATTGTATCGTGTGCACACATCATCGAACCAGATCAGACACAAATGCTGGTCTAAAACTGGGAGAGTCTCTACAATGTATAGAGGCTAAAGCCTTTTATTATAACACATGACAACCGCCCTTCAATGGGCGTGCAACAGATTACATCAGTAACATATAAGATTCTCATTTGTCGGATCATATAGAATCTCCCACCTCTCTGCCCACCCTCCCTCACGTCCGCCATAGTATGGACTTTGTCTTCTTTAGCATGC
Source organism: Eleutherodactylus coqui (assembly GCF_035609145.1). NCBI lineage: Eukaryota > Metazoa > Chordata > Amphibia > Anura > Eleutherodactylidae > Eleutherodactylus > Eleutherodactylus coqui. The sequence continues at coordinate 223,388,138 of NC_089842.1, read as the reverse complement.
AGACAGCCTTAAGGAATTCTGTGTAGTTGACAAATCATTGTTTAACTAGCTTGTGTGAGGAGTGGAAGGGGGCCTAGGTAAACACTCAGTATTGAACACAGATATACACAACACTATGGCCCTTAACTCTTAGAGGCTTCTTGTGTAACTTCTCTGTACTTAGCTAACATTACATCACACATCCATTGTCTAGCAAATACCATGATTAGATTGTGTGTGTGTCCTTTAAACTCCTCAGAGCTAAAAGTCATTACAACAGCAAAATACATTTACGTTATACAAATCGATAGACATTTTATACCAAATAATCATCATGTCTATCACAATACCCAGGTTATACCAGCTGTACATATATAATCATATACAGTATATACCCAGGTTATACCAGCTGTACATATATAATCATACACAGTATATACCCAGGTTATACCAGCTGTACATATATAATTATACACAGTATATACCCAGGTTATACCAGCTGTACATATATAATTATACACAGTACATACCCAGGTTATACCAGCTGTACATATATAGTCATACACAGTATATACCCAGGTTATACCAGCTGTACATATATAATCATATACAGTATATACCCAGGTTATACCAGCTGTACATATATAGTCATACACAGTATATACCCAGGTTATACCAGCTGTACATATATAATCATACACAGTATATACCCAGGTTATACCAGCTATACATATATAATTATATACAGTATATACCCAGGTTATACCAGCTGTACATATATAATCATATACAATATATAGCCAGGTTACACCAGCATACTATATATCACTATATACAGGGAGAAGTATATACATCTCCTGTATACATTGATGTTGAACATGCTGGTGTAAGGATAGGTTCACATCTGCATCAGGACCTTCGGCTGGAGATTCCATCACAGATCTGGCATCACATACTGGGGAAAAAAAGCGCATGCCACGCTTTTTCTTCCGTCCAAAAGTCAGGCGGAAAGCGGATGGGCCCCATTATAGTCAATGGAGTCCGTCCGGCGCTGTTTGGTTCCATTTATAGACAGACCCGTTCGGCTGTGGGGATTCCCCTATCTTGCTCCCCAAATGGAACAGGAAAGCGGAATCCCCCCCTTGCAGGTGTGCAACCACCCAAAACTGTATTAAATTATGTGTGTACAGCTGGTAGAAGCTCTACATCCTGTATATAGTGATACGGTATTAACCATGCTGATATAAACTGGACCAGGTTACACCAGCATGGTACATATCACTGTATACAGGGTGTCTAACGTATACCAGCTGTACATACATAATTATATACAGATCTCCAGGCTATACCAGCATGGTCCATATCACTATATACAGTAGATGTATATTCCCCTGTATGCCTGTATATAGTGATATGGAGCATATTGGTATAACCTGGAAATCTATATATTATTATATACTAGCTGATTACCCGGCATTGCCCGTGTATTTTATTTTTAGACACAAAAAGAATTTTAAATACGTGTTTTTGTGTGCGTGTATATATATATATGTACTGATTTAATATATTAGTATATGAGGAGGAAGAGGTCTGTGTAATATATCAGTATATGAGGAGGAGGTCGTCTGTGTAATATCTATCTATATATATAAAGCTGAAAGCCCTCACTGACTCACTGACTGACTCGCCAAAAGTTCTCCAACTTCCCGATATCGTAGAAACATGAATTTTGGCACAAGCATAGATTATCTCCAAAATAGGAAAAGTAATCGGGTCCCAACTCGATTATTCAATTCTAGCGCAAAAGAATTGGCGTTGAAATTTTACGTGCGGAAGGTAATTTTTTCAGTTTCCGGTGTCATAGAAACGTGAAATTTGGCAGGAGCATTGATTATGTCATACATAGGAAAAGCTAATGGGTCCCAACTCGATTATTAAATTCTAGCGCAAAATAATTGGCGTCGAAATTTTACGTGCGGAATGTAATTTATTCCCTTTCCGGTGTCATAGAAACGGGAAATTTGGCAGGAGCATTGATTATGTCATAAATAGGAAAAGTTAATGGGTCCCAACTCGATTATTCAATTCTAGCGCAAAACAATTGGCGTTGAAATTTTACGTGCGGAAGGTAATTTTTTCACTTTCCGGTGTCATAGAAACATGAAATTTGGCACGAGCATTGATTATGTCATAAATAGGAAAAGCTAATGGATCCCAACTCGATTATTCAATTCTATGCGCAAAAGAATTAGTGTCCAAATTTTACGTATGTAATCTAATTCTCTCACTTCCTGATGTCATTTTATATAAAGGAAACGTCGCATGGTTGTCTCCACGTGGGGTTTCCTGGGTAACGCAGAGAACTATGCAAAATGGTGAACATATTTTTTTTCCTCAGTATCTCTAAAATAACCACGACTTCATAAGATTTTCCGTGTGAACACCAGATAAACACCAGTACCAAATTAACTCGGGCGAAGCCGGGTATATCAGCTAGTATATATATAAAGACGAAAGCCCTCACTGACTGACTGACTGACTGACTGACTCACTGACTCACTCACTCACTCACTCACTCACTCACTCACTCACTCACTCACTCACTCACTCACTGACTGACTGACTGACTCGCCAAAAGTTCTCCAACTTCCCGATGTCGTAGAAACATGAATTTTGGCACAAACATAGATTATCTCCAAAATAGGAAAAGTAATTGGGTCCCAACTCGATTATTCAATTCTAGCGCAAAAGAATTAGCGTCGAAATTTAACGTACGGAATCTAAATCACTTCCCAATGTCATAGAAACATAAAATTTGGCACGGGCATTGAAAATATCTTAAATAGGAAAAGTTAATAGGTCCCAACTCGATTATTCAATTTTATGCGCAAAAGAGTTAGCGTCCAAATTTTACGTACGGAATCTAATTCTCTCACTTACCGGTGTCATAGAAACTCGAAATTTGGAAGGAGCATTAATTATGTCATAAATAGGAAAAGCTAATGGGTCCCAATTCGATTATTCAATTCTATGCGCAAAAGAATTAGCGTCCAAATTTTACGTACGGGATGTATTTTTCTCACTTTCCGGTGTCATAGAAACGTGAAATTTGGCACGAGCATTGATTATGTCATAAATAGATAAAGCTAATGGGTCCCAACTCAATTATTCAATTCTATGCGCAAAAGAATTAGTGTCCAAATTTTACGTATGGAATGTAATTTTCTAACTTTCCGGTGTCATAGAAACGTGAAATTTGGCAGGAGCATTGATTATGTCATAAATAGGAAAAGCTAATGGGTCCCAACTCAATTATTCAATTCTATGCGCAAAAGAATTAGCGTCCAAATTTTACGTACGGAATGTAATTTTCTAACTTTCTGATGTCACAGAAACGTGAAATTTGGCAGGAGCATTGATTATGTCATAAATAGGAAAAGCTAATGGGTCCCAACTCAATTATTCAATTCTATGCGCAAAAGAATTAGCGTCCAAATTTTACGTACGGAATGTAATTTTCTAACTTTCTGATGTCACAGAAACGTGAAATTTGGCAGGAGCATTGATTATGTCATAAATAGGAAAAGCTAATAGGTCCCAACTCAATTATTCAATTCTATGCGCAAAAGAATTAGCGTCCAAATTTTACGTACGGAATGTAATTTTCTAACTTTCTGATGTCACAGAAACGTGAAATTTGGCAGGAGCATTGATTATGTCATAAATAGGAAAAGCTAATAGGTCCCAACTCCATTATTCAATCCTATGCGCAAAAGAATTAGCGTCCAAATTTATGTATGGAATGTAATTTTCTAACTTTCCGGTGTCATAGAAACGTGAAATTTGGCACGAGCATTGATTATGTCATAAATAGGAAAAACTAATGGGTCCCAACTCGATTATTCAATTCTAGCGCAAAAGAATTAGCGTCCAAATTTTACGTACTGAATCTAATTCTCTCACTTACCGGTGTCATAGAAACTCGAAATTTGGCAGGAGCATTGATTATGTCATAAATAGGAAAAGCTAATGGGTCCCAACTCGATTATTCAATTCTATGCACAAAAGAATTAGCGTCCAAATTTTACGTACGGAATCTAATTCTCTCACTTCTTGGTGTCATAGAAACATGAAATTTTGGAACGGGCATTGATTATGTCATAAATAGAAAAAGTTAATGGGTCCCACCTCGATTGTTCAATTCTAAGCGCAAAAGAATTAGCGTCCACATTTCACGTACGAAATCCAATTCTTTCACTTCCCGATGTCATAGAAGCTTGAAATTTGGCACGAGCATTGATTATGTCATAAGTAGGAAACGTTAATGGGTCCCAACTCAATTATTCAATTCTAAGTGCAAAAGAATTAGCGTCCAAATTTTACGTATGAAATGTAATTCTCTCACTTCCTGATGTCATTTTATATAAAGGAAATGTCGCATGGTTACCTCCACGTGGTGTTTCCTGGGTTACGCAGAGAACTATGCAAAATGGTGAACATATGTTTTTCCGGTATCTCTAAAGTAACCACGACTTCATAAGATTTTCTGTGTGAACACCAGATAAACACCAGTACCAAATTAACTCGGGCGAAGCCGGGTATATCAGCTAGTATTAGTATATGAGGAGTAGGTCATCGGTGTAATATATTAGTATATTAGGAGGTGGTCGTCTGTGTAATATCTTACTGCATGAGGAGGAGGTCGTCTGTGTAATATAATGGTATATGAGGAGGAGGTCGTCTGTGTAATATCTTACTGCATGAGGAGGAGGTCGTCTGTGTAATATAATGGTATATGAGGAGGAGGTCGTCTGTGTAATATCTTACTGCATGAGGAGGAGGTCGTCTGTGTAATATATTGGTATATGAGGAGGCGCTCTGGCAGTAGTGGTTCCGAGCTGCGTGATGTTATAATAGAATCGTGCTGGTGTGAGGCTGTGTGGTAGATAGTAGCTCAGTGCTGGTGGGAGAAAACACACTCCCCCCTGTCCCCCAGGGATAGTGGGGCTGTGTTACCTCCACCAAATTTGTTCACATGGGATGAGTTATCTATGTACCAAGTTTGGTTGAAATTGCTCCAGGCGTCCATAAATTATGGTGGCATATATATATATATATATATATACACACATACATCCTATTATAGATAGATAGATAGATAGATAGATAGATAGATAGATAGATAGATAGATAGATAGAAGAAGATGTACAGCTGATATAACTTATACCAGCCGTACATGTACTGGCCTGGAAATAGGCCCTACACAGCACTGTTTACTTATGGGGACCGGTAATATAATAATCCGAGTCAGTTTACACAAGGGATGCAGGTAACCTAGCAACCAGTTGGGACGTTTTTATCCAGCTGCACAGGATAGAAAAAAAATGCATAGAGACTCAGGGGAGGCAGGTAGCCTAGCAACCAGATAGGCTGTGATTGGCTGCAGACAAACTGGTCAGGTGACAGAGGCGATAAATAGCCGGACAACGGTCACAGGAGCCAGAGTGAGTGAGCGCACCAGGCAAAGCAAGTGCCAGAGAGAGTGCGCCAGAAAAAAGAAGCGTCCGACAGGTGAAAAGAAAGTGCCAGGCAGGAGAGAGAAGTGAAAAGAGGCAGAGAAAGAGAGAAATCTGAGAAACCATGAGTAACTGAGAAGGAAAGACAGCTTTCACTGTGAATAAAAAATAATAATAATAATAAACTTTATTTGTATAGCGCCAACATATTCCGCAGCGCTTACATGGACAGGGGAATACAGAAAGAGAAAAGTACAAACATTACAGAACCAAGGTTACATAGTAATCAGTTGATGGAAACAATAGGGGTGAGGGTCCTGCTCCAACGAGCTTACATACTACAAGTGATGGGGTGATACAGAAGGTAAAGGGGCTGGAGATGTGCACGGTATGGCGGGGTGGAGAGTGAGGGGTGATATACACATAGACAATGGTCAGACATTTAGCCGTGTGACGGCAGAAACAGTATGACTGCAGGAGCGGTTTATGATGGCTAGCAGGGATTGCAGTCAGTAGGTCAGGGAGCATGTTATCAGGCGGCGTACAGAGGGGTTTGTTTAGGGAATGCGGTATGCCTCCCTGAGGAGGTGCGTTTTTAGAGCACGCCTGAAGTTCTGCGAGTCCTGGATTGCCCGGGTATCCTTTGTTAATGCGTTCCAGAGGATCGGTGCAGCTCTGGAGAAGTCTTGGAGGCGGGAATGAGAAGTTCGAATTAGAGGGGTGTGCAGTCTAGTTTCGTTAGCAGAGCGGAGACCCCGGCCTGGGTGATGGATTGAGATGAGGGAGGCGATATAGGGGGGCGCTGCACTGTGGAGGGCTTTGTGGATGAAGGTAGTGAGTTTAAATTGAATTCTGTATTTGACGGGCAGCCGGTGCAGTGACTGGCACAGGGCAGTGGCATCAGAGTAGCGGCTGGACAGCAAGATGAGCCTGGCTGCCGCATTCAGAATGGATTGGAGGGGGTAGAGCCTGGTGCAGGGGAGGCCGATCAGCAACGAGTTGCAATAATCGAGCCGGGAGTGGATGAGGGCGACAGTAAGCGTTTTCAGCGTGTCTATGGTGAGAAAAGAGCGGATTCTTGCGATGTTCTTGAGGTGCAGCTGACAGGTTCGGGCGAGAGATTGGATGTAGGGGGTAAATGATAGATCAGAATCGAATATGACCCCAAGGCTGCGGGCATGTTGTCTAGGAGTTATGGTGGCGCCACACACTGAGATGTGAGGATGAGAGATGTAATAAGAGATGTAAATATGAAGAGAGGATGATAAAGAAATAAAGAGCTATAAATACAAAGAAAGATAGAGAGAAGGAATCCAGAGTATAAATGAGTTAGACACAGGGGTCTGCATTGTTGCAATTTAAAGGGGTTGTCCCGCGCCAAAACGTTTTTCTTTTTTTTCAATAGCCCCCCCTTCGGCGCGAGACAAACCCGATGCAGGGGTTTAAAAAAAACAAAACCGGATAGTACTTACCCGAATCCCCGCGCTCCGGTGACTTCTTACTTACCTTGCGAAGATGGCCACCGGGATCTTCACCCACGGTGGACCGCAGGTCTTCTCCCATGGTGCACCGTGGGCTCTGTGCGTTCCATCGCCGATTCCAGCCTCCTGATTGGCTGGAATCGGCACACATGACGGGGCGGAGCTACGAGGAGCAGCTCTCCGGCACGAGCGGCCCCATTCAGAAGGGAGAAGACCGGACTGCGCAAGCGCGTCTAATCCGGCGATTAGACGCTGAAATTAGACGGCACCATGGAGACGGGGACGCCAGCAACGGAACAGGTAAGTGAATAACTTCTGTATGGCTCATAATTAATGCACACTGTACATTACAAAGTGCATTAATATGGCCATACAGAAGTGTATAACCCCACTTGCTTTCGCGGGACAACCCCTTTAAGTATCATTTATTATGCACTGAATGTTATGAAGAAAACTACCTCATCTGTTTTATTTAATAAGCAAAATATCTGGCTTTGAGTATTATTCCACCCCACCACTCACAACTACAAATTGTGTGCACTAGAGATGAGCGAGCACCAAAATGCTCGGGTGCTCGTTGCTCGAGTCAAACTTTCCGCGATGCTCGAGAGTTCGTTTCGAGTAACAAACCCCATTGAAGTCAATGGGCGACTCAAGCATTTTCGTATATCACCCATGCTCCGCTAAGGTTTTCATTGGTGAAAATCTGCAAAATCCAAGAAAGTGATGGAAACGACACAGAAACGGATAGGGCAGGCGAGGGGCAACATGCAGGGCTGCATCTCAGGTTCCCAGGTCTCACTATTAAGCCACAATAGCGGAAAGAGTGCCCCCGCCCCTTCCCCCCTAACAATTTATACTTTGGGCAAACCATCATTAGCAAGGCACACTTTAGCTAAGCACCACACTACCAAAAACCAAGCACAAGCACTGCCTGCGGGACACACCGCTACCACTTCTCCTGGGTTCCATGCTGCGGATAGCTGAGGTCACGTGAGAGAAAATACAGGTTGGCTTCGGCCCACACTCCATGCCCTAGTCAGTCTTGGTTTTTTTCATAGTGCCAGGCAGGTACAACTCCGCTATGGGAAGTCTGTGTGCACCTACAGCATGGGTGGCTCCCAGGAACCCACAGACGGTACATAAATAAATCCGATTGCAGTGCCCTGGATAGCTGAGGTAACGTGAGAGAAAAGACATGTTGGCTTCGGCCCACACTCCATGCCCTAGTCAGTCTTGGTTTTTTTCATAGTGCCAGGCAGGTACAACTCCACTATGGGAAGTTTGTGTGCACCCACAGCATGGGTGGCTCCCAGGAACCCACAGACGGTACATAAATAAATCCCATTGTAGTGCCCTGGATAGCTGAGGTCACGTGAGAGAAAATACAGGTTGGCTTCGGCCCACACTCCATGCCCTAGTCAGTCTTGGTTTTTTTCATAGTGCCGGGCAGGTACAACTCCGCTATGGGAAGTCTGTGTGCACCCACAGCATGGGTGGCTCCCAGGAACCCACAGACGGTACATAAATAAATCCGATTGCAGTGCCTCGGATAGCTGAGGTAACGTGAGAGAAAAGACATGTTGGCTTCGGCCCACAATCCATGCCCTAGTCAGTCTGGGTTCTTTTTGGGGCCAGATAGGTAGAACACCACGATGGGAAAACTTAGTGCACCCATAGTATGCACAGACCCCTGTAATATTCCTGTAGTAAAGGTATAAGCTGACCCCAGTAACAGTTATGTTGCAGAAGTCTAGGGAGACCCCAGTAACATTTCTGTAATAACAGTATAGACAGACCCCAGTAACATTTCTGTAGTAACAATATAGACAGACACCAGTAACATTTCTGTAGCAGAAGTATAGGCAGACCCCAGTAACATTTACGTGGTAGAAGTATAGGCAGACCCCAGTAACATTTTAGTAGCAGAAGTATACGCAGACCCCAGTAACATTTATGTAGCAGCAGTATTGGCAGACCCCTGTAACATTTCTGTAGCATAGGTATAGACCGACCCCAGTACCATTTTTGGAGGTGCAGTATACGCAGACCCCATTACCATTTCTGTAGAAGTATAGGCAGACCCCTGTAACATTTTTGTAGCAGCAGTATAGGCAGACCCTTGTAACATTTAAGTGGCAGCAGTATAGGCAGACCCCAGTAACATCCTTGTGGCAGCAGTATAGGCAGACCCCTGTAAAATTTACGTGGCAGCAGTATAGGCAGACCCCAATAACATTTAAGTGACCTCTGTGTTTACTGTCAAATAACCTGCAGGAGATTGCAATCCAGAACAACAATAATTTTCATAGTGTGCCCCCAGCTAACCAGCCAGACCCCATACAAGGAACAGACCCAGTTTGGCCATCATATCCTTTGCAACCTATTTTTCAGGCTCCTGCCTCTTATGACAATAACCCAGCTGCCATGTTTGATCCATCGACCATTTATAATCCATCTGCTTTTAACCCTTATACTTCTAAAACCAAAATACTTGTACCGTTATGTTCTTAGTGAAGGGCATTCATATCTAAAGTGTAAAAAAAAGGAATTATAATAAATAATCCAGACTTCTTGATTCTAACAGTTGTTTTCCTTTTGCCGGAAGGCACCCATTTAACATTAACATGTGTACATTTTTAAAGATTGTTTCTATATTGAATACTGTTCAATGTTTTTATTGTTTATACGCAGACCCCTCTAACATTTCTGTAGCAGCAGTATAGGCAGACCCCTGTAACATTTAGGTAGCAGAGGTATAGACCGCCCCCAGTACCATTTTTGTAGGTGCAGTATACGCAGACCCCATTACCATTTCTGTAGAAGTATAGGCAGACCTCAGTAACATCCTTGTGGCAGCAGTATAGGCAGACCCCAGTAACATTTAAGTGGCAGAAGTATAGGCAGGCCCCTGTAACATTTAAGTGGCAGCAGTATAGGCAGACCCCTGTAACATTCTTGTAGCAGAACTATAGGCAGACCCCTGTAACATTTTTGTAGCAGCAGTATAGGCAGGCCTCTGTAACATTTAAGTGGCAGCAGTATAGGCAGACCCCTGTAACATTCTTGTAGCAGAAGTATAGGCAGACCCCTGTAACATTTTTTGTAGCAGCAACATAGGCAGACCCCTGTAACATTTAAGTGGCAGCAGTATAGGCAGACCCCTGTAACATTTCTGTAGTAATAGTATAGACAGATCCCAGTAACATTTCTGTAGCAGAAGTATAGGCAGACCCCTGTAACATTTCTGTAGCAGCAGTATAAGCAGACCCCTGTAACATTTATGTAGCAGAAGCATAGGCAGACCCCAGTAACATTTCTGTAGCAGCAGTATAAGCAGACCCCTGTAACATTTATGTAGCAGAAGCATAGGCAGACCCCAGTACCAGTTTGGAGCAGCAGTATAGGCAGACCCCAGTACCATTTCTGTAGTAGAAGTGTAGGCAGACCCCAGTAACATTTCTGTAGCAGCAGTATAGGCAGACCGAAGTAACATTTCTGTTGCAGAAATATAGGCAGACCGAAGTAACATTTCTGTTGCAGAAATATAGGCAGACCCCTGTAACATTACTTTAGCAGAAGTATAGGCAGACAAACCCGAGTTACATTTCTGTAGCAAGAGTGTAGGCCAACCCCTGACACATTGGTGTACCATGAGTGTAGGCGAAGGCCAGAAAAATTACTTAGATTACAGTATAGGCAAGGGCCCGAAAAAGTAGTGTACCAACAGTACGAATGTGCCCCTGAAAAATTGCTCAACTGAGAGGGCATGTGAAACCCATTAATATTTTAGCTCACTGTGGCTTAATTTGTAACAGAGCCTGGAGGCAGCCCTGTTAAAAAAAATTGGTTCATGTAAAAGTTTCAATGCTTTAGTTAGAAACGTTGAAAAATTGTTTAAAAATAGTTAGATGAGCCTTTTGGGCCGCTGAAAAATTGGCAGTTCAGCGTGATGACATGATGTTTCAGGAGGAGGAGCAGGAGGAGGAGGACTAATATTATACACAGATTGACAAAGGTAAATGTCCCTTTTTTTATTTCCGGTGATAGAGAAGAATGCTTGTATCCGCGGTTGCAGCGAAAAGAATCTTTAGGTTCCGCTGCTCTCCACCGGTGAAGAAGAAAAGTCTAGGGAAATCCAAGCTTTGTTCAGCTTATCCGTGATGATTCCCCCAGCTGCACTAAACACCCTCTTTGACAAGACGCTAGCAGCAGGGCAAGCCAGCACCTCCAGGGCATACAGCGCAAGTTCGTGCCACGTGTCCAGCTTTGACACCCAGTAGTTGTATGGAGCAGAGGCATCACGGAGGACGGTGGTACGATCGGCTACGTGCTCCCGCCGACTCAGCCTTGACTAGGGAGTGGTGACACAGTCTTGCTGGGGAGCCGTAAAGCTGGCAAAGGCCTTGGAGGGTGTTCCCCTGCCTGCGCTGAACATGCTGCCTGATCTCCCCGCCTCCCCTGCTACTTGGCCCTCGGAACTGCGCCTTCTGACACTAGCGCTGTCAGATGGGAAGTTTACCATCAGTTTGTCCACCAGGGCCCTGTGGTATTGCATCACTCGCGAACCCCTTTCCTCTTCGGGAATGAGAGTGGAAAGGTTCTCCTTATACCGTGGGTCGAGAAGGGTGTACACCCAGTAATCCGTAGTGGCCAGAATGCATCTAACATGAGGGTCACGAGAAAGGCAGCCTAACATGAAGTCAGCCATGTGTGCCAGGGTACCAGTACGCAACACATCGCTGTCCTCACTAGGAAGATCACTTTCAGGATCCTCCTCCACAAGCCATACACGCTGAACAGATGAGAGGCAAGCAGCATGGGTACGCTCTGCAGTGGGCCCAGCTGTCTGTTCCTCCTGTTCCTCCTCCTCCTCCTCCTCCTCCAGAACGCGCTGGGATATAGACATGAGGGTGCTCTGACTATCAAGCGACATACTCTCTTCCCCGTCTCCTGTTCCGACCGCAAAGCGTCAGCCTTTATGCTTTGCAGTGAACTTCTCAGCAGGCATAGCAGAGGAATGGTGACGCTAATGATTGCAGCATCGCCGCTCACCATCTGGGTAGACTCCTCAAAGTTTCCAAGGACCTGGCAGATATCTGCCATCCAGGCCCACTCCTCGGTAAAGAATTGAGGAGGCTGACTCCCACTGCGCCGCCCATGTTGGAGTTGGTATTCTACTATTGCTCTACGCTGCTCATACAGCCTGGCCAACATGTGCAGCGTAGAATTCCACCGTGTGGGCACGTCGCACAGCAGTCGGTGCTCTGGCAGATTAAACCGATGTTGCAGGGTCCTCAAGGTGGCAGTGTCCGTGGTGGACTTGCGGAAATGTGCCCAGACGCGGCGCACCTTGCCAAGCAGGTCAGACAAGTGCGGGTAGTTTTTCCAGAAACCGCTGAACCACCAAATTGAAGACGTGGGCCAGGCATGGCACATGTGTGAGGCAGGCGAGCTGCAGAGCCGCCACCAGGTTACGGCCGTTGTCACACACGACCATGCCCGATTGGAGGCTCAGCGGTGAAAGCCAGAGGTCGGTCTGCTCTGTCAGACCCTGCAACAGTTCGGGGGCCGTGTGCCTCTTGTCACATAGGCTGAGGAGTTTCAGCACAGCCTGCTGACGCTTGCCCACCGCTGTGCTGCCGCGCCACGCCACACCGACTACTGGCGACGTGCTGCTCACATTTCTTAATTGAGAAGTAGAGGTTGCGTAGGAGGAGGAGGAGGGGGAGGGTTTAGAGGAGGTGGCATAGACCGCCGCAGATACCCGAACCGAGGAATGACCCGCTATTCTGGGTGTGGGTAGGACGTGTGCGGTCCCAGGCTCTGACTCGGTCCCAGACTCCACCAAATTCATCCAGTGTGCCGTCAGGGAGATATAGTGGCCCTGCCCGCCAGTACTTGTCCACGTGTCCATGGTTAAGTGGACCTTCCCAGTAACCGCGTTGGTTAGCGCACAATTGATGTTGCGGGAGACGTGCTGGTGTAGGGCTGGGACGGCACACCGGGAAAAATAGTGGAGACTGGGGACCGAGTAGCGCGGGACCGCCGCCGCCATCATATTTTTAAAAGCCTCTGTTTCCTCAAGCCTGTACGGCAGCATCTCCAGGCTGATCAATTTGGCAATGTGCACATTTAAAGCTTGAGCGTGCGGGTGCGTGGCGGCGTAATTGCGCTTTTGCTCCAACGCTTGCGCTAACGACAGCTGGACGCTGCGCTGAGAGACATTGCTGGATGGGGTCGAGGACAGCGGAGTTGAGGGTGTGGGTGCAGGCCGGGAGGCGCTCGTGCCTGTTTCCTGAGAGGGGGGTTGCATCTGAGTGGCAGGTTGGGGCACAGGGGAAGAGGCAGTGGTGCGACCCGGGGGTGGTGAACGGCCTTCGTCCCACCTTGTGGGGTGCTTGGCCATCATATGCCTGCGCATGCTGGTGGTGGTGAGGCTGGTAGTGGTGGCTCCCCGGCTGATCTTGGCACGACACAGGTTGCACACCACTGTTCGTCGGTCGTCCACGCTCTCACTGAAAAACATCCACACCTTTGAACACCTTGGCCTCTGCACAATGGCTTGGAGCGAGGGGGTGCTTTGGAAACTGCCTCTACCCCTGGCCACCCCACTGCCTCTTCCAACCTGTCCTGCTGCTGCACTTGCCTCCCCCTTTGAAGACCTGTCCTCAGTTGGCTTAGCAAACCAGGTGGGGTCAGTCACCTCATCGTCCAGCTGCTCTTCCTCCGAATTCTCTGTGCGCTCCTCCCTCGGACTTACTGCTCTTACTACTACCTCACTGATAGACAACTGTGTCTCATCATCATCGTCCTCCTCACCCACTGAAAGCTCTTGAGACAGTTGCCGGAAGTCCCCAGACTCATCACTCGGACCCCGGGAACTTTCCAAAGGTTGGGCATCGGTCACGACAAACTCCTCAGGTGAAAGAGGAACCATTTTTTCCCAATCAAGGTAGGGGCCCGAGAACAGGTCCGGGGAGTCTGCCTGCTCATCAGAATGTGTCATTTTCATGGAGTGAGGAGGCTGGGAGGAAGGAGGAGCAGCAGCCAGAGGATTCAGAATTGCATCAGTGGACGGCGTAGAAGACAGGGTGGTCGATACATTGCTGGATGCATTTTCTGCCATCCACGACAGGACCTGCTCACACTGCTGTTTGTAATAAAGGTCTACCACGTAGACCCATAAATTGTGATATGAAGCTGGGGACTCCAGAAACTTGCCTCTCTCCTAATCTCGCAGCAGCCGGCTGCAATTCACCTGGACCAGGAACTCGGCCTGTGCCCACACCCTCACTTGAAGCTCCGCATCCTCAACCGCGTCCACATCCTCAAGCCCTAGCCCTACCCCTCAGCATGGTGGATTACGAATGGAGCAGACACAGAGCGGTGTAAATAATTCTGGAATTATTTGCGTACAGTTGGAGGCTGACAGTGGTATTGTAACGCTAACTCCAGGCAGAAACAAAGAATACGGAAGGGTGCAAACAGGCCTAGCTGTGCAATTCTGATGCACTGCAACTCCCACCAGACACCCAGTAAATTTCAGACGGTCAGAGGTAGCCCAACGAAGGAGCTTTTATTTACATTTTTTTGAAAAAGAATACAGGCTATATAGCGTGTATATAACTTTCCCTCTATCAGTGGCTGTGGCCGTATGTTGTGCGTGAAGTTGACGGCACAGACAGACCGGTGTAAAGAAATTATCGAATTATTGGCGTACAGTTGGAGGCTGACAGCGGTATTGTAATGCTAACTCCAGGCAGAAACAAAGAATACGGAAGGCTGCAAACAGGCCTAGCTGTGCAATAGTGATTCACTACAACTCCCAGCAGACACCCAGTAAATTTCAGACGGTCAGAGGTAGCCCAACGAAGGAGCTTTTCTTGTAATTTTTTTGAAAAAGAATGCAGGCTATATAGACTGTATATGACTTTCCCTCTATTAGTGGCTGTCGCCGTACGCTGTGCGTGATGTTGACGGCGGACACAGAGCGGTGTAAAAAATTATTGAATTATTGGCGTACAGTTGGAGGCTGACAGCGGTAATGTAACGCAAACTGCAGCCAGAAAAAAATTATACGGAAGGCTGGAAAAACGACTGGCTCTGCAGTAGTGATGCACTACAACTCCCAGCAGCCACACAGTCAAATGCACACGGTCACAGGTAGCCCTAAGAAGGAGCTTTTTAAAAAAAAAACTTTGGGAAAAAGAATACAGGCTATATAGCGTGTATATGACTTTCCCTCTATCAGTGGCTGTCGCCGTACGCTGTGCGTGATGTTGACGGCACACACAGAGCGGTGTAAAAAATTATGGAATTATTGGCGTACAGTTGGAGGCTGACAGCGGTTATGTAACGCTAACTGCAGCCAGAAAAAAATTATACGGAAGGCTGCAAACAGGCCTAGCTGTGCAATAGTGATGCACTACAACGCCCAGCAGCCACGCAGTAAAATGCACACGGTCACAGGTAGCCCTAAGAAGGACCATTGGGGTTCTTGTAGACAGGATCCTACACTACCACTGTCCCTGCCTCACCAGTACTGCCCCTATACTCTGTATTACAGACTGCAGACTTAGAACACTATAGCTGTAATAGTCTGCACAGCCCGAGATGAAAATAAAAAATTTTTTTGGGTGCAAAACTGCTCCCAGCCAGCCACAACAGTAATGCACACGGTCAGAGGTGGCCCTAAGAAGGTTTGTTGGGGTTCTTGAAGACGCTAACACTATCCCTGAATGAGCAACAGCACCTTCCCTAATCTCTGCCAGCCTGTGTCTGAGGCGAGCCGCGGGCGGGACCGCTTTAAATACTCGGCGGTCACTTGATCTCGCCAGCCACTCACTGCAGGGGGGTGGAATAGGGCTGGCACGTCACAGGAGGAAGTGGTAATGCCTTCCCTGCATGTCTATTGGCTAAAAAATGGCGCTAAACATGCAGGGAAGGAAATGGAATTGACTCGAGTACCGCGTGGTGCTCGTCTCAAGTAACGAGCATCTTGGGTACCCTAATACTCGAACGAGCACCAAGCTCGGATGAGTGTGCTCGCTCATCTGTAGTGCCCACGAGCACTGGTGTCCGAGCATAACAAATCACAATTAATTGCCAGCCACAAATAAGAATAAAATTATCGCTCATTAAAGCACTTTGTGGCGTCATGACAAACATATTTAAGCACTCTGCCTGCTCTACTCACCTTTGGAGCAATGTCTGTGCAGCCTGTAAAGAAACGTCCAGGACCTTTGATTACATGATCGGACCTGGCTCATGTGATCTGCGTTGCTATGCAACCAAAGGTCCTCCTGCACTTTCTTTTACCGGCTGTGTATCCACTAGCGACACTAGCCCCTCCCCCTGGTAATCCTGGCCGGCAGTGACTGATAGGCTGCAGTTGTGAGTGGTCACAGCTGCAGTCTATCAGTGGGAGGGCCGCGCGCCGTGGGAGTCTGCAGCCTGTAATTGACTGCCGGCTCCCCAGTAACAGCTCTCCCCTCTGTCAGTGCCGACCTGCGGTGAATCCTTCCCGCCTCCCTCCTCCTCCCGCAATCACACACTGTCGGCTGCACCAATCACGCGTCCGACAGTGCCAGTAATGCACGAAATGTGCATTTTGAATATGGCAAAGCCCCTGGGCCCCTCCAGCGCAGGAGCCAGGCCACCACTGCGCCCCCTCGCAGTACGCCAGTATGACACCCGGAACTCTGGGTCACCCCACAGTATATACCACCCCCGGTCCATGGGTCACCCAGCAGTATATACCACACCCAGATCTACAAGTCACCCCACAGACTATACCGGTATTAGCATATCTTGACGCCACCATGAAGTCCTGGTGGAGTCAAGATGGACAGGGGGTGACGCCCCCTGTATGTGATTGGCTGCACAGCCTATTCACCTTCAGGTCCTGGCAGCCCACTAAAGCTTTCCTTTACAATGTAGACAGCGGACCCTGCTGCAGCCGCGCAGCCCCATGTGGAAGGGAAGCGGAGAGTGGGGTCTGCAGTAGGGATTCCCCAGCGCCGTGCGGTGGCATTACCAGCGGCCAGCCCCCCACACCCCCACTTCAATCTTGCAGCAGACTTAACAGCAGCGAGGCGCAACACCCCCATGTAACTTGTAATTTTCACCTCGGCTTGCCGTTCGGAGCAGCCGCCCCCCCCCCTTCCCTTGTCGGTATAACCTCGGCGGCCAAGAGCAGGGACACTACTGCGCCGAGAATAGACACCCTGAGCCGGCGTACAGCCTCCCTGGACTGCCAGCACGTCGGAGCAGACAGCGACGGTCGCGGTGGGTTCCACTGAGGAAGGAGGACGGGGAGGCTCTGGGGAAGGCTGTAGCCCAGCGGGGACAATAAGTGTAACCTTGGCAACCGGGAGCAGGGAGACAACAGCGCCCAGAAGAGACACCGAGAAGCGGCGTACGGGCTCCCTGCACTGCAAGCATGTCGGAGCAGACAGCTAAGGTGGCAGACAGTGAGGGAGCGAAGGCTGCGGTGGGTTCCACTGAGGAACGCTAACTGGAGAAGTAACCATCATCCTAAACCTGCAGCGACACCTAAAATCAATCGACACGCTGCTAGGACCTTCAAACTTTGACCCTATCGGGAGCTGGGGGTGTAAGAGGAGCGTACCTCCTGTCAAACCCCTAGCATCCGGTGGCGTCAAGATACCCTAATACCAAATATACCACACCCAGATCTACGGGTCACCTTAGAGTATATACCACACCCGGATCTACGAGTCACCCCACAGAATATACCGGTATTAGCGTATCTGGACGCCACCAGGAAGCCCTGGTTGAGTCAAGATTGACAGGGGGTGACGCCCCCTGTATGTGATTGGCTGCACAGCCTATTCACCTTCAGGTCCTGGCAGCCCACCAAAGTTTTCCTTTACAATGCAGACAGCGGACTTTGCTGCAGCCAAGATCAGTTGACGTTCCATTTACTTTCTGAGAAAAACCAGACACAAAATCGGAATTTAAAAGTTTGACCTTCTCAACATAATTCTTAACCAATTCACCATTTTCATCTTGTAAGCATCCAATAGCATCTTTGACTTTTCTTTTGCTTTTGACATACCCCCAAAATCCTTTTTTATTGCTTTTGGCCTCTGTTGCAAGCCTCAACTCATGATCAGCTTTAACTTTTCTGACACCTACAGTTTCTGCAGACCACATTATGTTCTTCTTTAGGCTGGGGTTACACGGGTCATATTCTTGGCGGAAATTTCTCGGTTTTGCCACAGCGAAAAAACGCAACATTTCTGCTGGGAAAGCGCAGCTTCAAAACCCCCATCACTTAGCCGCGTGTTTTGGAGCGGCTTTACCACGATGGATTCGCTGCCCTGTGTGAACGAGATTATGACAGGCAGAATTGCCGCAGCGAAATTCCGCTGGGAAATTCCGTGGCAAATCCGCCCCGTGTGACCCCAGGCTTCCCTCTTCTTTCCCTTTAATAAACATATTTTTCTTTGTTTTTAACCCCTTAATGACACGACCTATTTTGGCGTTGAGGACCAAGCGATTTTTTGGTATTTTTCCATCTCCATTTTTCAAAAGCCATAACTTTATTTTTCCGTGGACGCGGCCGTATAAGGGCTTGTTTTTTGCGTGGCGATCTGTAGTTTTTATCGGTGCCACTTTTGGGTACATAGACAATATCGTTTTTTTTTTTTTTTTTTTATGACAACAGGGAGAGAAACCGCATCAATTCTGTCATAGATTTCTTTTTTCTTTTTTTTACAGCGTTAATCATGCAGCATCAATGACACACTAAATTTTTTTCTGCGGGTCGGTACGGTAACAACGATACCAAAATTGTAATATTTTTTTTTAGGTTTTTACACTTTTTTGCAATAAAACCCCCTTTTTTTTGGAAATCTTTTTTTTCCTCTATAGCTGCATTGAAAGTCCTGTAACTTTTTAATTTTTCTATGTACGGAGCTCTATGAGGGCTTATTTTTTGCGAGACGAGCTGTAGTTTTTATTGGTACCATTTTGGGGAATGTACGGCTTTTTTGATCACTTTTATTGCATTTTTTGGGAGGCAAAATGCTAAAAATTAGCATTTTGCCTCTGTTTTTTACGCTTTTTATCGTACAAAATAAAGAGTGTGTTCAACTTTTTGTACACGTCGTTACGGACGCGTCAATACCAAATATGTGGGGTGTTAATTTTTTTTCCCTTTTTTTATGTGAATATTAGAAAAAGCATAAAAAAAGGGGGTTTTTTTACATTTTTTTTTTTTTTTTTTACACTTTTCTTTTCTTTTTTTTTATACTATTTGAGTCCCTCTGAGGGACTTACAACACTGTGCCTATGATCGCTGTTATAAGGCACAGGCAATACAGGATGCCAGTGTCTGGCGTCCTGTTGCCATGGCGACAGGCCGGGCTCTCGCGATGACATCGCGAGTTCCGGCCGGAGACGCAGAGGGAGCGCGATCCCTCTGTGAACTCTTTCACTGCCGCGATCTACTTAGATCGCAGCAGGGAAGGGGTTAATAGCGGGGGGCGCATCTCCGATGCCCCCCCTGCTGTTGCAGCGGGACGCCGGCTGTGACTGACAGCCGGCTCCCGCTGCGGGATAGCGCTGGATCTTATGTGATCCCGCGCTATCCCCAGGACGTACCGGTACGTCCTGGAGCGGGAAGGGGTTAACATATATGCACGTTCTGTGTTCATCCATCCTGGTCTCTTTAAATACTTCCCATTCTTCCTTCTTTTAGCAATATTTCCCAACCTTCTTGGACATTTCTGTCCTGAAGAACATCCAGCCATTGGATTCTTCCTATCCCTTTTCTGAAGTCCAACCTTGAGGTCTTCCTTCTCTTTTTATCCAAAATTCAAGGATATCATGATCACTGCCTCCTAAGGTCCCAGCCACCCTTACTTCCTCAACCATTTCCTCCCTGTTGGTAAGAATTAGGTCCAAGATAGCAGATCCCCTTGTTTTCTCTTCGACCTTTTGGATGAAGTTGTCAGTAAGAGCGGATAAGAATTGTAAATTTCAATAATCAGAACTCTTGTACTCCTCCCGTCCTTTGTAATTTACATATACCCTTTTTATTCCCCCCAAAACAGAACTCAAGATTCCCAACCAGGGATATAGTAGTAAGTAAAACATAGAAAAAAACAGTTTTAACCCATGACACGACCGCCATCACAGCAAACATTCAATATCCCTGCGCATAGTGAAGAGCAGAAAAAGTAAAGCCTCCAAATTTCCCTTTGGCCAAGAAACTAGTCAGATATGCAGTATTAGGGGAGTCAACCCACCAGCCCTATATCTTAGCAAATCTGACAGGGCAGCCTCGGGCCACATGTCAGCTTATATAGAGGGATGATCCTATTCACTTCACCCTGCCAAGCAGCACTAGTAGGTTTTCATGGATGTTTCCAGGTAAACAATATAACTTTTTTTAGCCTAAAAGAACAGCAATTTATATAAAGTGCGCATTACTGTGTCAACCGGAATGTCCTCCACAAGGCCAAAGAGACAAATTTTAGGACGCAGGATGCGTGGGGCCCCTAGGTGCGTCTCCATAAACTCAAAGATATCTCTCCAAAAGGTCTGCAAAGCATGGCATTCCCAAACCATATACATGATGGACCCCGCACTCATCAAGCATCTTGCAGTCTGCATTGGGGATAATGCCCATGGTACACAAACAGGTAGGAGTATAGTAGGTTCTGTGTAGGAACTAGACTGGGATCAACCCAGCTCTTGCACTGATCAAGGGCCGCCCTGAGCTAGCCAAGAGGCCACTCTGGTCGTCCGAGTCTAGGTCCGGTATGTCCAAGCCCCACTTTCCAAGAGCCCTGTCCTTCAGCAAGGCAAGACCCCTTGTCAGTTGTCTACAAACAGGAGAGTGGCTTCAGAATGTTGGCTATCTGTGCCAGCTCTTCTAGTCGGGTCAGTGCGAGGAGTATGTTTAGGTCTCCAAATTGGGCTGCGAGCGCATGACGGAGTTGGAAATATCTAAAAAGGAAGTTATTAGGGAGGCCTAATCACATCCGTAGTTGAGAGAAGGTACCAAGAACACCATTCTCAACCACATCTGAGCGGGTAGTTATTGCATGATATCTCCAGCAGATAATGTCTGGCATTTCTTTCAAGTGCGAGAGGTTAGGATTTCTCCACAAGGGAGTAGGAGGGGACCATTTTGCTGCTTCGTCCTGTATCAAGTGAAGGGCTATACTCCAAACCTTAAGGATCACCCTCTCTCCTCGTGTTCTTACCCAAACAGTTTCTACAGAACTCCCCTGCTCTGAAGCTTGAATCTCTGTGGAGATGAATGTTTTCCTAACATACAACCCAATACCCCCTCCCCTTTTATTTGGTCTGTTTCTTATAAATAAGTTGTAGCCTTCAAGTCTTGTATTCCAATCATGTGTATCATCCCACCAAGTTTTGTGATGCCTATGACATATTTCTCTTCCTGTGTTAAGAGCTCCAATTCTCCTTGTTTGTTTCCCATGCTCTGGGCATTTGTCTAGAAACATTTTAGTTTGTGATCGGTGTCTCTTGTTCCTCTACTTGCCTTCTGAATTTTTTGTCTTTGTTCTTTTCCACTTCTAATAGCGAGGTTCCCAAATGTATTAATTACCTGTATATTTTTACCTGGCCTTTCACTTCCCTTCCCATGTTGTTCTAGTTTAAAGCTCTCCTAATAGGTAAAGCAAGGCGCCAATCAAATATATGCTTACTAGAGATGAGCGAGCATGCTCAGATAAGGCAGTTACTAGAGCAAGCCTCACTCTTCTCGAGTAACTGCATTCTCGTCCGAGCAGGCTCGGGGAGTGAGAGAACAGCATTACCTGTTTTTGTAAGGTGCAACCCGTCTCTAGCCAGCAGTCCATCATTTAGGTAATTCACTCCATGTCAGTAACACCCCTCTCCTCGAAGGAGTGAGTGTGTGTATCTATTATGTATATACCACACACACTCTAGGGGAGGTGTCTGCGTCTATACATACATTCCTAGGGGAGGTAAGTTACTGATAATGTGGCTATATTATATATTTTTTTGCTATATTACACACATACACTCACTCTTTGTCAGTAACCTTCCTCCCCTAGGAGTGGTAGTGTGCTGTAGCAGGGCAATATCAGGATGGCCTGCAGTGGGTGCTAAACGGGCAATCTGATACCTGGAAAAGAGATAGGAAGGTTTAACACTAGGTGTAGCAGGAATTAGTTACAACTGAAATGTATAAGAGAGTTCCTGCCTGAATCAGGAGGAAGAGTCAGCTCAGTGGAGCTAGGAGGGCTGCTAGCCCGAGGCCCAGTTGGGACCAGCAAAAGGCCCCGAGTCAGACAGGGGACGACAACCCTCGACTCAGACCCAGGTGGGGTGCGGACGATATGGACTTTATATAAGATCCATGGGTGATGCTGAATAAATGCTGGCGAGCACCAGATAACGAGAATCAACGTCTCATGGGCATTTCTGTGCATGTAGTGACCATTCCAGTCTGAAAGTTTGGCGATCCGCCGGCAACTGGAACCCAACCTGTCACTATAATAAAATATTGTGGTGTTGCTGCCATGGATGGAGTGGACCTTGCAGCATCATCAGCGGGAGCTAGAGCAGCAGCCGCTGTCTTAAATTTATGGTGGTGACAGCGCGCCCTTCCTTCTGCCCCAGACGATCCCTGCATGCAGCCATGCTCACACACTGGCCGAGCATCACCGGTATGGCACAAAGAAGAGTGGAGGCCTACGGTGAGTGACAGGAGCCGGGAGGGGTGAGCCGCAACGGCACAACAAACAGAGGTCGCCAGGGGACATTGCAGGGCAGCTGGAGGTGGACCGACAGGTAGGATACACTAGGAGTGCTGCTCCAGGGACAGTCAGTGCGGGAACGCAACGAAAAGCCAGTGCACAGCCCTCACAGCTGCAGATGCCTTGCCTAACGAGGCCAGTGAGCGGCGGCATATAAGGAACGCTCAGAAGCGGAGTCGTAAGATCCTGCCAGCCCATAGGCTACACTTACAGCCTCCAGCAGCCAATCAGCACCTGGCTACAGTTTCTCCACCCGACAAGACATACACACACCCATACATACGTATTCTCCTTCTAGGCGGCAACTACAGGTGAGCGGATCGCCAGACTTTGGTAACCCCTTGATGACCGGGGGAGTTCTGAGCCATTTGTCCAGTGACTGATAACGTGCCTGGAGTAGTCACAGAGCGGGCAGGTGCCCTGTAGTATTATGCATGGTGTGGCACTACACCCACCTTTTTCATGCCCGTCAGTACACCAGAGGGTGACCTCCTCTGCCCATGGTTTATGTAGAGGGATATGAAGAATTCGTACCCCTCCTGAAGATCCAAGACCTGCCAGCCATACGCCATTGCTTGCCCCACCTCACTCCACAGTTTCCGCTCAATGAGGGATTTCACCATCAGAAAATCCACAAAAACTGATTTATTTTTATTAGCGAACATAAAAAAAATTTGTGG
The DNA here is from genome assembly GCF_035609145.1 of Eleutherodactylus coqui. Taxonomy (NCBI): domain Eukaryota; kingdom Metazoa; phylum Chordata; class Amphibia; order Anura; family Eleutherodactylidae; genus Eleutherodactylus; species Eleutherodactylus coqui. The sequence goes on along the minus strand of NC_089842.1, from coordinate 223,364,693 downwards.
TCCTATAAAAGCATTTCCACATCCGTCTCCTGTACAAATATACAGCCTGTTCCCGAGGATGGCGCTCCAGCCGGGGGTCAGCGTCTACTGTAGTATAAATATACTCTATCATTTACATATATACACACTAGGGGGCGAGGGCCCTCCGCGGGGCCAATACTGTCTCTGGGGGGCGGCTGCCGGCCCACGCTATCCACCATCTCATAGAGATTTCCAGCGGTCAGGACGCAGATCCCTTCCGGCGAGATACTGCTGAGATACTGACCCCCACGTGGCGCGGCAGCAGGTGCACATTCACGGCTTCTTTGGCTACACATTGGGCGTCTACGAGACGTTCTTTGGTCACATGGGTCATCAAGCTCGCTACATTTCCAGTATTCTTGTATGTACAGCTGGCACTCCGGAACATTCCATCATAGTGCAAGAGCAAGAAGGAGGGGCGGCAAGAGTGCGAACAGGGCAACGGATGCCACTTTACTGGCGGCGTTGTGGGCGACGCTCCGCAGGACATCAGGAAGCGCCAGCGTCGGGTCATCTGGAAAGAAGATAAGATTGTGTCAGAGCCGGCCTCTAGACCCCCAGACATTACCAGCTACGGCATCTGCTCCTGATATCCGAGGGGGTTAGGGAGCATGGACGGGGGGGGGGGGGGGGGGGGGGAGCGACAAACTACAGTGCCTCAAAAGTACAGGCCGGGTGGGGGGGCTGCGAAGTCTTACCTGCCACAGGTCGCGCCCCTGCATTGTGGACGTTGGTTGCCGGCTGCTGAGCTGGAAGGACAAGAAAGAAGTTAGACAACCCTCACGTTCTTTAACCCCTTAGTGACCGGGCCTACATTGGGCCACGGCAAGTTTTGCCGAATTCCTATCTCCTTTTTGGGTGCGAGGAGAAAAATAATCTTTTCTGCCATTTTTCCCCCTAGCTCATTCCCACGGGCCGAGAAACTGCGTCGCTAATGCGCCTTTTCCGTAGCGATGCGTTTTTGATTCAAGGTTGCATCGCTTCTGTGACGTGTGTTTGGATCGCAGGCGCTCCCCATGACTGCAACGGGAAGCGGCGCACCCACAGCAAGCAAGCGCCAGCCGACTGCAGCATGGTTATTAACGGTAACGAGAGGGAGCCCCAAAAATACCTCCATTCAGAAGGATTGATTTCATATCATATCATATGGTCGGAGCTACATAAGGGCTGTTTTTAGGTTGAGGAGCTGTCGTTTTTACTGCTATTTTAGTTTTTTTTAATCCTGCACAGCAAACTCTACATATAAAAAAAAAAACACAAGTGTTCAGTTTAGCATCCGGGTCGTTACAAACGTTGAAAGTGTGCAAGAAAGTTTTCCTATTTTTTTTTACATTTTTGTCCCTATGGGGACTTGATCCTGTGCTCCTAGAATCACAGATAATGCACTGCAGTACTTCTGCATTATTTCTCATCAGGGTAATCACATGGTATAGCAGACCCAGATGCCATTGTGTGGCATCTGGTTGTCTTGAAAACCCGTCTGCCATCTGCAATCCCAATGCAAAGGGCTGATAACTTCACAGAGGGAGCACCCTTCCTCTGAATAACTTAAATGCCGTGACCAACATAGATTGCACGGTTGACATCAGGGATCAGCACCAGTCACAGGAGACGCCTGATCTATCCATAGGATGCAGAACCCCTTCCCAGCCAGGACACGCTCACATCCTGGGGCAGGAAGGAGTTAACCTCTACTAGTTGGCCTCACCATGGTGGCAGTAAGGTGGACAGAGACCAACCATCCAGATCTTACACTGGAGTTTCCACCAGGAAGGAGTGTGGATCGGCATCATTGCAAGTCGACTGCTGCTTGTTCAGCTCCAGACATGAGCCATTGGAACTAAATGTACCCAGACGATTGTCTGCCCGATCACTTGGGCACATGCAGCTCCGTGGTTGTCGGCAGCACATCTCGCGTACACAGCAGCGTGCTGCCGGCAAGCAACTATGTTTTGGTGCTGAAATTACCCAACAGAGTAAGCAGACTGCTGGCAGCTCTTCCCACGAAGCCCCAACTGGGTGATCAGATGTTCATTCCCAACCATCTACCCGTGTAAAAGGCCCTTTGCACCCCAACAGGTTATCGGGCCACCGGATGTCTTGCTGACATGGTTGTCATGTTTAACCATCGCCAGGCTGGACTGTTTATTCCACGGCAGTGACTTATCCAAGTTCCTGGACACTTACTGGTTTTGCCAACGACCTGGACCTTCAGCTTCATGCAGGACTCCCCATGATGATGGACTGGTTTGGCTGGAAGGATAAAAGAATCTGAGATCAGAAGATTATACAGGAGTCGGGGACCCCCCTGTGACAGTACGCAGCACGATGACCCCCGCTCACAAACAATTCTCCGCACGGAGGACAATGCCCCCGCAAGAACCCCCACTCCCCTGCGCCTTCCTGAAGAGGTTTTTGGGAAGTGTTTTCTCATGTGGGAGATTGCTGATTGATTCTAGAGCCGAGGAGGAGAAATCAGGGCAGAGACTCCTCCAGCATCCTGATGCCAGGCTCCGACAGGACACACCTAGACCGCGTGTAGAGACAGGCTTGCCTCCCACCTGCTGGGTCCTGCCTGTGCATGTGCTGAGGCAGTGCCAGCATGGACGCCTTACTGAGAGTATCTCACAAAGACGGGGATTATATGCCGTATCCCCAAAACACAGCTGTGCGTTGCCAGATATAGCGGCTCTTGTGGTCGTCTTGTGCGGGAAAACAAGCCTCGGAGACGGATCTAGTTGAAGTGGGTGACTGAGTAAGAGAATGGAATACTCGGAACCAAGTAGTCCAGCCAGTGACCGCGACACCTCCTGCCGGTATCGCGGTGCCCCCAGCGCGGCACCTCCTGCCGGTATCGCGGTGCCCCCAGCGCGGCACCTCCTGCCGGTATCGCGGTGCCCCCAGCGCGGCACCTCCTGCCGGTATCGCGGTGCCCCCAGCGCGGCACCTCCTGCCGGTATCGCGGTGCCCCCAGCGCGGCACCTCCTGCCGGTATCGCGGTGCCCCCAGCGCGGCACCTCCTGCCGGTATCGCGGTGCCCCCAGCGCGGCACCTCCTGCCGGTATCCCGGTGCCCCCAGCGCGGCACCTCCTGCCAGTATCCCGGTGCCCCCAGCGCGGCACCTCCTGCCGGTATCCCGGTGCCCCCAGCGCGGCACCTCCTGCCGGTATCCCGGTGCCCCCAGCGCGGCACCTCCTTTAACTAGATCCAAGTAATCCCTGTCCATGACTGCACTACGTCACCTTTTCAGTATCCCGGTCTGACCGAATCAGTCTCCAACTAGATCCAAGTATGCCAGGCCCTAACCACGTCAGCTCCTCCCTGTATTCCAGTCCCCGATCGAGTCATCTCCAACTAGATCCAAGTATCCCAGGCCCAAAGCGTGTCACCTCCTCACAGTATCCCAGGTCCCCGAGCGCATCACCTCCTCACAGTATCCCCGAGTGCGTCACCTTCAACTTGATCAAAGTAATCCCAGTCCATTACGGCATCACCTCCCCACAGTATCCTGGTCCCTAACCGTGTCACCACCTCCAACTAGATTCAAGTATTCCAGTCCCCGCGCGAGTCACCTCCTCCCTGTATTCCAGTCCCCGCGCGAGTCACCTCCTCCCTGTATTCCAGTCCCCGCGCGAGTCACCTCCTCCCTGTCAGGTCCAGTGGCTCTCAAGATTTCCGTGTCTATACCACCGTTCCTAGTTCCCGAGCTGCGGCGCAGGTGAGCTCTGCTTTGAGTGACCTCCCCTGGGAGTCTTGATCAGGTGCACCGGCTAACTAGGCGCTTGCTACCGTGCGCCTAGTTAGGCGGGTTCTGGGGACGTGGCGGGTTACTGCCCCGCTTGCTCTGCACTCGCTGCTTGTTGTCTGGGTCTCTGCCCAGCACTCGCTGCACTGTCTGGATCTTTTGTTCTGGACTCTGGTGGATGTTTGGGCTTCTGTAGTTTGCAGGCACTGGCGGTTGTCCTCCCAGCATTCTGGGATAGGCCCCTGTTGCTGTCTGCCTCCCCACCCCAATCAGCAGCTGGGGCAGGAGTTCTGACAGCATTTAAACGTTCCTTCCCCCCAGTGTATGGTTGGTCTCCAGCTGCACCCGCATTCCCTGTTACTGATACTCTTCTCTGAACGGCTTGCTTTGCACTCGACCTCAACTTCTCCTGACCCCTTGGACCACGCTCTCTCCTGTTGCCAACCCGGATTGCCTGACCTGCTCTTGTATTGTGTTTGTATTACCTTGTATTGTCTGTTAGTCTGACTTCTGCCCCGCATCCCTAGAGAGCATAGGGACCGTCGCCCAGTTGTCGCCCTAAAGGGTTAGCCCAGGTGGGCAAGTAGGTGGGACAGGGGGTTGCAGGTAGGATTAGGGACTGCCCCCTGCCCGGACCCAGTCCCTGACACTCCCAGAATCAGTTCAAGTGCATCACCTCCTCTAAACAGATCCAAGTATCCCAGTCCCTAACCGCGTCACCTCCCAACAGTATTCCAGTCCCAAGAGCACATCACCTCCTCCAAATAGATCCAAGTATCCCAGTCCCATGATTGCGTCACCTCCTCACAGTATCCCAGTCCCCAAGCACGTCACCTCCTCACAGTATCCCAGTTCCATGATTGCATCACCTCACAGTATCCTAGTCCCCAAGCGCGTCCGCCTCACAGTATCCTAGTCTCCAAGCGTGTCACCTCCTCAGTATCCCATGATTGCACGTCACCTCCTTACAGTATCCCAGTCACATGATTGCATCACCTCCTCACAGTATCCCAGTCCCCTGAGCACGTCACCTCCTCACAGTATCCCAGTCTCCAAGAGCACGTCACCTCCTCACAGTATCCCAGTCCCCTGAACACGTCACCTCCTCACAGTATCCCAGTCTCCAAGAGCACGTCACCTCCTCACAGTATCCCAGTCCCCTGAACACGTCACCTCCTCACAGTATCCCAGTCTCCAAGAGCACGTCACCTCCTCACAGTATCCCAGTCTCCAAGAGCACGTCACTTCCTCACAGTATCCCAGTCCTATGATTGCACATCACCTCTTCACAGTATCCCAGTCTCCAAGAGCACATCACCTCCTCCAAATAGATCCAAGTATCCCAGTCCTATGATTGCACATCACCTCCTCACAGTATCCCAGTCCCCAAGCGTGTCACCTCCTCACAGTATCCCAGTCCCCAAGCGTGTCACCTCCTCACAGTATCCCAGTCCCCAAGCGTGTCACCTCCTCACAGTATCCCAGTCCCCAAGCGTGTCACCTCCTCACAGTATCTGTCCCCTGAGCGCGTCACCTCCTCACAGTATCTGTCCCCTGAGCGCGTCACCTCCTCACAGTATCTGTCCCCTGAGCGCGTCACCTCCTCACAGTATCCCAGTCCCCTGAGCGCGTCACCTCCTCACAGTATCCCAGTTCCATGATTGCATCACCTCACAGTATCCCAGTCCAAGCGTGTCACCTCCTCACAGTATCCCAGTCTCCAAGCGCGTCACCTCCTCACAGTATCCCAGTCCCCAAGCGCGTCACCTCCTCCCAGTATCCCAATCCCCAAGCACGTCACCTCCTCACAGTATCCCAGTTCCATGATTGCATCACCTCACAGTATCCCAGTCCCCAAGTGCGTCACCTCCTCACAGTATCCCAGTCCCCAAGCGCGTCCGCCTCACAGTATCCTAGTCTCCAAGCGTGTCACCTCCTCAGTATCCCATGATTGCACGTCACCTCCTTACAGTATCCCAGTCACATGATTGCATCACCTCCTCACAGTATCCCAGTCCCCTGAGCACGTCACCTCCTCACAGTATCCCAGTCCCCTGAACACGTCACCTCCTCACAGTATCCCAGTCCCCTGAACACGTCACCTCCTCACAGTATCCCAGTCCCCTGAACACGTCACCTCCTCACAGTATCCCAGTCCCCTGAACACGTCACCTCCTCACAGTATCCCAGTCCTATGATTGCACGTCACCTCTTCACAGTATCCCAGTCTCCAAGAGCACGTCACCTCCTCACAGTATCCCAGTCCTATTATTGCACGTCACCTCCTCACAGTATCCCAGTCCCCAAGCGCGTCACCTCCTCACAGTATCCCAGTCCCCAAGCGCGTCACCTCCTCACAGTATCCCAGTTCCATGATTGCATCACCTCACAGTATCCCAGTCCAAGCGTGTCACCTCCTCACAGTATCCCAGTCTCCAAGCGCGTCACCTCCTCACAGTATCCCAGTCTCCAAGCGCGTCACCTCCTCACAGTATCCCAGTTCTATGATAGCATCACCTCCTCACAGTATCCAAGTCCCCTGAGCACATCACCTACTCAGTATCCCAGTCCCCAAGAGCATGTCACCTCCTCACAGTATCCCAGTCCCCAAGAGCACGTCACCTCCTCACAGTATCCCAGTCCCCAAGAGCACGTCACCTCCACAGTATCCCAGTCCCATGATTGCACGTCACCTCCTCACAGTATCCCAGTCCAAGCGCCTCACCTCCTCACAGTATCCCAGTCCCATGATTGCATCACCTCCTCACAGTACCCCAGTCCCCTGAGCACACGTCACCTTCTCACAGTATCCGCCCCCAAGCGCGTCACCTCCTCACAGTATCTGTCCCCTGAGCGCGTCACCTCCTCACAGTATCTGTCCCCTGAGCGCGTCACCTCCTCACAGTATCTGTCCCCTGAGCGCGTCACCTCCTCACAGTATCCCAGTCCCCTGAGCGCGTCACCTCCTCACAGTATCCCAGTTCCATGATTGCATCACCTCACAGTATCCCAGTCCAAGCGTGTCACCTCCTCACAGTATCCCAGTCTCCAAGCGCGTCACCTCCTCACAGTATCCCAGTCCCCAAGCGCGTCACCTCCTCACAGTATCCCAGTCTCCAAGCGCGTCACCTCCTCACAGTATCAGTCTCCAAGCGCGTCACCTCCTCACAGTATCCTAGTCCAAGCATGCCACCTCCTCCAAATAGATCCAAGTATCCCAGTACCCCCCCGAGCGCGTCACCTCAGTATCCGTCCACAGAGCGTGTCACCTCCTCCAAATAGATCACAGTATCCCAGTCGCCAGAGCGCGTCACCTCAGTATCCCAGTCGCCAGAGCGCGTCACCTCAGTATCCCAGTCGCCAGAGCGCATCACCTCAGTATCCCAGTCGCCAGAGCGCATCACCTCAGTATCCCAGTCGCCAGAGCGCGTCACCTCAGTATCCCAGTCGCCAGAGCGCGTCACCTCAGTATCCCAGTCGCCAGAGCCCGTCACCTCAGTATCCCAGTCGCCAGAGCCCGTCACCTCAGTATCCCAGTCGCCAGAGCCCGTCACCTCAGTATCCCAGTCGCCAGAGCCCGTCACCTCAGTATCCCAGTCGCCAGAGCCCGTCACCTCAGTATCCCAGTCGCCAGAGCCCGTCACCTCAGTATCCCAGTCGCCAGAGCCCGTCACCTCAGTATCCCAGTCGCCAGAGCCCGTCACCTCAGTATCCCAGTCGCCAGAGCCCGTCACCTCAGTATCCCAGTCGCCAGAGCCCGTCACCTCAGTATCCCAGTCGCCAGAGCCCGTCACCTCCTCCGCCAAGTCCAGTCCCCTGAGCGCGTCACCTCCTCCGCCAAGTCCAGTCCCCTGAGCGCGTCACCTCCTCCGCCAAGTCCAGTCCCCTGAGCGCGTCACCTCCTCCGCCAAGTCCAGTCCCCTGAGCGCGTCACCTCCTCCGCCAAGTCCAGTCCCCTGAGCGCGCCACCTCCTCCGCCAAGTCCAGTCCCCTGAGCGCGCCACCTCCTCCGCCAAGTCCAGTCCCCTGAGCGCGCCACCTCCTCCGCCAAGTCCAGTCCCCTGAGCGCGCCACCTCCTCCGCCAAGTCCAGTCCCCTGAGCGCGCCACCTCCTCCGCCAAGTCCAGTCCCCTGAGCGCGCCACCTCCTCCGCCAAGTCCAGTCCCCTGAGCGCGCCACCTCCTCCGCCAAGTCCAGTCCCCTGAGCGCGCCACCTCCTCCGCCAAGTCCAGTCCCCTGAGCGCGCCACCTCCTCCGCCAAGTCCAGTCCCCTGAGCGCGCCACCTCCTCCGCCAAGTCCAGTCCCCTGAGCGCGCCACCTCCTCCGCCAAGTCCAGTCCCCTGAGCGCGCCACCTCCTCCGCCAAGTCCAGTCCCCTGAGCGCGCCACCTCCTCCGCCAAGTCCAGTCCCCTGAGCGCGCCACCTCCTCCGCCAAGTCCAGTCCCCTGAGCGCGTCACCTCCTCCGCCAAGTCCAGTCCCCTGAGCGCGTCACCTCCTCCGCCAAGTCCAGTCCCTGAGCGCGTCACCTCCGCCAAGTCCAGTCCCTGAGCGCGTCACCTCCTCTCAGTATCCCAATCCCATGAGCGAGACACCTCCTCACAGCATCCCAGTCGCCTGAGCGCGTCACCTCCTCACAGCATCCCAGTACCCGAGCGAGTCCCCTCTTCCAACTAGATGCAAGTATACCAGTCCCTGACTGTCACCTCTTTTACGATATATCCGAGCAATCATTTCCTAACCAGATCACCTTTACTGGGTACATTCGAGCAGTCTATGCCTTGACCATATAACCCCACCCCATTACATCCAAGTAGTCTATCTCCCGCCTATATTGCCCTCATTGGGATGTACTTGAGCATTCCTTCCCTGACTGTCACCCCTTAGGATATAGGAGTGGTCCCTCGGTTGGCCACATTTTCTCCCTCCTCTCCTCTACCGCCACTTGCTATTTACAAGCCTGACTGAGGCCCCCCCGCGTGGCGCAGCTCCTGGCTGTACGTTAAGTTGCGCTAATTCAGTCTATCGCTCGCCAACAGTCGTAGATTAGGCAGGAGATGCGTCCATGGAACTGCAGGAGTTCCCCACATCCAGAGTGTCCTAACCACGCCATTCTGAGCCCGGTGGACCTTGAGCTGTTTTTCAGAAAGTGGATGAGACATTGCTGTAAACAAGACTTTGACAGCTCCTTACAGATGTAGTAGTAGCTGTGCCCCTCCTTGAACTCCTTGCCCCGACTGAAGGCTGTAAACTTCTGAAACTTTTCCCGGAACTTCTCAGGGCCATTGAGATTGAAGGGGTTGCTGCACTCCCAGCAGACTTGGTTCTTGGAGACTGGTTTGCAGGTCACATATTCCTCATGGTCTACCAGGAACAAAGTGTATTTCTCCACCGCCGTGCCCGCGACCCGGTCGTCTTCATAATGCGGGCACACTATGTCCAGGTAGTCGTTGAGTTGCACTTGTATGGTGTAGTCATCCCAGAATCTGCAAAGAGAAACACATTGACGTTATTGAGGTGGGGGGGGGGGGGGGGGGTCATTATCTAGTCTGCTACATGGTAAATTAACCCCTTAGTGACTGGCCTTTTTTGTGCCTTAAAGGGGTTGTCCCGCGAAAGCAAGTGGGTCTATACACTTCTGTATGGCCATATTAATGCACTTTGTAATGTACATTGTGCATTAATTATGAGCCATACAGAAGTTATTCACTTACCTGTTCCATTGCTAGCGTCCCCGTCGCCATGGTGCCGTCTAATTTTCAGTGTCTAATCGCCCGATTAGACGCGCTTGCGCAGTCCGGTTTTCTTTTTTGAATGGGGCCGCTCGTGCTGGAGAGCGGCTCCTCATAGCTCCGCCCCGTCACGTGCCGATTCCAGCCAATCAGGAGGCTGGAATCGGCAATGACCGCACAGAAGACCTGCGGTCCACCGAGGGAGAAGATCCCGGCGGCCATCTTCACAAGGTAAGTAAGAAGTCACCGGAGCGCGGGGATGCAGGTAAGCACTGTCCGTTTTTTTTTTTTTTAACCCCTGCATCGGGTTTGTCTCGCGCCGAATGGGGGGCTATTGAAAAAAAAAAAAACCTGTTTCGGCGCGGGACAACCCCTTTAAAGCCCATTAGTGTTCTCTGTAAGAAGGCAAATTGGCGGTCACTAAGGAGTTAACGCTCAGCAGCATAGTATTAATGTGTACTGATACAAGTCATGGGCGTTGTGATAAACCTGTCAGCTGGGGGGCAGGTTTCCGATTTCCAGACGCCTGCGTTAAGTCGTCACCTGGAATTTTGGAGTGAGCGCTCTGTTGACAAACATGGCTTCCTTTAGCATGAAGCGTAGCCCTGGGGCGTGCAACGTGACCCTGGGCGACGAAAACCAGCTTGTGCGTAATGGTGAGTCAGCCGTGGCAGCCAGGTGCAGCGCCATTACCCACACGGCAGGGAGGAGGTCTGCTGCAGGCACACGGCGGGTTAACAATGTTTATCAGGACGGCGGTGTCAGGTGGGAATATCTTGGCAGCAGCTCCATGTTGTGCGCAGGATGTCAGAGCCAATCTCCACTCATACAGCTCTCCGGGGAGATAAGGGTGAAGTTCTCCACCTCCTTCTTCCCAAAAACAGAGCAGTCTCCACAGCTGAACCCCTTGCATCAGCCTGGCTGTACAGCTTGTGGGCGGCCACCCAGCAAGAGGGCGCTGCCGCTCCAGAGTCAGGGAAAACCTTGGGGGGGGGGGGGGGTTACACAACCCCAAGAACAGGGGGCGCTGTGTAAAGTGTAACTATTTGGGGGAAACGAAGCGTGCCTTTACACTGCAGAAAAACAAAGTGTGCCTTTACACTGTGGGAAAACAAACAAACACTGGATTGCTGGGGTTAGCACAATAATCGCTCAGTGTAAGCGCGGCCAGCGGTCGGACAAAGAGCGAGAATTCCTTCACTTATTGTTCATTTCATGCAAGTCTGGAAATCACGGTTGGCTTGTTCGCACCCACTGGGTCAGCGAATTAATGACGGTACGTATAAACAGGCTGCAGGAACAAACTCATCGTTTGCTCAAGCAAACAAGCAAAGCGCTCCATCTAAAAGCACCCTATTAGATTGTAAGCTCTTCTGCCCCAATTACAGCAGCCATTGTGAGGGTATAATGAAGTATAAACAGTGCATTGTTGTGCAGATGTGCTGTGTACACAGTGGGCTGGAGGACGCTCCCAGACCCCCAGGTCCCAGCACACCCGGCTCATTCTCCTGCTAATGGTCCCCCTCCCAGCTCCAGGTGCTAAACATCCCAGCCTCATTAACCTGAGGCCCCCTCCCACAGACACCCGGCTCCGCACCACGCTGCTCCGTCATCACGTGGGACCTCGTAAATCCCCTCATTACACAGCCATGAAATTGGAAACATTTGGGCGCTTTGCTCTCTAGATGTGACTTCCGAACTATACTGGCAGGCGTACAAGCACCCTAACAAATAGAAATGGCGAATCTTGTGATTAAGGGTTGTCTCCAGGTCATGGGTGGATGGACCCTTATAGTTACCTTTTAACTCTAAACTACAGGTCCCCCATAGTTTGCGCCCTGGGGCCACATAAGGGCTCCGGCACCATCATGGAAAGTTGCGTTGTATCTTTTCCAGTTTGTAAATGACTAAAGTGCCCAACTGCCAAGCTCCGCCAGCCCAACACACCCCTCCGTACTGTCTGCAGGCACCCTCCCCTCCGCGGAGCTCCTCCGGCCCAACACACCCGTCCCCCTCCGCGGAGCTCCTCCGGCCCAACACACCCGTCCCCCTCCGCGGAGCTCCTCCGGCCCAACACACCCGTCCCCCTCCGCGGAGCTCCTCCGGCCCAACACACCCGTCCCCCTCCGCGGAGCTCCTCCGGCCCAACACACCCGTCCCCCTCCGCGGAGCTCCTCCGGCCCGGCCCAACCCACCCGTCCCCCTCCGCGGAGCTCCTCCGGCCCGGCCCAACCCACCCGACCCCTCCGCGGAGCTCCTCCGGCCCGGCCCAACCCACCCGACCCCTCCGCAGAGCTCCTCCGGCCCAACACACCCGTCCCCCTCCGCGGAGCTCCTCCGGCCCAACACACCCGTCCCCCTCCGCGGAGCTCCTCCGGCCCAACCCACCCGTCCCCCTCCGCGGAGCTCCTCCGGCCCGGCCCAACCCACCCGACCCCTCCGCGGAGCTCCTCCGGCCCGGCCCAACCCACCCGACCCCTCCGCGGAGCTCCTCCGGCCCGGCCCAACCCACCCGACCCCTCCGCAGAGCTCCTCCAGCCCAACCCACCCGACCCCTCCGCGGAGCTCCTCCAGCCCAACCCACCCGACCCCTCCGCGGAGCTCCTCCAGCCCAACACACCCGACCCCTCCGCGGAGCTCCTCCAGCCCAACACACCCGACCCCTCCGCGGAGCTCCTCCAGCCCAACACACCCGACCCCTCCGCGGAGCTCCTCCAGCCCAACACACCCGACCCCTCCGCGGAGCTCCTCCAGCCCAACACACCCGACCCCTCCGCGGAGCTCCTCCAGCCCAACACACCCGACCCCTCCGCGGAGCTCCTCCAGCCCAACACACCCGACCCCTCCGCGGAGCTCCTCCAGCCCAACACACCCGACTCCTCCGCGGAGCTCCTCCAGCCCAACACACCCCTCCCCACCGTCTGCAGGCACCCTCAGCATAGCTCCTTCAGCCCAACACACCCCTCCGCGGAGCTCCTCCAACTCAGGGGTTACTGTTAATTAAAGGTTCTGTTAGTCAGGACATGGCTCTGCTTTTTTACAGGCCCAATTATTAATGAAGGGGTCGATGGCAGCATAAGGGGTGAAAGGTTCCCTGGATGGTAGGACTACTTCTTGGGGCCGGGGTGACGGGAGGTGAAATAAGGTGGGGTTGTCTCTGCGGACAATGGAGGAGTGCGAGTGTCCTGAAGACAAGCGGTTCTTTAGTGTGCAGAGTACAGTTGGCGCTGCGCCACGTGAAGGGGGTGGGTGTTGCGTGGCGTAGGGTGTTGTGCTCGGCACGTAACCCCAAGTTAATCATTTACTGGCCCCGATAGCTGGGCGGACCGGTCGGGGACGTGTGATTTTAGGCTGCGCTCCCGGGCCACAAATCTCTTGTTTGCTTTTGCTGAGAAGCACATTGTGGCGGATGAGTCGTGTTTACAGCAAAGGGCATTGTGTGCCGCCAGCGGGGAGGGACGCCTGGCAACAGGAGGCTTTGTTCGTCCTAACGAAGCCTTGTTAAAAAGTGCAAGCGACGAGGTAAAAGTGCCGGGCGCTGTGCCACCTTCTGTTAACTCTGGCCAGACATCTAGCAGTGCCCATCCCGCACCCCAATAGTCACGGACCCCTGAAGCCTGCCATATTATATCAGGGGCCTGTAATGGTGGCCGGACCCCACATATCACGTGACCAGCCCGTGTGGCCCCTGATATAATGCAGCACTACCATACGTGTTACGTGCGATCAGCGGCGCAGAGATTTTACTCCGACTTTATAAAACTGGAAACTCCACTTTTCACCCGGTAATCCGAGCCCGATCCCTCGCACGGCTGCACCCCGTGTGCGCTGTATTACACAAGCTGCGCTGCAGCTGTAGAGTGCAAGCTCCTGGGAGTCGCTGGGAATGTACGGGGCAGGCGAGGTCTGCCTGCAGGGCCTGGAGATAAGCAGCTGACTGGACCAGTTCTACTCGCTCATTAGTGCCTCACATACTCGTGACTGCGAGGATCGGGCCACAGAGCTGACGGACAGAGCCAGCCCCCCCTTCCTGCCTGGCACAGCGCCCGGGAATGGCCGGAGAGAGGAGGGGGCTGCAGGCTGTGAGAAAGGAAAGCCCACAGGGGGAGCTTCCTGAGCGGCCGGCCTTACAGGAAAAAACAAGGACATGGCCCCTCGTACTACCGCCATCACGGCCCCCTGTACCAACGCCATCACGCCCCCCTGTACTACCATCACCACCACATCCCCCGTACCATCATCGCCACCAGCACCACTACGGCCGCCCGTACTACTACCACCATCACGGCCCCCTGTACCAACGCCATCACGCCCCCCCCACCCCACCCCCGTACTACCATCACCACCACATCCCCCGTACCATCATCGCCACCACCACATCCCCCGTACCATCATCGCCGCCACCACATCCCCCGTACCATCATTGCCACCAGCACCACTACGGCCGCCCGCACTACCACCATCGCCCCCTGTACTACCATCGCCATCTGTACTACCGTACCATCATCGCCAAAGATGTCCACACGCACAGTCTGGAAGGTGAGGGATGTTCGCGCCATTCCTACAAAATTCAACTCCTGGTTAACATAAGACATTAATAAGTCCTCAGCAGCATGTCAGCCGCCAAGTGCGCCAAGCGGAAACCAGACCGCGGCACAGCTGCTTGGGAATGGTGGCGGACGGGGTGCTGCCGCTCCAGCAGAATTTCGAACCGGTATTGCTGGAGATCACGCGGTTCACAGATGCCGCCTCAGGAAGAGCGAAGACACGCGGATTTGTACACAACTAACCCACGAGTCGGCGTGCACCGTCCCGCCATCACCGAACGTCACGGAAGTCCTAAACCGGCCAGATGAGGAGCCGCTGCCAGCAAGACGGTCAGCTACAGCACTGCGGAAAGGCGTCCCTCCTTCGGGAACAAGATCTGTGAGGCCATCAGACTATCCGGCAGGACAAGCATGCGCCAGTGAACATAGGCGGCAAATCGCCAAAAGTGATGCGCAGCGCACCTTCACCAACATGAAAGTGGCCCCCCAAGCACCGGCCGCTCCAGCGCCAACTGAGCTCACCAAGAATGGAGGCCGGCATCCGTAGTTACTCCTGAGTGATGTCACTGTCCCCAACACAAATACTGCGAGGTTACTGGAGGCCATGGAGACCGCATAGACCCCACCATCCTGGAAACTGCCCCTCCCCCACATCTGGCCCCTGTACTGACCCCCACCTAGAAGTACCCCTCCCCCGGACACTGACCTGCAGCTACACACATGAAACACAGTGTATAGTTATACACAGATACATGGTAACACGAAGAACATAATGTCAACCTAGAGACCCGATGAACCGGACCCCGCCGCACAGGGCACGGGGGACACGGGACGGACCCCGCCGCACAGAGCACGGGGGACACGGGACGGACCCCGCCGCACAGAGCACGGGGGACACGGGACGGACCCCGCCGCACAGAGCACGGGGGACACGGGACGGACCCCGCCGCACAGAGCACGGGGGACACGGGACGGACCCCGCCGCACAGAGCACGGGGGACACGGGACGGACCCCGCCGCACAGAGCACGGGGGACACGGGACGGACCCCGCCGCACAGAGCACGGGGACACGGACACACTAGACAGACCCCGCCGCACTACATAAACAAACGGATCCCGCCACACAGAGCGGGATACACACACACACCCAACGGATTCCGCACACCACACGGGCCGGACCCCGCCGCACCCCACACACGCACACAGGCACACAGGCCGGACCCCGCTGCACAGAGCTGGGGGCACACACACGGGACAGACCCCACCACACAGAGCCAGGGAGACACACACAGGATACCACGCACCACACAAACATGGAATGGACCCCACCGCACAAAGTTAGGTGTACATACACGGGATCCACCACACAGAGCCGGGTGGACACACAAGCGATCCCATGCACCACACAAAACATGGAATGGACACCGCTGCACAGAGCCGAGTACACACCGCACAGAGCCGTGGACACACGGGATCCAGCAGATCCCACGCACCGCGCACACAGTGAAGAGCTATATGGCGGCGAGGACATCACACATAGCGGTCATGTACAGAGAGGCGCAACTCCCAGCAGATCAGGGTTGTTATTGAGCAGCATATGTGTCACCGGAGGGTGCAGAGATCCTGGACCTTCAGAACATGATTAGTGCAGATCACTGCACCAAACTCTGCAGACTATCACTACTGCAGAACATTGCATCAAACATGTATGGCCTTCAATTCCACAGGACACTGCACTGATAAACAACTTAACACAAAATGTTTCTGGAGCGCAACCCTCCCCCCCAGCTCCCCACCCCAAAGTCCCTGCAGTGCATTGCATACATCCAGACTCCTCAAGTCCTTGCACAGCATTCCCCTGCAACAGGGCTTTCCACCCCAAGCCCTTGCAGAGCATTCCATGCATCCAGACTTCAAGTCCCTGCAGAGCATTCCCACCTTATCAGGGCAGTCCACCCCAAGCCCTTGCAGAGCATTCCATGCCTCCAGACTTCAAGTCCCTGCAGAACATTCCCCCTTAGCAGGACAGGGCAGTCCACCCCAAGTCCCTGCAGAGCATTACCCCTTAGCAGGACAGGGCAGTCCACCCCAAGTCCCTGCAGAGCATTACCCCTTAGCAGGGTAGTCCACCCCAAGTCCCTGCAGAGAACTTACCTGCGGTTGGTGCTGTTCCAGTAGACGGTGTGCACGTCGGCCGCCGCAGCCCAGCCCCAGTGCAGGAGGAGCAGAAGGCAGCAGCCGCTCCGCTCCATGACTCTCCAAGCAGTGTGTGGCGGGGCGGAGAGCACCGCCTTATGTACGAACTGGGGGCGGGGGGCTCGGCTTTGTCTCGGGAGACCTAACCATAGGAGCTGGCAATCTACAACAGCCGCAGTGGGGAACATTACTATAGGGGATCTCTGGAGGACACACTGTTATGGGGGATCTGTGGAGGACACACAGTTATGGGGGGATCTGTGGAGGACACACTGATATGGGGGGTCCTATGGAGGACAGACTGTTATGGGGAATCTCAGAAGGATACACTGATATGGGGGAGATCTCTGGAGGACACACAGTTATGGGGGATCTGTAGAGGACACACGGTTATGGTGTGTGTGTGGGGGGGGGGGGGAGAATCTGTGGAGGACACTTATGGGGGGATCCACGGAGGAAAGACTGTTATGGGAGGGATCCACAGAGGACACACTATTATGGAAGGGGGGGATCTGTGGCGGACACACTGTTATGGGGGGATCCCCGAAGGACACACTGTTATGGTGGTATGGGGGATCTGTGAAGGACACACTTATGGGGGATCTGTGAAGGACACACTGTTTTGGGGGATCTGTGAAGGACACACTGTTTTGGGGGATCTGTAGAGGGCACACCGTTATGAGGGGATCCACGGAGGACACACTGCTATGGGGGGTGGGGGAATCTGTGGCGGACACACTGTTATGGGGGATCTGTGAATGACACATTGTTATGGGGGGATCTGTGGAGGGCACACTGTTATAGGGGGTCTGTGAATGACACATTGTTATGGGGGGATCTGTGGAGGGCACACTGTTATAGGGGGTCTGTGCAGAACACACTGTTATAGGGGGACCTGTTCAGGACACACTGTTATGGGGGGGCCTATGGAGGATAGACTTATGAGGGATCTGGGGAGGACACACTGTAATGCGGGGATCTGTGGAGGGCACACTGTTATGGGGGATCTGTAGAGGGCACACTGTTCTAGGGGGATCCGTGGAGGTGACAGTATTATGGAGGGGATCCATGGAGAGCACACTGTTATGGGGCAGGATCACTATTATGGAGGGATCAGTTGAGAACACACTAATGGAAGGATTTGTGGAAGACATTGGTATTGGGGGGATCTGTGAAAGACACACTATTATGGGGGAATCTGTGAAGGACACACTGTTATGGGGGATCAGTGGAGGACACACTGTTATGGAGGGATCTGTGCAGGACACACTGTTATGGGGGATCTGTGGAGGACACGCTATTATGGAGGGATCTGTGGAGGACACATTGTTATGGAAGGTTCTGTGGAGGACACACTTATTGAGGGGGATCTGTGGAGGACACACTATTATGAGGGATTCGTAGAGGACACAATGTTATGGGGGGATTTGTGGAGGACACACTGTTATGAGGGGATCTGTGGAGGACACACTGTTATGAGGGGATCTGTGGAGGACACAATTTTATGGGGGGATCTGTGGAGGACACACTGTTATGGGGGGATCTGTAGAGGACACACTGTTGTGGAAGGTTCTGTGAAGGACACACTTGTCGAGGGGATCTGTGGAGGACACACTATTATAGGGGGGGGATCTGTGGAGGACACACTATAATAGGGGGGGGGGGGGAATCTGTGGAGGACACACTATTATGAGGGATCTGTAGAGGACACAATGTTATAGGGGGGATCTGTGGAGGACACAATATAATGAGGGGATCTGTGGAGTACACACTATTATGAGGGGATCTGTGGAGGACACACTGTTATAGGGGGATCTGTGGAGGACACACTGTTATAGGGGGGATCTGTGGAGGACACAATATTATGAGGGGATCTGTGGAGTACACACTATTATGAGGGGATCTGTGGAGGACACGCTATTATGGGGGGATCTGTGGAGGATGCACTATTATGGGGGATCGCTAGAGGACACACTGTTATGGAGGGATCTGTGGAGGACACACCGTTATAGGGGGGATCCACGGAGGACACACTGCTATGGGGGGTGGGGGAATCTGTGGAGGACACACTGTTATGGGGGATCTGTGAAGGACACATTGTTATGGGGGGATCCGTGGAGGGCACACTGTTATAGGGGGTCTGTGCAGAACACACTGTTATAGGGGGACCTGTTCAGGACACACTGTTATGGGGGGGCCTATGGAGGATAGACTTATGAGGGATCTGGGGAGGACACACTGTAATGCGGGGATCTGTGGAGGGCACACTGTTATGGGGGATCTGTAGAGGGCACACTGTTCTAGGGGGATCCGTGGAGGTGACAGTATTATGGAGGGGATCCATGGAGAGCACACTGTTATGGGGCAGGATCACTATTATGGAGGGATCAGTTGAGAACACACTAATGGGAGGATTTGTGGAAGACACTGGTATTGGGGGGGGGGGGGAAATCTGTGAAAGACACACTATTATGGGGGAATCTGTGAAGGACACACTGTTATGGGGGATCAGTGGAGGACACACTGTTATGGGGGATCTGTGGAGGACACGCTATTATGGTGGGATCTATGGAGGACACACTATTATGGAGGGATCTGTGGAGGACACATTGTTATGGAAGGTTCTGTGGAGGACACACTTATTGAGGGGGATCTGTGGAGGACACACTATTATGAGGGATTCGTAGAGGACACAATGTTATGGGGGGATTTGTGGAGGACACACTGTTATGAGGGGATCTGTGGAGGACACACTGTTATGAGGGGATCTGTGGAGGACACACTGTTATGAGGGGATCTGTGGAGCACACACTGTTATGAGGGGATCTGTGGAGGACACAATTTTATGGGGGGATCTGTGGAGGACACACTGTCATGGGGGGATCTGTAGAGGACACACTGTTGTGGAAGGTTCTGTGAAGGACACACTTATCGAGGGGATCTGTGGAGGACACACTATTATAGGGGGGGGGATCTGTGGAGGACACACTATTATAGGGGGGGGGGGGGGAATCTGTGGAGGACACACTATTATGAGGGATCTGTAGAGGACACAATGTTATCGATGGGATTCGTGGAGCACACACAGTTATGAGGGGGATCCGTGGAGTACACACTGTTATAGGGGGATCTGTGGAGGACACACTGTTATAGGGGGGATCTGTGGAGGACACAATATTATGAGGGGATCTGTGGAGTACACACTATTATGAGGGGATCTGTGGAGGACACGCTATTATGGGGGGATCTGTGGAGGATGCACTATTATGGGGGATCGCTAGAGGACACACTGTTATGGAGGGATCTGTGGAGGACACACCGTTATAGGGGGGATCTGTGGAGGACACACTGTTTAGGGGGATCTGTGGAGGACACACTGTTATAGGGGGGATCTGTGGAGGACACACTGTTATAGGGGGGATCTATGGAGGATACAGTATTATGAGGGGATCTGTGGAGGACACGCTATTATGGGGGGATTTGTAAGGGACGCACTATTATGGGGGATCGCTAGAGGACACACTGTTATGAGGGAATCCGTAGAGGACACACCGTTATTGGGGCATCCGTGGATTATACACTGTTATGGGGGATCTATTGAAAACACACTGTTATGGGGGATGTGTGGAGGATACACTATTATGAGGGGATCTGTGGAGGACACACTATTATGGAGGATCATTAGAACAAAGGTCCCCAACTACCGGTCCGTGGACCGGGACCTGGAGGTTGGGGGCTTCTTGCCGGTATGCAGCGCCGCTGTTGGCCACTCACCCCGTTAATGGTGAATACTGTTATCTCAGTATTATACTGGGGGCTGCTACGCGATGTTACTTTTACCACTAGGGCCGCTGTAGGAATTCACTATTACTACTTGGGGCCGCTGTGGGATGTCACTATTACTACTGGGGCCACTGTGGGGTGTCACTATTACTACTGGGGGCCACTGTGGGATGTCAATATTACAACTGGAGCCACTGTGGGGTGTCACTATTACTACTGGGGCCGCTGTAGGGTGTCACTATTACTACTGGGGGCCACTGTGGGATCTCAGTATTATACTGGGGGCCTCTGTAGGATCTTACTATTACCACTGGGGCCGCTATGAGATGTCACTATTACTACTGGGGCCGCTGTGAGATGTCACTGTTACTACTGGGGCCGCTGTGAGATGTCACTGTTACTACTGGGGACTGCTCTGGAATGTCACTATTAATACAGGGGTCACTGGGATGTAAATATTAGTAAGGCCCCCTGTCCACAGGCGAGGCGGAATATTGCTAGCGATATTCCACCGCCGAGGTGCAGAGGGGAGAACTGTCAGTTCTCTGCGGTGAGCCTATCTGACAGATAGGATCATCGTGGAGAATCGTGGCAAATCTCAGCATGCCGCGCTTGAAGTCCAGCGAGCGGAGAATCGCCATTATTCTGCACTTGTGGACAGGGGCCTGTGCTTTCCATAGCAATGCAACGCAAGATCACCCGTCGACAGGAGCCCTTATAGTGTCCTCTACATCGGCCCCAGTCGGAGGATACACTATTAGGAGGGGAGCGGTGGAGGACACACTATTAGGAGGGAAGCTGTGGAGGACACACTGTTATGGGGGGGAGCTGTGAAGGACACACTGTTATGGGGATCTGTAGAGGACACACTGTTATAGGGGGATCTGTGGAGAAAAAACTGTTATGGGGGATCCGTGAAGAACACACTGTTATGGGGAATCTGTGGAGGACATATTGTTCTGGGGGGATTTGTGGAGGACACACTGTTATGGGGGGATCTGTGAAGTACACACTGTTATGGGGGGATCTGTGAAGGACACACAATTATGGTGGGATCTGTAGAGGACACACTATTATGGTGAGATCTGTAGAGGACACACTGTTATGGGGGGATCCATGGTGGATACACTGTTATGGGAGGGGGGGGGGGGCGTGAAGGATGCACTGTTATGGAGGATCAGTTAAGTAAACACTGTTATGAGGGGATCTGTGGAGGACACACTATTATGGTAGGATTTGTGGAGGACACACTGTTATGGGGTAATCTGTGGAGGACACACTGTTATAGAGGGGATCTGTGGAGAACACACTGTTATGGGGGGATCTGTGGAGGAAACCCTTTTGGGAGGCTCTGTGGAGGATGAACTGTTATGTAGGGTTCTGTGGAGGACACACTATTATGGTGGGATCTGTGGAGGAAACACTATTATGGTGGGATCTGTGGAGGACCCACTGTTATGGAGAGATCTGTGCAGGACACACTGTTATGGAGGGATCTGTGCAGGACACACTGTTATGGAGGGATCTGTGGAGGACACACTGTTATGGAGGGATCTGTGGAGGACACACTATTATGGTGGGATCTGTGGAGGACACACTGTTATGGAGAGATCTGTGCAGGACACACTGTTATGGAGGGATCTGTGGAGGACACACTATTATGGTGAGATCTGTAGAGGACACACTGTTATGGGGAATCCATGGTGGATACACTGTTATGGGAGGGGGGGGGGGGGGGTGTGAAGGATGCACTGTTATGGAGGATCAGTTAAGTAAACACTGTTATGAGGGGATCTGTGGAGGACACACTGTTATGGGGGGATCCATGGTGGATACACTGTTATGGGAGGGGGGGGGGTGAAGGATGCACTGTTATGGAGGATCAGTTAAGTAAACACTGTTATGAGGGGATCTGTGGAGGACACACTATTATGGTAGGATTTGTGGAGGACACACTGTTATGGGGGGATCTGTGGAGGACACACTGTTATAGAGGGGATCTGTGGAGGACACACTGTTATGGGGGGATCTGTGGAGGAAACCCTTTTGGGAGGCTCTGTGGAGGATGAACTGTTATGTAGGGTTCTGTGGAGGACACACTATTATGGTGGGATCTGTGGAGGAAACACTATTATGGTGGGATCTGTGGAGGACACACTGTTATGGAGAGATCTGTGCAGGACACACTGTTATGGAGGGATCTGTGCAGGACACACTGTTATGGAGGGATCTGTGGAGGACACACTGTTATGGAGGAATCTGTGCAGGACACACTGTTATGGAGGGATCTGTGCAGGACACACTGTTATGGGGAGATCTGTGAAGGACGCACTGTTATGGGGTGATCTGTGGAGTACACACTTATGGCAGGGATCTGTGGAGTACACACTATTATGGGGGATCTGTGGAGGACACACTGGTATGGGGGGATCTGTGGAGGACACACTGTTATAGGGGGGATATGTGGAAGACGCATTGTTTTGGGCAGATCTCTGGAGGACGCACTGTTATGGAGGGATCTGTGGAGGACACACTGTTATGGAGGGATCTGTGGAGGACACACTGTTATGGGGGGATCTTTTGAGGACACACTATTATGAGGCGATCTGCGGAGGACACACTATTATGAGGGGATCTGTGGAGGACACACTATTATGGGGGGATCTGTGGAGGATACACTGTTATAGGGGGGATCCGTTGAGCATACACTGTTATGGGGGATCTGTTGAGTAAACACCGTTATGGGGGATGTGTGGAGGATACACTAATTTGAGGGGATCTGTGGAAGACAGACTATTATGGGGGGATCTGTGGAGGACACACTGTTATGGGGGAACTGTGGAGGACACACTGGTATGGGGGATCTGTGGAGGACACACTGGTATGGGGGATCTGTAGAGGACACACTGTTATAGGAGGGGATCTTTGGAGGACACACTGTTATAGGGGGATCTGTGGAGGACAAACTGTTATGGGGGGATCTGTGGAAGACATACTGTTATGGGGGATCTGTGGAGGACACACTGTTATGGGGGATCTGTGGAGGACACACCGTTATGGGGGATCTATGGAGGACACACTGTTATGGGGGATCTGTAGAGGAAACATTTTTCTAGGGGGATCCATGGAGGACACAATGATATGGGGATCTGTAGAGAACACACTGTTATGGGAGAATTTGTGAAGGATACACTGTTATGGTTAGAACTGTGGAGGACACACTATTATGGGAGGGTTCTGTAGAGGACACAATTATTGGGGAGGATCTGTGGAGCACAAAATGTTATGGGGGGGATCTGTGGAGGATAGAATATTTTTGGGGATGTGTGAAGGACACGCTGTTATTGATGGATCTGTGGAGGACACATTGTTGTGGGGGGGGGGGGATCTGTGGAGGACATACTGTTGTGGGTGGATCTGTGGAGGACACACTTGTGTGTGTGTGTGTGTGGGGGGGGGGGGGTGTATTACAGTCTACTCTGCGGAGCCACATTATTATGGCCACCTGCATGGCAGTGATTGTGCTATCCTTGAATTTTGGATTAGGAAGACCTGAGAAGACTCAGACCTCAAGGTTGGATTTCAGAAAGGCAGTTTTTTAATGAACTCAGAAATAGGGTAGGAAGAATCTAATGGCTGGATGTTTTAACAACAGAAATGTCCAAGAAGGTGGGAAATATTGCAAAATAATATTCTCAAAGCACAATCATTAACAATTCCTAAAAGAAGTAAGAATGGGAAGCATTTAAAGAGACCAGGATGGATGAACGTAGAACTTGCACACATGTTAAAAAGGAGGAAAAATATGTTTGTCAAATGGAAAGAGGGGGGAATATCTAAAGAAGAACATAATGCGGTCTGCAGAACCTGTAGGGCAAGTGTCAGAAAAGCTAAAGCTAATATTGAATTGAGGCTTGTAACAGAGGTCAAAAGCAATAAAAAAGGATTTTGGGGGTATGTCAAAAGCAAAAGAAAAGTCAAAGATGGTATTGGATGCTTGCAGGATGAAAATGGTGAATTGGTTAAGAAGGATGTTGAGAAGGCCAAACTTTTAAATTCCTACTTTGTATCTGTTTTCTCTCAGAAAGTAGATGGAACATCAACTGATCTTTCCTGTGCTATTGGGGGTAATTAAAGAATGTAGACTATCTATAAGCAGAGGGATGGTAAGGGAGCACATAGCTAACTTACTTGAATTCAAATTCCTAGGATACTAAAGTAAGCACCGGAGGTAATTTCTGAACCACTCGCCATAATCTTTGAAAATTCCTGGAGAACAGGAGAAGTCCCAGAAGATTGGAAAAGGGCAAATGTTGTCCCTATCTTCAAAAAAGGGAAGAAGGTGGATCCAGGAAACAGTATTTATATAAGTACTTGGATAAAAATGGAGTAATTAACCAGAGCCAGCATGGGTTTGTAACAAACAAGTCATGCCAGACGAATCTAATTTCCTTCTGTGACTGAATCACTGACTGGGTTGCTCAGGGAAATG
Organism: Eleutherodactylus coqui; assembly: GCF_035609145.1. Classification (NCBI taxonomy): domain Eukaryota; kingdom Metazoa; phylum Chordata; class Amphibia; order Anura; family Eleutherodactylidae; genus Eleutherodactylus; species Eleutherodactylus coqui. Next base: position 223,340,177 of record NC_089842.1, on the reverse strand, counting down.
CGCTGGATATAGTATACCTTGACTTTAGTAAAGCATTTGACAAAGTATCTCATACCATACTTATTGAAAAAATGACCAAATATGGGATTGACAAGGCAACTGTTGATGGATTCACAACTGGCTGAGTGATCGTACTCAAAGAGTGGTCATAAATGGCTGCACATCCAAGTGGAAGAATGTATCAAGTGGAGTACCACAAGGCGCTGTCCTAGGCCCAGTTTGTTCAACATTTTTGTAAATGTTCCAGAGGAGCGAATTGATGGGAAACTGATCAAATTTGCTGACGACGCAAAGCTAGGAGGGATAGACTCCATTAGGGAAGAGAGAGAGAATATTCAAAAAGATCTAGAAAAGCTTGAACAGTGGGTGACGACTAACAGGATGGTATTTAACAAGGAGAAATGCAAAGTCCTACATCTGGGCAAGAAAAATGAGAAAAGCACATACAGAATGGGAGGAATTGGGCTAAGCAGCAGCACATGTGAAAAAGACATAGGTATACTAACAGATCATATACTGAACATGAGTCAACAATGTGATGCAGCAGCCAAAAAGGCAAACACAATTCTGAGATGTATTATCACATGTCTAGATCATGTGAGGTAATTATCCCCCTCTAAAGGCCCATTTAGATACAACGATTATCGCTCAAAAGCCATTTTTTGAGTGATAATCGTTGTGTGTAACTGCACTTACATCGTACAGTTTTCGTTATGCCGTCGCTCATCGTTGTCTTTTAACATGCTGAAAGACGACGATGGGCCTTATCAGGGATTCACAGCGGGATACAGCTGATACTATTTTTTCACCAGCTCTGTTCTCCATACCGGCCACAAAGCGCTCGGCTGTATAACAGCCAAGTGCTCAGTGCAGAAAACATCTAGATGCAGAAGACAAGCGGATGTCTGTTGGGGGTCAGTTGCTGGATGTGTATTGGGGGGTCAGTTGCTGGACGTGTATTGGGGGGGGTCAAACGCTGAATGTGTTGGGGGTCAGTTGCTGGACGTGTATTGGGGTGGTCAGTCGCTGGATGTGTATTGGGGTGGTCAGTCGCTGGATGAGTACTGGGGGGGTCAGTCACTGGATGTGTGTTGGAGGTCAGTCGCTAGACATGTATTGGGGGTCAGTCGCCAGACGTGTATTGGGGTGGTCAGTCGCTGGATGTGTTTGTGGGGGGCAGTCGCTGGATATGTATTTGAGGGGTCAGTCGCTGGATGTGTATTGGGGGTCAGTCGCTGGATGTGTTTTGGGGGGGTCAGTCGCTAGACGTGTATTGGGGGGGTCAGCTACTGGACATATATTTGGGGGTCAGTCGCTGGATGTGTATTAGGGGGTGTGTTGCTGGATGTGTATTGGGGGTCAGTCGCAGGACGTGTATTAGGGGTAAGTCACTGGATGTATATTGGGGGGGGTCAGTCACTGGATGTGTATTGGGGGGTCATTCGCTGGACTGTATTGGGGGGTCAGTCGCTGGACGTGTATTGGCGGTTCAATTCCTGGAAGTGTATTGGGGCGGTCAGTCGCTTGATGTGTATAGGTGTCAGTCGATGAATGTTTATTAGGGGTATGTCACTGGATGTGTGTTTGGGGTCAGTCGCTGGACGTGTATAGGGGGTCAGTCACTGGACGTGTATTGGGGGTCAGTCGCTAGACGTGTATTGGGGGGGGGGGTCAGTCGTTGGATGCGTATTGGGGGGGGTCCATCGCTGGATGTGTATTGGTGAGTGTCAGTCGCTAGATGTGTATTGGGGGTCAGTTGCTGGATGTGTATTGTGGGTCAGTCGCTGGATGTGTAGTGGGGGGGATCAGTCGCTGGCTGTGTATTAGGGGGGTCAGTCGCTGGATGTGTATTGTGGGTCAGTCGCTGGATGTGTAGTGGTAGGGATCAGTCGCTGGATGTGTATTAGGGGGGTAAGTCGCTGGATGTGTATTGGGGGGGTCAGTCGCTGGGTGTGTATTAGGGAGGTAAGTCGCTGGATGTGTATTGGGGGGATCAGTCGCTGGCTGTGTATTGGGGGGGTCAGTCGCTGGATGTGTATTAGGGAGGTAAGTCGCTGGATGTGTATTGGGGTGGTCAGTCGCTGGCTGTGTATGGGGGGTCAGTCGCTGGATGTGTATTAGGGGGGTCAGTCGCTGGATGTGTATTGGGGGGGTCAGTCGCTGGATTTGTATTGGGGATCAGTCGCTGGACGTGTAATGGGGGGGTCAGTCGCTGGACGTGTATTGGGGGTCAGTCGCTGGATTTGTATTGGGGATCAGTGGCTGGACGTGTATTGGGGGGGTCAGTCGCTGGACGTGTTTTGTGGGTCAGTCGCTGGATGTGTATTGGGGGGGTCATTCACTGGATGTGTATTGGGGGTCAGTCGCTGGATTTGTATTGTGGATCAGTCGCTGGACGTGTATTGGGGGGGTCAGTCGCTGGATTTGTATTGGGGATCAGTCGCTGGACGTGTAATGGGGGGGTCAGTCGCTGGACGTGTATTGGGGGTCAGTCGCTGGATGCGAATTGGGGGGGGTCAGTCGCTGGTTGTGTTTTGTGGGTCAGTCGCTGGATGTGTATTGGGGGGTCAGTCGCTGGATGTGTATTGGCGGGTCAGTCGCTGGATGTGTATTAAAGGGGTTGTCTCACGCCGAAACGTTTTTTTTTTTTTCAATAGGCCCCCCGTTCGGCGCGAGACAAACCCAAGGGATGGGTTAAAAAAAAAAAAAGTTTATTACTTACCCGAATCCCCGCGCTGCGGCGACTTCTTTCTTCCTTTACCAAGATGGCCGCCGGGATCTTTACCCACGATGCACCGCGGGTCTTCTCCCATGGTGCACCGTGGGCTCTGTGCGGTCCATTGCCGATTCCAGCCTCCTGATTGGCTGGAATCGGCACACGTGACGGGGCGGAGCTACGAGGACCAGCTCTCCGGCACGAGCGGCCCCATTCACCAGGTAGAAGACCGGACTGCGCAAGCGCGTCTAAAAACGCCAGAAGACGGCGAATTTAGACGGCACCATGGAGACGAGGACGCTAGCAACGGAGCAGGTAAGTGAATAACTTCTGTATGGCTCATAATTAATGCACGATGTATATTACAAAGTGCATTAATATGGCCATACAGAAGTGTATAGACCCACTTGCTGCCGCGGGACAACCCCTTTAAGAGTCAGTCGCTGGACATGCATTGGGGGGGTCAGCTGCTGGACATGTATTTGGGGGTCAGTCGCTGGACGTGTATTGGGGGTTAGTCGTTAGACGTGTATGGGGGGGTCAGTCGCTGGATGAGCATTGGGGAGGTCAGTCACTGGATATGTATTGGGGGTCAGTTGCTGGATGTGTATTAGGGGGGTAAGTCGCTGGATGTGTATTGGGGGATCAGTCGCTGGATGTGTATTAGGGGGATCAGTCGCTGACTGTGTATTGGGGGGGTCAGTCGCTGGATGTGTATTAGGGAGGTAAGTCGCTGGATGTGTATTGGGGTCAGTCGCTGGATGTGTATTGGGGGGATCATTCGCTGGCTGTGTATGGGGGGTCAGTCGCTGGATGTGTATTGGGGGGGGTCAGTCGCTGGATGTGTATTGGGGGGGTCATTCACTGGATGTGTATTGGGGGTCAGTCGCTGGATTTGTATTGTGGATCAGTCGCTGGACGTGTATTGGGGGGGTCAGTCGCTGGATTTGTATTGGGGATCAGTGGCTGGACGTGTATTGGGGGGGTCAGTCGCTGGACGTGTTTTGTGGGTCAGTCGCTGGATGTGTATTGGGGGGGTCATTCACTGGATGTGTATTGGGGGTCAGTCGCTGGATTTGTATTGTGGATCAGTCGCTGGACGTGTATTGGGGGGGTCAGTCGCTGGATTTGTATTGGGGATCAGTGGCTGGACGTGTATTGGGGGGGTCAGTCGCTGGACGTGTTTTGTGGGTCAGTCGCTGGATGTGTATTGGGGGGGTCAGTCGCTGGACGTGTTTTGTGGGTCAGTCGCTGGATGTGTATTGGGGGGGTCAGTCGTTAGACGTGTATTGGGGGGGTCAATCGCTGGATGTGTATTGGGGGTGTCAGTCGTTAGACGTGTATTGGGGGGGTCAATCGCTGGATGTGTATTGGGGGTGTCAGTCCCTGGATGTGTATTAGGACGGTCAGTCACTGGATGTGTATTAGGGGGTGAGTCGCTTGATGTGTATTGGGGGTCAGTCGCTGGACGTGTATTGGGGGTTAGTCGTTAGACGTGTATGGGGGGGTCAGTCGCTGGATGAGCATTGGGGAGGTCAGTCACTGGATATGTATTGGGGGTCAGTTGCTGGATGTGTATTAGGGGGGTAAGTCGCTGGATGTGTATTGGGGGTCAGTCGCTGGATGTGTATTAGGGGGATCAGTCGCTGACTGTGTATTGGGGGGGTCAGTCGCTGGATGTGTATTAGGGAGGTAAGTCGCTGGATGTGTATTGGGGGTAAGTCGCTGGATGTGTATTGGGGGGATCATTCGCTGGCTGTGTATTGAGGGGGTCAATCGCTGGATGTGTATTGGGGGGGTCAGTCGCTGGATGTGTATTGGGGGTCAGTCGCTGGATGTGTATTGGGGGGATCATTCGCTGGCTGTGTATTGAGGGGGTCAATCGCTGGATGTGTATTGGGGGGATCATTCGCTGGCTGTGTATTGAGGGGGTCAATCGCTGGATGTGTATTGGGGGGGGTCAGTCGCTGGATGTGTATTGGGGGGGTCAGTCGCTGGATGTGTATTGGGGGGGTCAGTCGCTGGATGTGTATTGGGGGGGTCAGTCGCTGGATGTGTATTGGGGGTGTCAGTCCCTGGATGTCTGTTGGGGGTCAGTCGCTGGATTTGTATTGTGGATCAGTCGCTGGACGTGTATTGGGGATCAGTGGCTGGACGTGTTTTGTGGGTCAGTCGCTGGATGTGTATTGGGGGGGTCAGTCGTTAGACGTGTATTGGGGGGGTCAATCGCTGGATGTGTATTAGGGGGGTCAGTCGCTGGATGTGTATTGGGGGTGTCAGTCGCTGGATTTGTATTGGGGATCAGTGGCTGGCTGTGTATTGGGGGGGTCAGTCGCTGGACGTGTTTTGTGGGTCAGTCGCTGGATGTGTATTGGGGGGTCAGTCGTTAGACGTGTATTGGGGGGGGTCAGTCGCTGGACGTGTATTAGGGGGGTCAGTCGCTGGATGCGTATTGGGGGGGTCAATCGCTGGCTGTGTATTGGGGGGGTCAGTCGCTGGATGTGTTTTGTGGGTCAGTCGCTGGATGTGTATTGGGGGTCAGTCGCTGGATGTGTATTAAGGGTCAGTCGCTGGACATGCATTGGGGGGGTCAGCTGCTGGACGTGTATTTGGGGGTCAGTCGCTGGATGTGTATTGGGGGGGTCAGTCGCTGGATGCGTATTGGGGGGGTCAGTCGCTGGCTGTGTATTGGGGGGGTCAGTCGCTGGATGTGTTTTGTGGGTCAGTCGCTGGATGTGTATTGGGGGTCAGTCGCTGGATGTGTATTAAGGGTCAGTCGCTGGACATGCATTGGGGGGGTCAGCTGCTGGACGTGTATTTGGGGGTCAGTCGCTGGATGTGTATTAGGGCGGTTAGTCACTGGATGTGTATTAGGGGTCAGTCGCTGGACGTGTATTGGGGTGGTCAGTCGCTTGCTGTGTATGGGGGGTCAGTCGCTGGATTTGTATTGGGGATCAGTCGCTGGACGTGTAATGGGGGGGTCAGTCGCTGGACGTGTATTGGGGGTCAGTCGCTGGATGCGAATTGGGGGGGGGTCAGTCGCTGGATGTGTATTGGGGGGGTCATTCACTGGATGTGTATTGGGGGTCAGTCGCTGGATTTGTATTGTGGATCAGTCGCTGGACGTGTATTGGGGTGGTCAGTCGCTGGATTTGTATTGGGGATCAGTGGCTGGACGTGTATTGGGGGGGTCAGTCGCTGGACGTGTTTTGTGGGTCAGTCGCTGGCTGTGTATTGGGGGGGTCAGTCGCTGGATGTGTTTTGTGGGTCAGTCGCTGGATGTGTATTGGGGGTCAGTCGCTGGATGTGTATTAAGGGTCAGTCGCTGGACATGCATTGGGGGGGTCAGCTGCTGGACGTGTATTTGGGGGTCAGTCACTGGATGTGTATTAGGGGTCAGTCGCTGGACGTGTATTGGGGTGGTCAGTCGCTTGCTGTGTATGGGGGGTCAGTCGCTGGATTTGTATTGGGGATCAGTCGCTGGACGTGTAATGGGGGGGTCAGTCGCTGGACGTGTATTGGGGGTCAGTCGCTGGATGCGAATTGGGGGGGGTCAGTCGCTGGATGTGTATTGGGGGGGTCATTCACTGGATGTGTATTGGGGGTCAGTCGCTGGATTTGTATTGTGGATCAGTCGCTGGACGTGTATTGGGGGGGTCAGTCGCTGGATTTGTATTGGGGATCAGTGGCTGGACGTGTATTGGGGGGGTCAGTCGCTGGACGTGTTTTGTGGGTCAGTCGCTGGATGTGTATTGGGGGGGGTCAGTCGCTGGACGTGTTTTGTGGGTCAGTCGCTGGATGTGTATTGGGGGGGTCAGTCGTTAGACGTGTATTGGGGGGGTCAATCGCTGGATGTGTATTGGGGGTGTCAGTCCCTGGATGTGTATTAGGACGGTCAGTCACTGGATGTGTATTAGGGGGTGAGTCGCTTGATGTGTATTGGGGGTCAGTCGCTGGACGTGTATTGGGGGTTAGTCGTTAGACGTGTATGGGGGGGTCAGTCGCTGGATGAGCATTGGGGAGGTCAGTCACTGGATATGTATTGGGGGTCAGTTGCTGGATGTGTATTAGGGGGGTAAGTCGCTGGATGTGTATTGGGGGTCAGTCGCTGGATGTGTATTAGGGGGATCAGTCCCTGACTGTGTATTGGGGGGGTCAGTCGCTGGATGTGTATTAGGGAGGTAAGTCGCTGGATGTGTATTGGGGGGATCATTCGCTGGCTGTGTATTGAGGGGGTCAATCGCTGGATGTGTATTGGGGGGGTCAGTCGCTGGATGTGTATTGGGGGTCAGTCGCTGGATGTGTATTGGGGGGATCATTCGCTGGATGTGTATTGAGGGGGTCAATCGCTGGATGTGTATTGGGGGGATCATTCGCTGGCTGTGTATTGAGGGGGTCAATCGCTGGATGTGTATTGGGGGGGTCAGTCGCTGGATGTGTATTGGGGGGGTCAGTCGCTGGATGTGTATTGGGGGGGTCAGTCGCTGGATGTGTATTGGGGGTGTCAGTCCCTGGATGTCTGTTGGGGGTCAGTCGCTGGATTTGTATTGTGGATCAGTGGCTGGACGTGTTTTGTGGGTCAGTCGCTGGATGTGTATTGGGGGGGTCAGTCGTTAGACGTGTATTGGGGGGGTCAATCGCTGGATGTGTATTAGGGGGGTCAGTCGCTGGATGTGTATTGGGGGTGTCAGTCGCTGGATTTGTATTGGGGATCAGTGGCTGGCTGTGTATTGGGGGGGTCAGTCGCTGGACGTGTTTTGTGGGTCAGTCGCTGGATGTGTATTGGGGGGTCAGTCGTTAGACGTGTATTGGGGGGGGTCAGTCGCTGGACGTGTATTAGGGGGGTCAGTCGCTGGATGCGTATTGGGGGGGTCAGTCGCTGGATGTGTTTTGGGGCGGTCAGTCGCTGGATGTGTATTGGGGGTCAGTCTCTGGATGTGTGTTGGGGATCAGTCTCTGGATGTGTGTTGGGAGTCAGTCTCTGGATGTGTGTTGGGGGTCAGTCTCTGAATGTATGTTGGGGGTCAATCGCTGGATGTGTATTGGGGGTCAGTCTCTGAATGTATGTTGGGGGTCAATCTCTGGATGTGTGTTGGGGGTCAGTCTCTGGATGTGTTATGGGGTCAGTCTCTGGATGTATGTTGGGGGTCAGTCTCTGGATGTGTGTTGGGGGTCAGTCTCTGGATGTGTGTTGGGGGTCAATCGCTGGATGTGTATTGGGGGTCACAGGCCCTTTGTTTTTATACGTTTCACTAAAATGGGGGGCTTCTTGGGTATGTCCATCTTCTGCTCTCAGCTAGGATTGTATGGGACGTAGCAGGTGTTCTGTCCTGTGGCCCCCTGGGACGTCTCATCTCCCCTCACTCAACAGTTCTGAAGTCTGAATTCTGAAGTAATCCGTATAGATGTCTGAAGTCTTCCTCTTATTTCATGAGCCCATCTTTTGAGTTAGGGGCGCAGACACGGTGAGATCCTCCACGCTGCAGATGCCCCCACACACTCCCAGAGACCATTCACTGCCCGCACAGCCCCTCGCTGACCTGGTAAACACAAGAGCAAGGAAGGTACTGACCCCGGGAGCTGACAGTCTACTGTATATCGATGGAAGCTGACAGTCTGCTGTATACCGACCTCGGGAGCTGACAGTCTGCTGTATACCGACCTCGGGAGCTGACAGTCTGCTGTATATCGATGGGAGCTGGCAGTCTGCTGTATATTGACCCTGGAAGCTGACAGTCTGCTGTATACCGACCTCGGGAGCTGACAGTCTGCTGTATACCGACCTCGGCAGCTGACAGTCTGCTGTATACCGACCTCGGCAGCTGACAGTCTGCTGTATACCAACCCCGGGACCTCACAGTCTGCTGTATACCGACCTTGGGAGATCACAGTCTGCTGTATACCGACCCCGGAAGCTCACAGTCTGCTGTATACCGACCCCGGAAGCTCACAGTCTGCTGTATACCAACCCCGGGACCTCACAGTCTGCTGTATACCAACCCCGGGACCTCACAGTCTGCTGTATATCGACCCCGGGAGCTCACAGTCTACTGTATATCGATGGGAGCTGGCAGTCTGCTTTATAACGACCCCGGGAGCTGGCAGTCTGCTTTATAACGACCCCGGGAGCTGGCAGTCTGCTTTATAACGACCCCGGGAGCTGGCAGTCTGCTGTATACCCACCCCGGGAGCTCACAGTCTACTGTATATCGACAGGAGCTGGCAGTCTGCTGTATATTGACCCCAGGAGCTGGCAGTCTGCTGTATACTGACCCCGGGAGCTGGCAGTCTAGTATATAGGGACATAGGACAGGTGTCCCTCAGGTGTAGCAGTAGAAAGGGGATAATCTAGTCCCACTCATTAGAGGGTTGGATCCTGGTGTGCAGTGGACAGAGGAGCTTACACTTCAGTGATGATTGGATTGTCCCCTCCATTGTTCTCTAACCATGCACACACACAGATTAACATCAATCAACTCTCCCTTTTATCTTCTCTTGTTCACTGTGCAATCTAATTAGACAGTAATTAGCGGGCTTTGGTGACACTGGGGAGAAGGGGGAGCAATAATTAGTGACAGAGACACCTATAGAATGAACTGTCCTCCATACACAATGCAGAAGCTTCTTGGCGTCCGGCAGCAGTGTACCCCGACACCTTGACGACTGGCAAACCTGAGGAGACTGACGACCCCCAATCCAGAGCGTTGTGATTCTAACACCCCGAAATAGTACTGATCCTGAACCACCCCTTTACCCCTCACTCTGTACCCGTAATACATCCCATTATCAGCTGATATTACAGCACATAACCCCAAAATATTAGTTCTCTCAGCTAATGCTGCTCAGCAATTATAATTAGCTAATAGGGCTAATAAATGGGGTTCGAAGTTCTGTCCTGTCCAGGAGTCAGTCTTCTTCCCAACTCTAGAAGTTGGCCAGCTGGTCACTTGCCTGGATGTAAGCCCTGACAGCCTTTCTCCATGACTGTAGTGCCTTAACAGATTAGTCGTGCTGGATATCCAGTGTAGCATGGTAGGACACGAGGTGTAGATGCGGGAGGACACGATGTGTAGATGCGGGAGGACACGAGGTGTAGATGTGGGAGGACACGAGGTGTAGATGTGGGAGGACACGAGGTGTAGATGCGGGAGGACACGATGTGTAGATGCGGGAGGACACGATGTGTAGATGCGGGAGGACACGATGTGTAGATGCGGGAGGACACGATGTGTACATTCGGGAGGACACGAGGTGTACATGCCGGAGGACACGAGGTGTACATTCGGGAGGACACGAGGTGTACATGCCGGAGGACACGAGGTGTACATTCGGGAGGACACGAGGTGTACATGCGGGAGGACACAAGGTGTACATGCGGGAGGACACGAGGTGTACATACGGGAGGACACGAGGTGTACATACGGGAGGACACGAGGTGTACACGCGGGAGGACACGAGGTGTACATGCGGGCGGACACGAAGTGTACATGCCGGAGGACACAAGGTGTATATTCGGGAGGACACGAGGTGTACATGCGGGAGGACACGAGGTGTACATGCGGGAGGACACGAGGTGTACATGCGGGAGGACACGAGGTGTACATGCGGGAGGACACGAGGTGTACATGCGGGAGGACACGAGGTGTACATGCGGGAGGACACGAGGTGTACATGCCGGCGGACACGAGGTGTACATGCCGGAGGACACAAGGTGTATATTCGGGAGGACACGGGTTGTACATGCGGGAGGACACGAGGTGTACATGCGGGAGGACACGAGGTGTACATGCGGAGAGACACGACGTGTACATGCGGGAGGACACAAGGTGTACATGCGGGAGGACACGAGGTGTACATGCGGGAAGACATAAGGTGTAGATGTGGTAGAACACAAGGTTTATAAGTGGTAGAACATGAGGTGTATAAGTGGTAGAACATGAGGTGTTGATGCGGTGGGACACGAAATGTTGATGCAGTGGGACACGAGCTGTAGATGCAGTAGGACACGAGGTGTATAAGTGGTAGAACACGAGGTGTTGATGCGGTGGGGCACGAAGTGTAGATGTCTTAGTACACGAGCCGTAGAGGTCTTAGGATACGAGCCGTAGAGGTCTTAGGACACGAGGCGTAGAGGTCTTAGGACACGAGGCGTAGAGGTCTTAGGACATGGGGCGTAGAGGTCCTAGGACACAGGGCGTAGAGGTCTTAGGATACGGGGTATAGAGCTCTTAGGATACGGGGCATAGAGGTCTTAGGACACGGGCCGTAGAGGTCTTAGGACACGGGACGTAGAGGTCTTAGGACACGGGACGTAGAGGTCTTAGGACACGGGACGTAGAGGTCTTAGGACACGGGGCGTAGAGGTCTTAGGACACGGGGCGTAGAGTTCTTAGGACACAGGGCGTAGAAGTCTTAGGACACGAGGCGTAGAGGTCTTAGGACACGAGGTGTAGAGGTCTTAGAATACGGGGCGTAGAGGTCTTAGGACACGGGGTGTAGAGGTCTTAGAATACGGGGCGTAGAGGTCTTAGGACATGGGGTGTAGAGGTCTTAGGACACGAGGTGTAGAGGTCTTAGAATACGGGGCGTAGAGGTCTTAGGACACGGGGCGTAGAGGTCTTAGGACACGGGGCGTAGAGGTCTTAGGACACGGGGCGTAGAGGTCTTAGGACACGGGGCGTAGAGGTCTTAGGACACGGGGCGTAGAGGTCTTAGGACACGGGGCGTAGAGGTCTTAGGACACGGGGCGTAGAGGTCTTAGGACACGGGGCGTAGAGGTCTTAGGACACGGGGCGTAGAGGTCTTAGGACACGGGGCGTAGAGGTCTTAGGACACGGGGCGTAGAGGTCTTAGGACACGGGGCGTAGAGGTCTTAGGACACGGGGCGTAGAGGTCTTAGGACACGGGGCGTAGAGGTCTTAGGACATGGGACGTAGAGGTCTTAGGACACGGGGCGTAGAGGTCTTAGAATACGGGGCGTAGAGGTCTTAGGACACGGGGTGTAGAGGTCTTAGATCACGAGGTGTAGAGGTCTTAGAATACGGAGCGTAGAGGTCTTAGGACACGGGGTGTAGAGGTCTTAGGACACGAGGTGTAGAGGTCTTAGAATATGGGACGTAGATGTCTTAGGACAAGGGGCGTAGAGGTCTTAGGACATGGGGCGTAGAGGTCTTAGGACACGGGGCGTAGAGGTCTTAGGAACGAGGCGCAGAGGTCTTAGGGCACGAGGCGTAGAGGTCTTAGGACACGAGGCGAAGAGGTCTTAGGACACAGGGAGTAGAGGTCTTAGGACACGAGGTGTAAATGCGGTAGGATACGAGGTGTAGATATGGTAGGACACAAGGAGTAGATGTGATAGGACATGAAGAGTAGATGTGGTAGAAAACAAGATGTAGATGCGGTGGGACACGAGGTGTAGATGCAGTATGAAATGAGATAGAGATGTGGTATGACATTAAGAGCAGATGTAGTAGGAAGCTAAGAGTAGATGTGGTAAGACATGAGGTGTATAAGTGGTAGGACACAAAGTGTGGATGCGGTAGGACACGAGGCATAGAGGTCTTAAGACACGAGGCATAGAGGTCTTAGGACACGAGGCACAGAGGTCTTAGGACACGAGGCGTAGAGTTCTTAGGACACGAGGCGTAGAGGTCTTAGGACATGAGGAGTAGAGGTCTTAGGACACAAGGCGTAGATGTCTTAGGACACGAGGCGTAGAGGTCTTAGGACACGAGACGTAGAGGTCTTAGGACACGGAGCGTAGAGGTCTTAGGACACGAGGTGTAGAGGTCTTAGGACACGAGGTGTAGAGGTCTTAGGACACGGGGTGTAGAGGTCTTAGGACACGGGGTGTAGAGGTCTTAGGACACGAGGCGTAGAGGTCTTAGGACATGAGGAGTAGAGGTCTTAGGACACAAGGCGTAGATGTCTTAGGACACGAGGCGTAGAGGTCTTAGGACACGAGACGTAGAGGTCTTAGGACACGGAGCGTAGAGGTCTTAGGACACGAGGTGTAGAGGTCTTAGGACACGGGGCGTAGAGGTCTTAGGACACGGGGCGTAGAGGTCTTAGGACACGGGGCGTAGAGGTCTTAGGACACGGGGTGTAGAGGTCTTAGGACACGGGGCGTAGAGGTCTTAGGACACGGGGCGTAGAGGTCTTAGGACACGAGGTGTAAATGCGGTGGGATATGAGGTGTAGATACGGTAGGACACAAGGAGTAGATGTGATAGGACATGAAGAGTAGATGTGGTAGAAAACAAGATGTAGATGTGGTAGAAAACAAGATGTAGATGCGGTGGGACACGAGGTGTAGATGCAGTATGACATGAGATGGAGATGTGGTATGACATTAAGAGCAGATGTAGTAGGAAGCTAAGAGTAGATGTGGTAAGACACTAGGTGTATAAGTGGTAGGACACAAAGTGTGGATGCGGTAGGACACGAGGCATAGAGGTCTTAAGACACGAGGCACAGAGGTCTTAGGACACGAGGCACAGAGGTCTTAGGACACGAGGCGTAGAGGTCTTAGGAACGAGGCGCAGAGGTCTTAGGGCACGAGGCATAGAGGTCTTAGGACACGAGGCGAAGAGGTCTTAGGACACAGGGAGTAGAGGTCTTAGGACACGAGGCGTAGAGGTCTTAAGACACGGGGCGTAGAGGTCTTAGGACATGGGGCGTAGAGGTTTTAGCACACGGGGCGTAAAGGTCTTAGGACACGGGGCATAGAGGTCTTAGGACATGAGGCGTAAAGGTCTTAGGACACGAGGTGTAAATGCGGTAGGATACGAGGTGTAGATATGGTAGGACACAAGGAGTAGATGTGATAGGACATGAAGAGTAGAGTGGTAGAAAACAAGATGTAGATGCGGTGGGACACGAGGTGTAGATGCGGTGGGACACGAGGTGTAGATGCAGTATGACATGAAATGGAGATGTGGTATGACATTAAGAGCAGATGTCATAGGAAGCTAAGAGTAGATGTGGTAAGACATGAGGTGTATAAGTGGTAGGACACAAAGTGTGAATGCGATAGGACGTGAGGTGTTGACAGCATAGGATAGGAGTTGTAGATGTGGTAGAAAAAAAGGTGTAGATATGGCAGGAAACCAGGAGTAGATGCGGTAGGATACGAGGTGTAGATGCGGTACGACTAGAGATAGGAAGGCTTGGAAAAAAAACATTATTTTTCCATTTTTTTCCAAAGCCTTTTATTATGTTAAATCGTTTGAATAGTATGTCATAAATATATTATTTATCATTAGAAAACATATTCTATTCTTTTTTCCCTAATGTTTCCATTTTTCTTCCAGGCTTTCCCATTTCTAGGTAGGACACGAGGAGTAGATGCAGAGGGATATGAAGTGTAGATGTGGTAGGACACGAGGTGTAGATGTGGTAGGACGTGAGGTGTAGATGTGGTAGGATACAAGGTGTAGATGTCGTAAGATATAAGGTGAAGATATGGTAAAATACGAGGTATAAATGTGGTAGGATACAAGGTGTAGATTCATTTTGACAGAAGATGAAGATGCAATAGGACACAAGGTGTAGATGCGGTAGAACACGAGGTGTAGATGCGGTAGGACACGAGGTGTAGATGCGGTAGGACACGAGGTGTAGATGCGGTAGGACACGAGGTGTAGATGCGGTAAGACACGAGGTGTAGATGCGGTAAGACACGAGATGTAGATATGGTAGGATATGAGCAGTGGATGTGGAAGGACACGAGGTATAGATGAGGCAGGATACAAGATGTAGATGTGGGAAGGCACGATGTCTATGTGTGTCGGGAAACGAGGAGTAGATGTGGTAGGACACAAGGTATAGAGGTCTTAGAATGCAGGTTGTAAATATGGTAGTATACTACGTGTAGATTTGTTTGGATATGAGGTATAGATGTGCTGCAATACGAAGGTGTAGATGTCTTAGGACACAAGGTGTATATGCACTAGGATTCAAGGTGTAGATGCAGTATTACATGATGTATAGATATGGAAGGATATGAGGAATAGATGTGAGAGGATACGAGATGTGAATGTCTAAGGAAAGAAACAAAATGTAGATGTGGTAGAACACGAGGTGTAGATGTGGTAGAACACGAGGTGTAGATCTGGTAGAACACGAGGTGTAGATGTGGTAGAACACAAGGTGTAGAGGTCATGGCAGGGGCATTGACTAATCCGAATGGCAACACCAGATATTTATAGTGCCTGTCATAAGTATTAAAGGCCATCTTCCACTCATCACCCTCTCGGATGTGGATAAGATTGTAGGTTCCTCATAGATTAAGTTTGGTAAAGACCTGAGCTCCACGCAACCAGTCAAATAGTTTGGAGATGAGTGTCAGTGGGTACTTGTTCTTGACTGTGATTGCATTAAGCCCCCGATAGTCAATGCAGGGTCTAAGAGTTCCATCCTTCTACCTCACAAAGAAGAAACCCGCCTCGGCTGGACTGGCCCGTATATGAGGAGGGTAGAGGTCTCGGAACTCCAGGGCTTACCTGCCAGGGCCTTCTCTCTTGGTAAATCTCCTTGGTCCTCTCCTGAAACCGCAGGTCGATCCTGATGGCCAACGTGGTCAAGGCATCCAAAGAAGCAGGAACCTTATGCCCAGCTGACTTATCCTTGATTTGCCTGGTAAGCCCCTCCCAGAAGGCGGCCACCAGAGCTTCATTATTCCATGCCAATTCTGAGGCTAGGGCTAACTTTAGCACGTCTGGATATGAAGGGATGCAGAAGGAGCTCGAAATGAAAGGTGCATTGATTAACAAAACGTCGGCACAGACCGAATTCTCCTTCATAGCGAGACGGTGCCGCCAACGGGGGTCCGAAACCTGGAGTGACACTTGCAGATGGAACTGGTGTGGCGACGGTGGACATGGTTGGGGGTGCTAAGTTAACATGGCAGCCGAGATGTTGTCGAGCCGAGTACTCACGTCACGCAAAAAGGTCAGGATCTGTTCCTGTCTCTATCGCTGCAATGCAAGTTCCTGGAATAACTCTGGTAGATCTCTATGGTGAGATTCAGCGGGCTCCATGGCTTGGTGTACTGTTTTTTAATGGTGGTGGATCCAATATGTCTCCCTGCTAAGTAGAACCACCCAATAGGATAGACAGCTGACATTAAGGTGAAAACAGAACAGAATGTGGGAACTCGATATAAATAACGAGAATGGGCCTGGACTCAGATGGATGAAGTGTCCCTGTTTTGGAGATACTCCTAAAAGTGGAGAGATCCAGGCCACCTTTCCTGACTTTGACTTCTAGACGTCCCTACCTACCTGGTGAGGATGGGAATCCAGGGTCATATGCAATGAGCCACGCCGATATGCAGGAGTGAAACCAGAGACAGTCCTGAGCAGAGATTACAGATGCAGAGAATGGACAGACAAACAAAACCCAGCAGCAGGCACACAGGAAGCTGAAACACACCAAGACACGGTAAAAACTTGTTTAGGATACATAAGAAACTGAATACAGATTAGAAGGCTGCATCAGCAGTTTGCATGCAGTCATATGGTGGGGTCTGGAGAGTTTAAATAGGAAGCTGATTACAAATCCCCACAGACTGTGCAGAGGAGCTAGCCACATTAACCCTGTGAGTGCTGGAAGACACAGAAACAGACTCACGAGACAGGACAGCGCCTCGGTCTGCAGAAGCTAACAAGGTGTAGGAGTGGTAGGACACGATGTGTATGTGTCTTAGGACACAAAGTGTTGATGTAGTAGGATTAAAAGTTTAGATGTGGTAAGGCACGGGGTGTATATTTCTTAGAATACAAGGTGTAGATATGGTAGGACACGTCATGTAGATGTGGTAGGACATGAGGTATAGACATGGTAGGACATGAGGTGTAGATGTGGCAGGATATGAGGTAAAGATGTGGGAGGATATGAGGTGTAGATGTGGTGGAATACGAGTTGTAGATGTAGTACAGAAGGTGTAAATAGGATACAAATGTTTATAAGTCTTAGGACACGAGGTGTAGATGCATTGCGGTAGACTTCAAGGTATAGATGCGATAGGACACAAAGTATAGATGTGGTAGGATATGAGGAGTAGACATGGAAGGACACGAGGTGTAGATGTGGAAGGACACGATGTGGACATGAGGTGTAGATGTGGTTAGACAGGAGGAGTAGATGTGGTAGGACACAAGGTGTAGATATCTTTGGAAACAAGATGTAGATGTGGTAGGCCACAAGGTTGTTAGAGATGGGGTTACCACTGCGGGCGCTGGTGTCTGGGTGAGGCAGAACGCTCGTCCTGAAGCTGCGGGGGCCTGGCAGTCGTCTCTGGGGATCCCCCGCTCTGGTGGTTGGTCGTGGCTGTGCTCTGGTCGGTGCACGCCTCCGGGGGGAGGTGTCCTTGTGATTCCCACGCGGTACCCACCTGCCGGTCTCCCTGTCCCTCCTTTCTTGGGGTCCCTGTCCCTAGTGCAGCGCAGGGACCGTCACCCAGTTGTCGCCCTGGGGCCTAGCCCAGGGGGGCAAGTAGGTAGGGACACGGGAGAGGGCTGGCATAGGGACCCCCTGTCCACCTGTGCCGGCCAGCCATAACAGAAACACTGGCCTATATTGCTGCTTGGTACCAGTTTCAACCTCCACGCTTGACCCCTGATATGAAGGCTGTTGCGGCGCTTGCTAACCAGGTGCAAGTCTTCACTGGTTTGGTGCAGGACCTGTCAGCTCAGCTCCAGTGTCAGGAGCAGTCAGCTACCAGTGCTTAGGTCATAACTGCTGCAGTCCCGGGGTCGGGGGTCGAGCTTAAGGTGTCTCTGCCTGACGTTTTTTCGGGTGACCATGGGACCTTTTTCTTGTTTCAGGAAGCGTGCACGTTATATTTTGAATTATGTCCCCACTCGTCTGGTTCGAAATACCAGAGGGTGGGCATAATTATTTCACGTTTTAGGGGCGACCCTCAAAATTGGGCATTCTCGCTACCTTCTGACTCACAGCCCCGCCAATCGGTACATGCCCTTTTTATGGCCCTTGGGCAAATTTATGACGAGCCAGATAGGGCGGGGTACGGCGTGAGTAAGTTATTGGGTCTTCCGCAGGGAGAACGTTCCGTGGAAGAATTCTGCTCCCAGTTTCATCAGTTTTGTGTGGAGTCAAGATGGAATGACCGCGCTATGAAAGATTTATTTCTTACTGGGTTGTCTGAGTCTGTTAAAGATCTGTTGTTGTCATACCCAGAACCCGAGACGCTAGAACAGGCTATGACTATCGTGGTAAAGGCCGGCAGTCGTCTTAGGGCCCGACGTAAGACTCAGACCGAACTGCCCGTGACCCGGTCCTAGAATCCACCCTTGACCTCAGCTACCAACGAAGTTGAGGCAATGGAAGTGGGCTCTATGTCTCCAAAAGAGCGCAAGAAACTCCGGCTCAGGAATCGACTATGCCTTTATTGTGGAGGTCCTGGTCATCGGGTCGCCAACTGCCCCAAGAAACAGCCGCCATAAAACTTCCGCTCCTAGGCAATGTCCAGAGGGATCGCCTAGGAGCTCAGGTACTTCCAGAATGTTTCAAATTGTTTGTGCTGTTCTCTATTTCATATAATGTTCATCACCTCAACGGTTGGGCCTTTATTGATTCAGGGGCTGCCGCGAACTTCGTTAATTTTGAATTTGTCAAGTCTATGTCTGCATGTCTTTTACTGGTGAATCCTCCTATCCGGATCTTGGGTATTGATTCCACTCCGTTGTCAGTGGGGTTAATCAGTACAAGGACTCCTGAACTAGTTTTTTCTGTAGAGACGCTACATTCTGAGGTGTGTTCATTTTTGGTGATTGAGAGCCTTTCCGTTGATTTAGTCCTTGGGTTACCCTGGCTCCGGCTTCACATTTCCCAGTTTTATTGGTTAACCTCTGAACCAGTGCAATGGGGGCAGGGTTGCAATGAGCATTTGGTCTCAGTCCAGGTGCATTCCACTGAGTGTCAGGTAAAGGAGTTACCTCTGTATATTGAGGATTTTTCTGACGTGCTTTCGAAACAACTGTCTGAGATGTTGCCCCAGCACCGGGAATGGGATTGCAAGATCGATCTTATTCCCGGGAGCAAGATCCCCAAGGAGGAATATATAACTTAACGGTTCCGGAACGCGAGGCAATGAAGGAGTATATTACGGAGAGTCTCGCCAAGGGACATATACATCCTTCCGAATCACCCGCTTTATCCCTGATTCCTGACCTTCTCAACCAGGTTGTAGGGGCCCGTTGGTTCTCCAAGCTTGATCTTCGGAGAGCCTATAATTTCATCCGCATCAGGGAGGGGGACAAATGGAAAACAGCGTTTAATACTCCTTTAGGGCATTTTGAATGTTTACTCAGCCCATTCGGGTTATGTAATGCGCCAGCTATTTTTCAAGGTTTTATGAACACCATTTTCCACGACATCCTGGGCACATACAGGGTTGTATATTTGGATGACATTCTGATATTCTCTTCTGATTGAGAGAGCCATGTTAAGCATTTATGGACAGTTCTTTGCCGCCTTAGAGCCCATCACTTGTATGCTAAGTTTGAGAAATGCCTTTTTGGGGTACAGGAGATTGCTTTTCTGGGATATGTCATTTCTCCATCAGCCATCCGGATGGACTTGGACAAGGTCAAGGCCATCACCGAATGGGTGCAACCCACCAACTTAAAGGCATTACAACGCTTTTTGGGGTTCGCAAACTTTTATCGGAAATTTATTAAGAACTTTTCAGTGATGGCCAAACCCTTGACTGACCTGACCAAAAAGGGGGAAAGGGTTGATTCCTGGTCACAGGAGGCGGTTAAGGCCTTCACACTTCTCAAGAGGTCTTTTTCCACAGCACCGGTTTTGGCTCAGCCGGATTTAGATAGTCCGTTCATCATTGAAGTGGATGCCTCTGAGCATAGTATGGGGGCAGTCCTCCAAACCTGTGCGTTCTTTTCCAGGAAGTTCAACCAGGCAGAACGTAACTTTAATATTGGCAACAGTGAATTTTTGGCCATTAAATTGGCATTTGATGAATCGAGACATTTCTTATAGGGTGCTCGTCATACTATTACGGTCTTCACGGACTATAAGAATTTGGTTTATCTAGGGTCCGCCAATCACTTGAACGCTCGTCAGACTAGTTGGGCAATGTTTTTTTCACGCTTCAATTTTGGAGTCACATATGTGCCTGGGTCCAAAAATGTCAAAGCTGATGCTTTGTCCCACAGCTTTGGGGGACCTGAGGTAGAGGAGCCTCAGCCGGAGGCTTAGCAGTCCATTACCGAAGGCCTCCATGAGGGGAGTTTATTTGTTTCCAGGGCCTTGAGGCTTATCATACTGGAGGAATTTCATTTGTCAGTCTTAGCAGGTCATCCAGGATTTCGAGGCACTCTGGAGCTGTGTGGTCGTCTGTATTGGTGGCCACAAATGTCTCGGGACATAGGGGAATTTGTCAAGTCCTGCCCTATTTGTGCCCGAGGGAAGAGTGTACGGAGACAGCCTCTGGTCTTCTGATTCCTCTTCCCATCTCGGAGTGACCATGGGCCCATCTGTCGATGGATTTTATTACCGACTTGCTCGAGTCCCAAGGTCATCTTGGTGGTCGACAGATTTTCCAAGATGGTGCATTTTACTGCCCTTAAGAAGCTTCCGTCCGCTCCTGAGCTAGCCACCATATTTATCAAGGAGATTGTCCGCCTGCATGGGGTTCCCAAAGATATAGTTTCTGACTGGGGAGCCCAATTTGTTGCCGGTTTTTGGAGGGCTTTTTGTAGGGGTATCGGTATCAGGTTGTCGTTTTCCTCTGCCTTCCACCCGGAGTCTAATGGGCAGACAAAACGTATGAACCAGGAACTGTTTCAGTACCTCAGAATGTACGTGAGTGATTGTCAGAGTCTCTGGGTCAATTATTTAGCGTTGGCTGATTTGCCATCAATAACCATACACATTCGGCGTCTGGTGTTTCTCCCTTCTTCTGTTATTTTGGTTTTAATCCTAGTGTCACAGTATCCTTCTCCTCCTCCTCTAACAATCCTTCTGCAGACACTCGGGTCCAGGACCTGCGGGAAGTGTGGGAGAAGGTGCGTGGCAACTTGGAGCAGTCCAGGGGTGCGGTGTTAAGGAGGAGCAGAAGTACCCGTACCATTTCGGAAACTTTTTCTGTGAGCTAGTTAGTATACTTTTCTTCCAAGAATTTGAAATTAAAAGTGCCTTCTTTGAAGCTAGCTCCCAGATTTGTGGGCCCTTCTCTAGTCACCAGAGTGGATAATCCCTGCCGGACACGTGGAGAATCCTTAAGAGTCGCTCCCTAAGAGGTACGTCCCTCCAGTGGTAGGTAGGGACACGAGAGGGCTGGTGTAGGGACCCCCTGTCCATCTGTCCCGGCCAGCCGTAAGAAAGGTATAGATGTCTTAGGAAACAAGATGCAGATGGTGTAGATGTGGTAGGACACGATGTGTTGATGTGCTGGGATTGAAGATGTAGATGTGGTAGATGTCTTAGAATACAAGGTCTAAATATGGTAGAACATGAGGTGTGGATGTGGTAGGACACGAGGTGTAGATGTGGGAGGATATGAGGTGTAGATGTCTTCGGACACAAGGTGGAAATGTTACAGTATTGGATACTAGTTGTAAATGCGGTAAGACACGAGGTTGAGATGTGGTAGAATACAAGGTGCAGATGTCTTAGGACACCATGTTAAGATGTGGTTGGACATGGGGTGTAGATATGGTGGGACTCGAAGTGTAAATGTGGTAAAACACAAGGTGTAAATGTGGTTGGATACAAGGTGTGAATGGATTATGACACGAGATGTAGATATGGTAGGATATGAAGTGTAGATGTAGTAGAACACAATGTGTATGTGTCTTAGAACACGAGGTGTGGATGTGGTAGGACACAAGATGTATCTGTGTCGGTACTCGAACCCAGGACCTCCTGTTCCCATACCGGCATTAGAATTCCCTGCTGAACCTAGCCTTTTTTCTACTATCTGCTACAGAACCTACTGTCCAGCCCTTAGTCTAGCTCTGCCTGTTCCTGATTAGAATGCACTGTAAAAGCCTGACCTTGCCACTCCCTCATTTCGAGATTATTGTGCTCTTTGCCTTGATCAATTGTTACCACCTAAACCTGCTCCTCTACTGCAAACATGATTACCAGATACCAATTCCTGGCTTCCATCTGACTATGCTTTCCACCTCATCCATCTGCATTGCAACGTGACTACCTGCTGACGACATCCAGATTCCTTCTGACTACTCTCTGGTCCTGCACGGCTTCTACACCCATGGCTCCTATCCAGCACCAGTAAGACATTACAAAAAAATCTCCGCCAAAACATGGAGTCTGTAGCGGCCACTCTAACTAAACAGGTTACGGAGCTACAGGAATTTTGTGCCTCCTACCAAGAAAAGGTTGCTAGTATGCAACAAGAGATCGAGCGATTACAGAGGCAACTTCCAGAGATGTGCAATTCCGCACCAGATGTCCACATGCCGCTGCAAGCAAAATTTGCAGGAGATCTTCGCCAGTATCAAGGTTTCCTAAATCAATGCTGAATCTATTTTCAGACTCAGCCCACCTTGTTCACTAGTGACTGGAAAACAGGGACTTTTTTTTATCATCAACCTCCTCACTGATAAGGCGCTTGCCTGGACCTCACCATACGTGGAGAACAACAGTAATCTTCTTGATAGCCTCAATGCCTTCACAACAGCTATGGGTCAAATCTTTGATGATCCAAACCTCTGTGCCATGGCTGAAGGGAGGTTACACAACCTACGACAAGGGTGACACTCCGTTTCAGAGTATATGGTGGAATTTCATCGCTGGGTGAATGATACCACATGGAATCCAGCAGCACAACAGAGCCAAATCCGCTGGGGATTATCTGAGTGTGTTAAGGATAAACTTGCCAGAGTAGAGACCCCGGATAACCTGGAAGAATTCATTCAGCTGTGTATCTGGATTGACAAGAGTCTTTCCGAGTGGCAAAATGAGAGACTGCAGGGTTTTGGTACCAATATCTATTACTCCTTCAGTCAATCCTTATTGTGCCCCCAACCAAGGACTGAAGCCGCACCTGAACGGATGCAGGTTGACATCGTCTGCAAACCTCTCTCCAACACTGAAAAAGAAAGGCGCCGGGCTAAAAATATGTGCCTTTATTGTGGAAGCTCAGGAAATTATGCCCTAAACTGTCCAAACAAATTCCAAAGGACTCTCGCTCTAACCAGTGTCAACACCACGACCAATCCAGCCATCATGAAACAAGGGGATGCCACCAAACACACTTTTGCACCAGTAGTTCAAGATGGTGTGAAAACCCTTTCCCGTGTTCCACCATTTTGTCCTCCCAATAGGGATGTTAACGGGTAATCTGAAGACAAAGTGCTCCTCAATGTGGGATTCCGGAGTGGGAAGAAACTTCATGAATTTAAGGTTCGTAAGTGACAAAAACATTGCCACTAGACTTAAAGGGGTTCTGACATGAAAAAAAAAAATTAACTCACCTTGCCTGGCTCGGACCGATCGCCAGGCATGTCCCCTCCATCCGGCATCTTCTTCTGTGGCTTCTAGAAGCAGAGCAGGAGCGGTCAAAATGACTGCTTCCTGCTCTGCTCCATCTTTCAGCCACTTCCAAGGTAAACGGACGGGTCGCCCACAGCAGGCACGTCACAAGCAGTGCTTGCTGTGGGTGGCCCGTCCATCCTGGCTGAACTCTGAGATTCTGCACGTGCACCTCTCCACTGCGCATGCACACAATCCCAGAGGGGGGCGGCCCCCGTCCTTGGCTCGTCGGAGGAAGAAGACTGCCTGCTGGGAGATGACCCCCTGATGACAACATCAACAGAACACAAGGTAAGTATTGTGTTTTTATGCTTTAACAGCCAAAAATCGTGGGTTCTCTGTGTCCATAAGGCAGACCAGGGAACAATGGCTGTTAAAGCATAAAAACATTATTCATGTCAGAACCCCTTTAAACCTATACCTATTGATATGGAAACCATGGTGTCAGGACTCGGGGTCCGGGAAACTGGAGGTCCCTGAAAACCCGCAACCCCTGTCCCTACCTACTTGCCCCCCTGGGCTAAGCCCCAGGGCAACAACTGGGCGATGGTCCCTACACTCACTAGGGAAAGGGAACACAGGGACTAACAAACAAACAGACACTGGAACAAACAACAGCAAGGAGAGTCAGACTATCCTGGTCGGCAACGAGAGGGTAGGTGGTACAAGAGGGTCAGACAAAGGCAATGTCAGGTCCAAAAACAGGGAGTCAAAAGTCAGGAGTCACATCAAGAAGTACTCTGGTGTAGCATGAAGAGCAAACTAACACTGGCACTGGTATGCAGACACAAGCAAGTTTAAATGCTGTCAGAGCTCCCGCCCCAGCAGCTGATTGGGGCAGGGAGCCTGACAGCAGCTGAGTGCACCCAGAAGCACCAGGGAACCCGCCTTCAGCCCTGCAGGAGGCAGAGAAGCAGATACAAGCTGGGTAGCCACGGTACCGAGGACGCCTCGCAGGGCAATACCCACTGCGTCCCTAGCAACCCGGTGGCAAGGAGGAGCCGGGAGGCAATGGGAGGTGACAAGGACTGGGGCTCCCTGCGCCGCACAGCAGCAGCCGTTGTGACAGGACCGGCGGTTAGGGCACGAGGGAGCCGCGAGCCGCTGGTCCTGATAGTACCCATCTTCTACGGCGTGCCACTGGACCCCCATGGCCTGAGTGGGCTTGAGGGTAAAGGCCCTGTGGAACCGTTGATCCAACAGTGATGCATGTACGTCCCGGGCAGGAATCCATGTATGGCCCTCAGAGCCAAAACCCTTCCAATGTACCAGATATTGTAAAACGCCTCTCACACGCTGAGCATCAATCAAATGCTCTACCTCGTACTCCAGTTCCCCCTGTACAAGTGTAGGAGAGGGCGGGCTCTGGGCGGGCAGAACTGGAGTTACATATTTCTTCAGCAGCCCCTTCTGGAAGACATCATGAATCTTCCATGACTGCGGAAGAGATAGTCTGTACGCCACAGGATTTATCACCTGGGAGATGGTAAACGGACCAACGAAGCGGGGAGCCAGCTTTAGGGATAGAACCTTAAGTCTCAAATTTTTTGAGGCCAGTAACACCTGCTCCTCAACCACAAATGGTGCAGAGATTGTGCGTTTTTTATTAGTTTGACCAAGAAGTTTACCCTGGGAACCCTGAAGGTTCTTACGAACCTGGGCCCAAACTGTGCACAGTTCATCAATGGCAGAGTCCGCAGACGACGTGTCAGAAACTGAGGGCGCAGAAAAAGAGAATCGAGGATGGAAACCATAATTACAAAAGAACGGCGACACCTGAGAAGACGAATTAACATGGTTTTTAATGGCAAACTCGGCGAGAGGTAGAAAGTTAAGCCACCGATGTTGATTGTCTGAAACGAACAGTTGCAGGTATTGAATTAGTTCTTGATTCATCCTCTCAGTTTGCCCGTTCGACTTGGGATGAAAAGTCGACGAAAAGGACAAACCAATATTCAATTTTCTGCTCACCAAAAGCAAGCGACACACTGTACACCTCTATCTGAGACCACGTCTTCAGGAACCCCATGCAACCGCACCACCTCCTTCATAAACATGTCAGTAAATAGTTTGGCATTAGGTAACTTGCTCAGAGGAACGAAATGTGCCATCTTGGAGAACCGATCAACAATGACCCAAATGACCATATTCCCCTGTGACGGCGGCAAATCAGTAATGAAGTCCATGGACAGATGTGACCAGGGCCTGGACGGAATAGGCAAGGGAAGAAGAGGCCCCTGAGGACATCTCCTGACACTCTTCCCCCAGGCGCACACCGAAAAACGGTGACAAACCCCCGAACGTCCCTAATTATATGAGGCCAACAATAATTTCTGGAAAGTAATTCCTGAGTTCCCCGGATACCAGGGTGACCAGCAAGGACCGAGGCATGTGTCTCCTCTAACAACTTTAACCTTAATGGTAAAGGAACGAATAGTTTGCCTTCTGAAAGGGCTTCAGGGGCAGATTGCTGCGCTGCCTGAATTAGCGGTGAGAGGTCAGAGGAGACAGGGGAAAGGATAGTCTCAGGCTCTCACATCAGAGGTTCTGGAGTACCAAAACTCCTGGATAAGACATCCGCCTTAACGTTCTTCGAACCAGGTCGGTAGGTAACCAAAAAGTTAAAATGAGAAAAGAGCCCAACGAGCTTGTCGAGCATTCAACCTCTTAGCAGAATCTAAATATATAAGGTTTTTATGGTCTGTGAGTACCATGATCTGATGGCGTGCTCTCTCCAAAAAATGCCTCCACTCCTCAAATGCCCATTTTATAGCAAGTAACTCACGATTGCCTATATCATAATTCCGTTCTATAGAGGAAAATTTTCTAGGGAAGTAAGCACACGGTATAAGATTCATGAGTGTGGACGACCCCTGAGAAAGTACCGCCCCTACTCCAAACTCGGAGGCATCCACCTCCACCACAAATGGGCAAGACAGGTCTGGTTGGACAAGAACGGGCGCGCAGGAAAAGGCAGCCTTCAGGGTAGTGAAGGCCGCCAGCGTATCTGGAGACCAGGTACTCACATCCACCCCTTTCCTGGTGAGATCTGTTAAGGGCTTAGCCACCACAGAGAAGTTCTTAATGAACTTGTGGTAATAATTAGCGAACCCCAAGAACAGCTGTAGGGCCTTTAGAGTGACTGGTTGGGCCCACTCCGTGATGGCTTTTTACCTTCCCCGGATCCATCTGGATATCCCATGGAGTAATGACATACCCTAAAAAGGATATATTCTGCGCCCCAAAGACACATTTTTCAATCTTAGTAAATACCTGGTTAGCCCTGAGTCGAGTTAGGACAGTTTGAACATGTACCTGGTGTGTCTCCCAGTCGGGGGAAAAAAATTAGAATATCATCTAGGTATACTACGACGAACACACCCATGATATCCTGAAAAACTGAGTTCATGAACCCTTTAAAAATAGCAGGGGCGTTACACAACCCAAAAGGCATGACCAGGTACTCAAAGTGACCAAAAGGTGTATTGAATGCCATCTTCTACTCATCCCCCTCCCGAATACGAATGAGGTTGTAAGCTCCCCTTAGGCCAAGTTTAGAGAACCACTGGGCACCGGTGACCTGGTTGAGGAGGTCAGGGATAAGCGGAAGGGCATACTAGTTTCTTACAGTGATTTTGTTTAGCTCTTTGTAATCAATACAGGGTCTGAGACCCCCGTCCTTTTTCTCCACAAAGAAACACCCAGCCTCTACTGAAGACTCGGAGGGCCGGATGTGCCCCCTGGCCAAACTATCCTGGATATAATTCCTTTATAGACTCCCTCTCTGGAACTCTAACATTATAGATGTGGCCTTTAGAAAGTTTGGCCCCCAGAATCAACTCTATCTTGCAATCCCATTCTCTATGGGGAGGCAAGGCTTCTGATAGCTGTTTAGAAAAGGCATCTGAAAACTCAGAGAGGTAGTCAGGTAGTTCAACTCCTTAATAGCTGGAGATATCCACCTCCACCGGGTGCACTTGGCTGGCACAGCGAGAACCCCACTTGACCAGTTCTAACGTGCCCCAGTTAATTATGCGGTTGTGTTCCCTTAGCCAGGGGAGGCCTAACACAATATCCACAAACAGGTTCTTCACAACCAGAAAAGTACAGGACTCAGTATGTAAGGCCCCTACAGTGAAGCGTAACTCCGGGGTAACCAGACTTACAAGACCAGCCTGCAAGGGAGTAGAGTCAACACCAAAGACCATAATTGGGGGGTCTAAGCGGAGAAAATACCCAGACAGTTTAGCCACAAAATCAAAGTTAACAAAATTAGCAGCAGCTCCAGAATCAAGAAACGCTTGCCCGGCTCGCTAGAAAGACTGGAATTCTAAAGTGCAGGGCAACAACATTTTTGACCTTACAGGGAGTACCTTAGCTGCTAGACAGTTCTTCCGACAACTGCCTAGGAGTGGACGTTTTCCTGCCATGGCTTTTTCTCGCAGGTCACGATGCGATGACCCGGCTCCCCACAGTAGAGACAGAGGTTCATCCTGAGGCGATATTCCCGACGTTGCTTCAGGGTCATGGTTCCCAGCTCCATGCGTTCTGCAGAGGGAGAGGTTAAGGCCGGAACTACTGGAGATGTAGACATACGGACAGGACTGGTCCGAGTTGAGCATCTGACACTCAAGTGTCGGTCGGCCCTGATAGCCAGGGACATGGTTTGCTCCAAGGTCCTAGGCTCCGGTTGAGTCACCAAGAGGTCCTTGAGGCTCTCCGACAGACCAGCTAAAAACAGATCCTACAAGGCCACATCGTTCCACCCAGACTCTGTGCAGTGTTGGCGAAATTCAGAACTATAGTCCCCAGCCACCCTCCGCCCCTGATGCATGGCCAGGAATTTAGAGTTTGCAAGGGCAGCACAGTCAGGTTTGTCATACAGCTGGCCCAAGGCAGCAAAAAAGGCGTCTAGTGACTATCGGGTGGGAGAGTCAGCTGAAAAGGAGAAGGCCCAATTTTGGGGTTCTCCCCTCAGGCAAGTTATCACGAAACCCACCTTCTGGTATTCAGTGCCAGAGGTGTGGGGTCGGAGGTCAAAATAGAGCTTGCAGCCTTCCCTTAATGCAAAAAACAGACTTCTGTCCCTGGAGAAGAAGTCTGGGGGTGTTGGCCATGGTTCAGACACTGTATCAGGAACGGGAGAGGGCTGCACAATATTAGAATCCCCTAGCTGCTCCTGATGCTGCAGGCGAGAAGTCAGGTCCTGAACCAGGTCCGTCAGAATCTGGACCTGGTTAGCCAAGGCCGCCACAGCCTCCATAATAGAGGGGTTCAAGGTTGCTGGTCGGATGTAGGGATCCGACTTCCTTTTGGCCAGTGTTACTGTTAGGACTCGGGGTCTGGGAAACTGCAGGTCCCTGAAAACCCGCAACCTTTGTCCCTACCTACTTGCCCCCCTAGGCTAACCACCAGGGTGACAACTGGGCGACAGTCCCTGCACTCACTAGGGAAGGGGAACACCGGGACTAACAAACAGACAGACACTGGAACAAACAACAGCAAGGAGAGTCAGACTATCCATGTCGGCAACAAGAGGGTATGCGGTACAAAACAATATTATTATTAAAAATCGCTATGCTCTCCCAATAATCCCAGAACTGCTGGTGAGGCTTCTGGCAGCCAAGGTCTTTACTAAACTGGACCTCAGGGGAGCATATAATCTGGTATGGATCTGCTTTTAGAACAAGATATGGACACTTTGAATCTGTAGTGATGCCGTTTGGTCTCTGCAATGCTCCTGTTACCTTCCAACACTTTATCAATGACGTATTTCAAGAACTGTTGGATCAATTCGTAATGGCATATCTCGCTGACACCCTCATCTTCTGTGGCAATTTAGAGGAACAACGCAGGCACGTTCAGGTGGTCTTGAAACGACTTCAAAAGAATAACCTCTACATCAAACTAGAAAAGTAGCAAAGATGCAAGAAAAAATCTCAGCGCTCCGGCAGTATAGAAATTGGTATAGAATATGCCGGAGCGCTGAGATTTTTTCTTGCATCTTTGTTTCTTCTCTCTGCCTTATATATGACCAGAGCCTGCTCAAGACGCCCTCCCACCTATGAGATGTTTCTGAAACCGGCGGACCTTTTTTCCTAAGTGATTCATTCATCTCTTGCAACATCATTATCTCTTTGTCCCTCCACGGAGCACCGCCTATTTGATCTTGTTTAAACTAGAAAAGTGTGAATTTGACAGACCCAAATGCAATTCCTGGGATACATTATCTCCCCAGATGGCCTAAGTATGGATCTCAGCAAGATTAAAGCCATCCTGGATTGGCCCGTTCAAAGAAATTTGAAGGAAGTACAGCGCCTGATTGGTTTCTCAAACTTTATCAAGGACTTTTCAAAACTCATCTTTCCTTTCACCTGTATGGTGGGCTTATTAGTGGGTAATTATGATTGTTTTTCTTTTTTTGGTTCACGACGCCAGTGCCTTTGGGCGTGGTTTGTAGTAGTGAGTAATGAGGTGTTGAATAACACACAGAGCCAGATATTCTGCTTAACTTGTAGTAAACACGGTGTTATTAAGTCAGACAACACACACAGTGAGGAACAAATGATATCTCCAGCGAATTACCAGTGAATTATATACAATTTCCAACAATAAAGATACTTGTGTATAACATGTTCATATACTGAGATCTAACTCTGAATTTCTTTTCTCTATCTCTCTTCATATCTACGTCTCCTTATCTCCCATTCTTCTTCTCAGCTCTCTTATTTATCCTGTCCTCTGCATCTCCTCTTCTCATCACTGCGACAGCTCACTCTCCCTGCGACAGCAGACTCCCCACTACTCACTGTCATAGCTGACTCTCCTTCTCTGCTTCTCTTTGTTTCTCCGCTTCTCCCCTGCTTTTCTCTTTCTTCTCCCTCCTGCGACAGTTGTGTCCCCCTATATATCGCCTCTGTCACCTGACCAGTCTGTCTGCAGCCAATCACAACCTATTTGGTTGCTAGGCTACCTGCATCCCCTGAGTCTCTAGACACTTTCTCTATCTTGTGCAGCTGAATAAAAACAACCTAACTGGTTGCTAGGTTACCTGCATCACCTGTGCAAAATGACTCAGATTAAACCCCTCGGGCCAGTTATTATATTACTGGTCCCCACAGCTAAACCCTTTTTCAGGCCGCTACACCTGCCTCACAAAAAAAGCACACACATTTTCCTGGTCCTCGGAGGCACAAGTCGCTATGGAGAAAATAAAGACTCTGTTTACTTCGGCACTGGTGCTGATCCACCCAAGACCAGAGTTGTCTTTTATCGTAGAGGTGGACACCTTCAACTCTGCTTTCTGGCTATCAAGGTGGCTTTCACCAAATGGAGACACCTCTTGGAAGGAGCCCATCATCCAGTAACTGTTCTTACTGACCAAAAAAATTTTGAATTTATCTATACTGTCAAGAGGTTATCTGCTAGACAAGCACAATGGGTCCTGTTCTTCTCCAGGTTTAACTTTGTTGTGTTCTACGGCCCCGGTTTCCAAAATGGCAAAGCAGATGCATTGTCCAGGATATTTTCAGAGCCTGAAGAGAAGTCAAATACAGACCACATAATTCTTTCCCCAAAGAATTTTTTAGGTTCCTGCCTCATCCATTTGTACTGCAAACGTGATTACCCAATAACAAGTCTTAAGGTCCAGATAAATTACATCCTAGGATACTAAAGGAAGCAGCAGAGGTAATTGCTGGAACACTTGCCATAATTTTTGAAAATTCCTGGAGAACAGGAAAAGTCCCAGAAGACTGGAAAAGGGCAAATGTTATCCCTATCTTCAAGAAAGAGAAGAAGGTGGATCCAGGAAACTACAGGCCTGTGAGCCTGACTTCTATACTGGGAAAGATACAAGTACATGGATAAAAATGGAGTAATTAACCAGAGCCAGCATGGGTTTGTAACAAACAAGTCATGCCAGATGAATCTAATTTCCTTCTATGACAGAATCACTGACTGGTTTGATCAGGGAAATGCGGTGGTTATAGTATATCTTGACTTTAGTAAAGCATTTGACAAAGTATCTCATACCATACCTATTTTAAAAAATATGGGATTGACAAGGCAACTGTTAGGTGGATTCACAACTGGCTGAGTGATCATACTCATAGAGTGGTCATAAATGGCTGCACATCCAAGTGGAAGAATGTATCAAGTGGGGTACCACTAGGCTCTGTCCTAGGCCCAATGTTGTTCAACATTTTTATAAATGATCTGGAGGAGGAAATTGATGGGAAACTGATCAAATTTGCTGACGACACAAAGCTAGGAGGGATAGCTAACACTAGAGAAGAGAGGGAAAGTATTCAAAAAGATCTAGAAAAGCTTGAACAGTGGATGGCGACTAACAGAATGGTATTTAACAAGGAGAAATGCAAAGTCCTACATCTGGGCAACAAACAAGAAAAAAGCCCATACAGAATGGGAGGAATTGGGCTAAGCAGCAGCATATGTGAAAAAGACTTGGGTATACTAATAGATCATAGACTGAACATGAGTCAACAATGTGATGCAGCAGCCAAAAAGGCAAACACAATTCTGGGATGTATTAAGAGAAGCACAGAGTCTAAATCATGTGAGGCAATTATCCCCCTCTAGTCTTCCTTAGTCAAACCTCATCTGGAATACGGTGTCCAGTTCTGGGCACCCCACTTTAAAAAAGACATAGACAAACTGGAGCAAGTTCAGAGAAGAGTTACCAAAATGTTGAGCGGTCTGCAAATCATGTCCTATGAGGGATGGTTAAAAGATCTGGGAATGTTTAGCTTGCAAAAAAGAAGGCTGAGAGGAGACTTAATAGCTATCTACAAATATCTGCAGGGCTGTCACACTGCAGAGGGATTAGCCCTATTCTCATGAGCACAAGAAAAGACTAGAAGCAATGGGATGAAATTGAAAGAGAGGAGACACAAATTAGATATTAGAAAAAACTTTCTGACAATGAGGGTGATCAATGAGTGGAACAGGTTACCACAGGAGGTGGTGAGTTCTCCTTCAAGGGAAGTGTTCAAACAAAGGCTGGACAAATACTGTCTGGGATGATTCAATGAATCCTGCACTGAGCAGGAGGTTAGACCCGATGACCCTGGAGGTCCCTTCCAAGTCTACCATTCTATGATTCATTTGTACTGCAAATGTGATTACCCAATAACGACTGCTGGCTTCCATCTGACTATGCTTTCCACCTCATCCATTTGTACTGCAACGTTACTACCTGTTGACAACATTCAGATTCCTTCTGACTACTCTCCGGTTCCACGCAGCTTCTACACCAGCGGTCACTATCCAGCACTAGTAAGACGTTACTAGATGTCTTAGAACACAAGGTGTATATACAGTAGGATTTGAGGTGTAGATGATGTAGGACACGATGTGTAGATGTGGTAGTACATGAGGAGTAGATGTGAGAGGACATGAGATGTATGTGTCTTAGGATATGAGGTATAGATGTAGTAGGATATCAGGTGTCTTAGGAAACAAGGTGTAGATGAGGCTACACAGGAGGTGTAGATGTGGTAGGACATGAGAAGTAGATGTGGAATGACACGAAGTGTAAATGTCTTCGCACAGAAGGTGTAGATGTGGTAGGACAAGGTGTAGATGAGGCAAGACACGAGGTGTAGGTGTCTTAGGACACGATGTGTATGTGTCTTTGGTCATGATGTGTATGTGTCTTAGGACATGAGGTGTAGATGTGGTAGGATATCAGGTGTGGATGTGATATGACATGAGGTGTAGATGTCTTAGATCATGAAGTGTAGATGTGGTAGGATACGAGGTGTAGAAGTGGTGAGATACAAGGTGTAGATGTTGTAGTACAGAAGGTGTAGATGTCTTAGGACACAAGCCGTAGATGTGGTACGACACGAGGTGTAGATGTGCTAGGACATGAGGTGTAGATGTGGAAGGACATAAGGTGTAGATGTGATAGGATACAAGGTGTAGATGTGGGAGGATATGAGATGTAGATGTGGTAGAATACAAGGTGTAGATGTGGTTGGACACGAAGTGCAGATGTCTATCTGAGGTGTAGATATCTCAGGATATGAGTTGTAAATGTGGTAGGACACAAGGTGTATGGATGATGTAAGACACAAGATGAAGTGTCCCGCAACTATCCATATCAATTTGTTGTTCAGAACCATGAGAAAGCTAGTGGACTCAATATTAATTTCCCCCTTCCTCTCTCTCAACTGCCAAGTCTTTGATGTACATGTGGCCATAGGTAGTCCTTTCTTTGGGTGGCAATAAAGTTAAGGCAGTGACAGGTAGATGCTAATTGACCCTCTGCAATGAGGCTTAACAACTTGGGTAGTTCTCACAGATTCCCTTTCTTTTAAAGTTATATTAATGGAGAATCTTTTAATTAAGATTATTAGTTGTATGAAAGTTCTATCCTGATAAAGGTTATATTTTTGGAATCAGGGGGGAAGCTGGTCAAAGCACATCTACATGCATCGAGGTGCGGCCCTCACGAACACCCCGAAATGGCATATCTGTATACCTGGGTATAATTTATATGGCATGCTTAGTATCTATGAATAGGTACATTTTTGATATTAAACATGACGGCCATATCTTCTCGATTGGAGCACCTCCTGGAAAATATGGTCGAATTATTAAATTGGAGTTTCCAACATATTTCCTGTAAATACTCAACCCGCCTTGATGACGTTAGGAAAGGCCGGCGGAGTAGTGGTTCTGCGAAGACTTTAAAACTAAGTGGGTTTTCAACCCAAATTGTCAGACTTCAGAGATACAACCACAGCATAAGGCTGTCTCTTTGCTTCAGTGACTCTGCATGAACAGAAGCTTGGACCATGTATCCCAAATCTGGTATTTTTCGTTAGTTTTTTGCCTGTTATTTTTAAATACTGTTTTGTTGTGTATACTTGATATATATATATGCACTGCTGGGTTTTTTTTAGATTAAATCTGCAATTTATTAGTCAACCTTGTCCATTTTAAAACGAACCATAAACTCCGAAGATTGTGTGCATAATTCATAGTCTGAGTCCCAGCTTCCCTGAACAGCTGGTGGTGGCAGCGTGTTTGTGAGTGTGGAGGGGGGTGGGGGGGAGGGAGTTGCAGGGTGTTGGGCCATCAGAACATAGCAGAGGGTGATCTAAGCTTTCGGTATGCATGCAGAAGCCTGGGAAAGCTGGATACAGATCCACCTGTACTCTTATGACTCTACGTTTGCAATCCTGCTAGAGTGCTCGGAACAGTGAAATGGTGAAATGATCTGTGGTGAAATGGTGATAGAGGCGAGATTGGTCAGGGTCCCCCCTCTCCAATCCGTGACAGATGTGGTAGGACACAATGTGTAGATGTGGCAGGACAGGAGGAGTAGATGTGGCAGGACAGGAGGAGTAAATGTGGTAGATCATGAGGTGTAGATGTCTTAGGACATGAGGGGGAAATGTGAAAGGATACTAGTTGTAGATGTGGTAGGACACAAATTATTTCTGTCTTAGGACACGAGGTGTAGATGTGGTAGAACTGAGATGTAGATACAAGGTACATATTTCTTAGGACAGAAGTTGTAGATGTGGTGGAACATAAGGGGTAGATGTGGTGGGAAACATGGTGTAGATGTGGTGGGACACATGGTGTAGATGTGGTGGGACACAAGGCGTAGATGTTTTGAACTAGGGGTGTAGATATGGTGGGACACAAGGCGTAGATGTTTTGAACTAGGGGTGTAGATATGGTGGGACATGAGGTGCAGATGTGGTAAGACACAAGGTTTAGATATGATAGGACACAAGGCGTAGATGTGATAGCACATGAGGTGTAGATATGGTAGGACATGTGGTGTAGATGTGAGAGGATACAATGTGTAGATGTAGTAGGACACGAGGTGTAGATGTGTTAGGATATGGGGTGTAGATGTGGTATGCTTCGAGTTGTAGATGTTTTAAGACATGAGATATAGATGTCTTAGAACATGAGGTGTAGATGTTGTAGGATAGAAGATGTAGATGTCTTGGGAAAACATTTCTGAACAAGAAGAGGGCATTGACATTTTCTGAGGGCTCCCACGACCTCTCCTCTGGAACATAACCTTTCCATTCTACAAAGAAAAAAGTCTTGTTGTTGCAGGTCTGGCATTTCTGGAGAATTTATTGAGAACAAGTGGTTTGAACAGTTTGACATGAAACAAATTGGGGAGGCGGGAAGGTGTAGCTTGTAGCACATGGAATTCACTCTACTTAATACCGTGAATGGTTCCAAAAATCATGGAGCAAGCTTATAGAAAGGTACTTTCAATCTGATATGCTTGGTAGAGAGCCATTCTTTGTCCCCTGGAATAAACTGCTGCGGAGGTCGGTGCTTGCGATCGGCAAACTTATTCATCTGCGCAGTTGCTCTCTTAAGTGTCGTCTTGGTCTCCTACCATATTCTGGAAAAATTCTCTTCTTACGAAGCTGCTGCTGGGACCTCGGACGTGGTGGAAATAGGCAGGGGAATCCTGGGTTGCTGACCATATACAGTGGAATAAGGGGACCTTTTAGTGGACTCACTGATATGCTGATTATGTGAAAACTCCACCCAGGGCAGCAGACTGGACCAATCCTCCTGATGGGTGTTACTAAAATGGAGGAGGTAATTTTTCAGGATCTGATGAGTACACTCCATCTGTCCATTAGACTGTGGATGGTAAGCGAAGGAGAAGTCTAAAGATATCCCACTGAGGTTATAAAGGCATGCTTGATGAAGAAGATATGCTTGATGAACCTCTCAGCTAGCTGGCTGGCAGATGGTAATCCGGTCAAAGGAACAAAGTGAGCCATTTTGAAGAATTGGTCGACGACCACCCAGATGACTGTGTGACCTCCAGAGGGAGGCAAATCAGTGATGAAGTCCATGGTGATGTGTTGCCATGGAGTCTCGGGAATGGGTAAAGGGCAAAGAAGCCTGGTGGGTTTCTGCTTCAGGGACTTGTTCTGAGCTCAAGTGGGACAAGCGGCAATAAAGCTGCCGATATCCTTCACCATGGATGGCCACCAATAGAGACAACCAATTTATTCAGCAGTCTTACGTTGGCCGGAGTGCCCAGCTATTTCGGAAGAATGTTCCCAGGACAAGACTCCTTCTCTTGGATTTGGACACGAATGTGTTTCCAGATGGAAAATACTTAATGCGGACAGGAGCCACGGTTACCATGCTGGCAGGGTCTATGATAAATTGTGGACCCTTATCAAGGTCATCAGAATCAAAAGCTCTTGATAGCTCAGGTGAGGAGAATGACTCTGATTAATGGTATCATAGATAGAGGTGTGGGGATATTGATCTCTCTTGATATATAGTGCACAGTGATGGACATGCAGGGTATAAGGTAATGGATCTTTTAAAGGGATCGAAACAACATAAGACACTGGGTGCAAATCTTGATGGGGAGACAACAAGAGTGAAATATGCTAAGAATATTTAAAGGATACTGTACAATAATCATGAAGAACTTGTTGGCTTATTGAGATTGAAATACACCATTTTCATGTAGGTACTATATACAATATTGCTCAGGACAACAGGTGTTTGTACAGGTATACTAGAGATTCGCATATCATAGGGAGATCCTATGCTCTTTTACGCTGTGCCCAGATGTTGAGTATGACCAGAGATTTCACCAAGCTGGTCCCCACATGTTTGCACTAATGGTCCCTATATAGCAACTGCAAAACATCAGGAGCAAGGGATGCTCGAGATCGGTAGGAGATTCCTGTGCATGCGCTGTTGTAACCATGGCAATCTAGAGGAGGCCTCTGATCTCGCGGGAACGAGGAGTTATTTCGCGCATGCGCAGTTTGGATAACTATACGCCAAAAAGTAGGTGAACCATGATGCAGATGGACAGGGTACAATGGATGCATTAATCAGTGATAGTTGTAACATTCAGGTGCCGTCCAGTCTAGGATTCCCTCTGATTGGTATGTACATCTTTGTGGGTGTGCTTTTTGATTGGTGGCTGTGTGTTATTGGTGGTTGTTAGATATATATATGTATGTGTTGAGGCTCAGCACTGTATGCTTGAAAAAGCCCTGTGTGACTTTGCAGAATGACCTATTTGTGGATTTAATAGTCCAGATCCACGTCTGGAGCGTGCAACCAACTGTATTGTGTGATTCTCCCGGAGGGAATATTTGTTGGGCTGCTGTGACTGAGCAGAAGCTCTTGATCAGCCTTAATATTCTTATCAGCAGATCAAAAAGGCAAAACAAAATCGAACCAAGCAAAAAATAAGGACCACCAAGCTTGACGGGGATTGAGCCGCTGTGCGGTCTGAAGATAAGTTAAGTTCTTATGGTCCGTATAAACCTCTATAGGCAGCAAGGCTCCCTCCAGCAAAAGGTCCAGGGCCATCTTGATGGCAAATAACTCACGGTCTCCTATGGAATAATTCCGTTCTGCATCAGAGAACGATTTGGAAAAGAAACCTCACATCACCATTCTCCCTGAGGCACTTCTCTGACAGGACTGAACTTGCTCCGGAGAAAGAAGCATCACCTTTAGAAAATACTGTCTGGAAACCTCTGGTCAGTGCAATACGGGTGCAGACGAAAAGGCCAGTTTCAGGTTTTGGAAAGCAGTCTCAGCCTCTGGAGACCATTTTTGGTATCCGCTCCTTTGCGTGCGAGGGCAGAGATAAGTGATGTCAAGGTAGAAAAGTGCAAGATAAATTGCCAGTAGTAATGTGCGAAGCCCAAAAACCTTTGAATAGCACGAAACCCCAAAGTACGAGACTAGTTCAGCACGGCAAATGCCTTGTCGGGATCCATTTGTAAACTCATCTTGGACACGCTGTATCCCAAAAAAGGAAAAAATGTAATCTCAAAAGTGCATTTCTCAAACTTAGCATACAGATGGTTCTCCCTTAACCGTTGGAGTACAGTATGGACCTGTCTGTGGTGTGAGTGGATAGCTAGTGAGAAAATCGGGATGTCCTTAGGTTACATAACCCTGCCTCATAGAGAACTCTTGAAATACAGCTGGGGCATTAACTAGACCGAAAGGCATTACTAGGTATTCATATTGCCCATCACACGTGTTGAAAGTGGTCTTCACTCATCACCTTCACGGCTGCGGATAAGCTTATAAGCTCCTCACAGATCAAACTCAGTGAAGATCTGTGCACCGCACAGACGGTCATAAAACTCAGGGATTAAGGGTAACGGGTATTTGTTCTTAATGGTAAACCTGTTCATGCCCGATAATCTATGCAGGGACAGAGCGACCCGTCTTACTTTTTAACAAAGAAGAATATGGCCTCCACAGGAGAGGTTGACTTACAAATTAAACCTTTGGCAAAGTTGCCTTTGACAAATTCTGTCATAGTACTAGTTTTGGGAAAGGACAGGGAATATACCCTGTCTTGGGGAGGTAAGGAACCAGGCACAAGCTCAATTTGGCAGTCATATGCACGATGAGGTGGTAGACACTACAGCTCCTTTTTGTTGAAAATGTAGGCCTCTGGCAGACCCTGGAGGTTCTAGGATATAGTGGAACTGTGAACAGGCTCAACTAGAAGCAGTCACTTGGTATAGCATGATGTTCTCCAACGTAACATCTCCATTCTATAGTAGGATTATGTAGACGCAGCCAAGACACAGTAACAAGGGACTGGTCACCTCAGGAAGGACGTACACCTATTTTCAGTTCCAATGGCTACATGATCAATTGAATGGTCTCAGAAAGAGGGCTTCCATTGATGGCTATCACCACCAGGGGTCTCTTGAGGTGTCGGACAGGTATTTGGTAGCGGTCTGTCCTGGCCTGCTGCAAACGGTTTTCGTCCGACCCGGAATTCAGACAGGCCGCCACCGTGATCTGGGAAATGGTGAAGGACAAAGTCACCAGTAGATTCAATCTTGAAGAGGACTGATCCTCACCTAGGATAGCCCCCCCTACTGACCCTAGGCTGAAGAGTTCTCTGGCTTGAGAGGACAGGTACGGGCCTGACGACCCGGAGCTCCATAGTACATGCACAGTCTCTTAGAGTGTCTGCGCATGTGCTCCTCCTCTGTCACTTTGAGCCAATCCACCTGCATGGGCTCAGGGTCACTAGACAAGGTGGTAGTAGGTGGAACAGACAGTGTTCTCTTGAACTTGGGTGCCAGGCGGATCGATTTTCTTTCATGAGTAGCCTCTTTGGTCCTCTCCTGGAACCGGAGATCAATCCTCGTGGGCAAGAAGATCAAAGCACCCAGTGAAGTCGGAACCTCACAACCAGCCAACTCATCTTTTATGCCACCTACCAATCCTTCCCAGAAATTTGCCACCAGGGCCTCATTGTTCCAACCTAGCTCCGAGGCCAGGGTTCTAAATTTAATGGCATATTGACCCACCGTGAGATTTGTCCTGACGTTGGCGAGGGAGGAGTAGGGAGGAGGCAGCTGAAGTGGTAGAACCTGGCTCGTCGAAAACCTTCCGAAAGGTCTCTACAAACAAACTAAGGTTATTCACCAATGGATCTCTCCCAGAGAGACTTAATCCAGGCCAAGGCCTGACTAGAGAGATGAGACATCATGAAGGTTACTTTGGAACGGTCCATGGGAAACAGGTGTGATTGCAGCTCGAAGTAGAGGGAACATTGATTATTGAAACCTCTGCATAGCGTGGCGGAGCAGATAGACCGGAAGCAAATCCAGGCGCGGACCTGTCGGTGGATACGGTGCTGTAGTGGCAACCTTTGTGGAAGACTACTGCAGCACTGCGTTAGATGAAATGTTGCTTAGGTGAGCACTCACAGTATGCAAATAGCCAGAATCTGCTACTGGTGTTAACGCTGTTGTGCCATCTTTTGGAACAACTCTGATAGACCTCTGCGAGAGGGATCAACGGGGTCCATGGCGGGTGTGGGCCCACCGTGCCAACTTCCTAGCTTGGCTTTGGACCAAAACCGGGGTGGTTGGCAGCTGACCTCGGCGGACAGAGGTACTGGAGCAAGACATAGTGAGACAGACTGACCTATGAGCAAGAACAGTGCTAAGATACACCAAGTATAAGCGAGGACCGATGACACTAATCAGGCAACATCAGATGGAAAATATCATCCTAGGATAAACAGGGAAATGGAAGGAGCCCTGCCTATAAGCGGGGTAAGCATCCTGATAAGAATGGTCCAGCTGTCTTCACCTTGGCACTAAATGTCCCTGATAGGGCACAGGAGAGGTGCACTGAACACAGGACACACCGCAGTGCACAATAAACACAGAACAGTACTGACTTACCACAGAGACGGGAACAATACAAAGACAGGAAGGCAATGGACAAATGCAAACGAGAAAAGCACTGGGAAAAGAACATGCAGGAACGTCAGAAACAGAGACCAAGCTGGGTGACTGTGAAAACAACACACACCAACACTAAGGCAATGAGGCAGGATTCTCAGCTCAGCTAAATAGGGAAGTAATTGCTCACGTCTTGCAGCTTAGCTGGTAGCACTGGAGGGAGTAACCTCTGCATTGCTGGCAAGAAGTGTGCAGTAGTTCAAGTTACAGAGGAAACAGGACAACCCCAGCATCTGCCTGAAATAGCAATAGGCTGGCAAGTCTGGCCTAGTAACGAGATGTAGATGTCTTAGAACACGAAGAGTAGATGTGGGAGGATACGAGGTGTAGATGTAGTAGTATATGTGGAGTAAATGCGGTAGGATACAAGGTGCAGACGCGGTATCACATAAGGTGTAGATGTGGAAGGCCATGAGGTGTAGATGTTTCAGGAAATGAGGTGTGGATGTGGTAGGACACGAGGTGTAGTTGTGGTAGGACACAATGTGTATGTGTTTTAGGACATGAGGTGTGGATGTGGTAGGACACGAGGTGTAGATATGGTAGGACACGAGGTGTAGATATGGTAGAATACGATGTGTAGATATGGTAGGATAGGAGGAGTAAATGTGGTAGGACAAGAGGTATAGATGTCTTAGGAAACAAGATGTAGATGTGGTAGGACACGAGGTGTAGATGTCGTAGGATATGATGTGTATGTGTCTTACGACACAAGGTGTAGATGTAGTAAGACATGAGATGTAGATGTAGTAGGACATGATGTGTAGATGTCTTAGAACACAAAGTGTAGATGTGGTAGGACACAAACTGTAATTGCAGTAGGACACAAACTGTAAGTGCGGTAGGACTCAAGGTGTAGATTT
Source organism: Eleutherodactylus coqui (assembly GCF_035609145.1). Lineage (NCBI taxonomy): Eukaryota > Metazoa > Chordata > Amphibia > Anura > Eleutherodactylidae > Eleutherodactylus > Eleutherodactylus coqui. The sequence goes on along the minus strand of NC_089842.1, from coordinate 223,298,757 downwards.
AAAAGCAGCAACGTAATTAACGAAGCTGCTGTGGACTGGGGGGGGGGGCGTGGTTAGATTTCCAAAAGTGGGGGGTAGGAAGCAACCGAGGCTGAAGGAAGAAGATAGAAGGAAGAGGAGGAGCTTACCAGTCTCTGGTACAGAAGAGGAAGATGGAAGACGCCCGCCCACCCGCCCATGGATCTGGGAGGTGGTTTCGGGAGGAGTTGGCAGGAGTAGCAAGGATGGAAATTGTCACAGCAAAGATTGGCGTGAGTTTTCTTTCCATGCCAGCAATGGGGGAAGGTGGCTTTTCAAGACCATTTTATGGGGCTCTCTCACACCTCAGGTTTTTTCGGTTATAAGTTTGGACTCAAGAATTAGGGTTGGGGAAGCATGGAAAGGTTGGGGATTTTATAATTGTTAATTTTCGAGATCTTTAACTTTACGATTGTTATACTAGCATTTAATAAAGCTGTGGCCTATCCCACGATAAAAACCAGCAATCGTTGTAGGTGGTTGTTCTTTTTTGGGGAAAAGAGAGAGCGGTAGTTGGTAGCTGGGGGGAGTCCGCACAGTCACAGTAAGAAAGAAGGTGTGGATGCGGTAGGATATGAGGTGTAGATGTGGTAGGATGTGAGATGATGTAGATGTCTTAGAACAGGAGGCATAGATGTGGTGGGATGCAAGGTGTAGATCTGGTAGGATACAAGTGGTAGATGTGGTAGGATATGAAGTGTAGATGTAGTAGGACACAAGTGGTAGATGTGGTAGGACACAAGGTGTAGAAGTCTAAGGACACAATGCGTAGAAGTGGGAGGATATGTGGTGTAGTTGTGTTTTAATACATGGTATAGATGTGGTAGGACACGACATATAGATGTCTTAAACAAGATGCTGGAGCAAAATAAATACAAACTCAGATAACTGACAGGGCAGAGCATCAGACCTGTCTGCTATACCTAACAGAACCCCCCTCCCCTAAGCCCCCTTCCTCCCCTGCCGATTCTCTGCAGGAGCTGGGGGGCATTGATGTTCTTGGAGGGCTCCCATGACCTCTCCTCAGGCCCATAATCCTTCCAATCCACTAGAAAATAGGTTTTATTCCTTAACCTCTTGACATCAAGGATATTCTTTACCTCAAAGGTGTCTTCAGAATGAACCTGAGCAGACACTGATTTGGGTTTCTTGGAAAACCTACTAAGTATCAAAGGTTTAAGCAGAGATACATGAAAAGATTTGGGAATATGAAAGGAGGGAGGGAGTCTAAGTTTGTAAGAGGCCGAATTAATTCTCTGTAGAACTTCAAAAGGGCCCAAAAACCGTGGGGCAAACTTAAAGAGTTGTATCCTCAACCCAATATGTTTGAAGGACAGCCAAATTTTATTACCAGGTGAAAATCGCAGAGGTTCCCTGCTCTTGCGATCACCAAACCTCTTCATTGAAGCTACTGAACTATCCTGGTGAAACCCTCTGCTGACACAACTGCCGCAGGTACCTCAGCAGTGGTGGAGATCAACAAGGGAATCCCAGGTTGTCGGCCATATACAATACAAAAAGGAGAGTTTTTGGTGGAATTACTCACATGCTGATTGTACAAGAGCTCTGACCACGGCAAAAAACTAACCTAATAGTCATGATGGGGATTAATAAACTGATGAAGGTACGTAAGCAAAATTTGGTTGATGCATTCCACCTGTCCATTGGATTGTGGATGATAGGTGGAGGAGAAGTCTAAAGAGATGCTCAATAACTTTCAAAGAGATCTCCAAAATTTTGAAGTGAACTTCACTCCCCCATCTCATATAATGTGCTTAGGGAAGCCATGAAGGCGAAAAATATGCTCAATAAATTTATCGGACAATTGACTGGCAGTCTGTAGGCCAGGCAGAGGTATGAAATGAGCCATTTTGGAAAATCAATTCACGACTACCCAAATTACGGTACACCCCTTGGATGTTGGTAGGTCTGTGACAAAATCCATGGCAATATGTTGCCATGGAGCTTCAGGTATGGGCAGAGGACATAGCAGGCCTTATTCTGGGCACAGGAGGAACAAGAAGACACAAAGTCACAAATATCTCTTCCCATGGATGGCCACCTGTCAGGGACTGAGTCCAGGTAGGGGGGCAGTCCCTAATCCTACCCACAACCCCTGTCCCTACCTGCTTGCCCTACTGGGCTAAGCCCCAGGGCGACAATTGGGTGGCGGTCCCTACATTTACTATGGAAGCAGGGCATGGGAACCAAATACAGACAACACTGGAACAAAAACACAGAGGAGAGTCCGACAGTCCGAGTCGGCAACAGGAAGGTACGTGGTACAAAAGGGTCAGGCGAGGGCGAAGTATTGGTCAAGCAATAGCCTAAACAGGAGGCAGGCAATTCCAAGAAACGCGAGTGCAGCAGAGACCTAACTAAAACTAGCACAGCAGAAAGACACAGAGGAGTTCAAAAGCTGTCAGAGCTCCTGCCCCAGCAGCTGATTGGGGTTGGTAGCCTGACAGCAAAAGCACAGACTTACTGAGACGCTGGGGAACCGCCCCCCCAGCCCTGCAGGACAGGCGGAGACCAGGGACACGTACCTGGTTGCCATGGTGAGAAGGACGCAGCACGGGGCGATACCCGCCGCGTCCCTAGAAACCCGGCGGTGAGGAAGAACGCGGCGGCCAGGGGAAGTTGCCAGGACCGGGGCTCCCCTGTGCTGCAAAGCAACAGCCTGGTTGACAGGGCCAGCAGCGCGGGCACGGAGGCCCCGTGAGCCACCGGTTCTGACACCACCAGTATTGCCGCCGAATGAGTTCGCTGGTCTTCCGTTGACCGGAATGTCTGGCCAACTGGGAGCAGTGACCCCAGGACAGAAACCTTTTCTCTTGGCCTTGGGAACAAAAGTCTTCCCCAGAGGTATATCTTTCATTCGGACAGGGGCTACGGTTATCGATTTAGCTAGATCGATAATGAATTGTGGGCTCTCCTCAGCATCGGTGCAGCATCAGCTTTAGTATTCCAACTGGGAGGATGAAAATATAATCCAAAATTGAAGTGTGCAAAAAACAGAGACCACCGCACCTGTTGTGGATTGCGCCGTTGAGCAGTCTGCGGGTAGGTCAAGTTTTTGTGATCGGTATAAATTATAATGGGATGGCAGGCTCCCTCCAACAGATATTGTCAAAATTCTAAAGACATCTTCACAGCAAGAAGTTCTCAATCTCCAACAGAATAATTCCGCTCAGCTGGGGAGAAACTCTTCAAGAAGACACTGCAAGATGCACCCTTTTGCAACAAAATTGCTTCGGTGCCAGAAGAAGATGCATCGACTTCGAAAATGAATTGACTCTTATTATTTGGTAGGATACGAGATGTAGATATCTTAGGACACAAGATGTAGTTGTGGTACAATAAAAGGTGTAGATGTTTTAGGATACAAGGTCTAGATGTGGTGGGACACAAGGTGTAGATGTGGTAAAATATGAGGTGTAGATGTGGGAGGATACAAAGTAGATATGGTAGGACACGAGGTGTAGATGTGGTAGGACATGAAGTATAGAAGCCTAAGGACATGATGTGTGGATGTGCAAGGATATGTGGTGTAAAAGTGGTAGGACACAAGGTGTAGATGTGGTAGGAGACAATGTCTATGTGTCTTAGGACACGAGGTGTAGATGTAGTAGGACACAATCTCTATGTGTCTTAGAACACGAGGTGTAGATGTGGTAGGACACAATATCTATGTGTCGTAGGACACAAGGTGTACATTTGGTAGGACATGATGTGTGGATTTGGTAGGACACGAGGTGCAAATACGGTAGGACACAAGGTGTAGATGTGGGAAGATTCGGGGTCTTGATTTTGTAGCACACGAGGTGGAAATGTGATAGGATGCTAGTTGTGGATGCAGTAGGACTTGAGGTGCAGATGTCTAAGGACACAAGATTTAGATGTGGTATGATACGAGGTGCAGATGTCTTAGGACTTGGTGTAGGTGTGGGACAGGAGGTATCGAAGTCTTAGGAAACGATGTGCAGATGTGGGAGGATACATGGTATAGAAGTGGTAGGACACGAGGTGCGGATGGATAGGAATAAGGTTTAGATTTCTTAGGACACGAGTTGTAGATGTGATAGGATATGAGGTGTAGTTGTATTTGAATACATGGTGTAGATGCAGTATGACACGAGGTATAGATGCCGTAGGACACAGTGCATAGCTATGGAAGGATACAAGGAGTAGATGTGGGAGGACATAATGTGTATGTGTCTAAGGACATGAGGTGTAGATGTGATAGTATGTGAGGTGTATATATCTTAGAACACAAGGTGTAGATGTGGTAGGATATGTGGTGAAGATGTCTGAAGACACAAGGTGTAAATGTCTTAGTACACGAGATGTATATGCACATGTATATGTAGATTTCATAGAACAAGAGGTGAGAGGATACAAGGTGTAGATGCTCTAGGATACGAGGTGTAGATGTAGCAGCATGTGAGCTATAGATGTGGTAGGACATAAGATGTGGATGCAGTAGGACGCGGTGCGTAGATATGGTAGAATATGATGACTTGATTGGGGTGACAAGATGTAAATATGGTAGGACATGATGTGTAGATGTGGTGGTACACGAGGTGTAGATGTGGTAGGACGTGAGATATGGAAGTCTTAGGATACGATGTGCAGATTTGGGAGGATACATGGTATAGAAGTGGTAGCACACGAGGTGTGGATGGATTTGGACAAGAGGTTTAGATTTCTTAGGACACAAGTTGCAGATGTGTTAGAATACGAAGTGCAGATGTCTAAGGATACGAGGTGTAGATGTCTAAAGCTATGAAGTGTAGATGTGGGCGCACACGAGCTGCAGATGCGGTAGGATATGAGGTGTAGATGTAGTAGGACACATGGATTAGATGTGGTGGGAGATGAGGTGTAAATATGGTAGGACACGAGGTGTAGATGTGGTAGGACATGAGGAGTTGATGTCTTAGGAAACAAGCTGTTGATATTGTAGGACACAAGTTGTAGACGTGGTACGATGCAAAGGGGTAGATGTCTTATGACATGGGGTGTTGATGCAGTAGGATTCAAAGTGCAGGTGCAGTAGTACACGATGCGAAGATATGGTAGTATGTGAGTTGCAGAGGTCTTAAAACCCAAGGTGTAGATGTGGTAGGACACAAGGTAAAGAGGACATGGTGCGATATGAACATGGTGGTATAAGAAGTTTAGATTGCATAGAACATGAGGTGGAAATGTAATAGCATATTAGTTGTAGAAGTGGTAGGACATGATGTGTAGATGAAGTAGGATGCAAGGTGTAGATGTGGTAGGATACAAGGTATAGATGCTGTAGGATACGAGGTGTAGATGTGGCAGGATATGAGCTGTAGATGTGGTAGGACACGAGGTGTAGATGCAGTAGGATTCAAGATGTAGATACAGTATGACACGAGGTGTAGCTGTATTAGGATAGGAGGTGTAGATGCGGTAGAACATGAGGTGTAGATGCAGTAGGACACAACGCGTATATATAATAAAATATGATGAGTAAATGGGGGTGACAAGATGTAAAGCTGGTAGACCACAAGGTGTAGTTGTGGTGGGAAAGACAATCAGATGTCTTATGACACGAGGTGTAGATACAGTAGGACACAAGGTGTAGATGCAGTAGGGCACGATGTGTAGATGCGGTAGGACACGAGGTGTAGATGCAGTAAGACACAAGGTGTAAATGCGGTAGGATACGAGATGTTGCTGCGGTAGGATACGAGGTGTAGATGTATTACGACACGAGGTGTGGCTGCCGTAAATTAAGAGGTGAAGCTGCCGTAGGATACGAAGTGTAGCTGCTGTAGGAGGTGAAGATGTATTAGGACAAGAGGTGTAGATGTGGTAAGACATAAGGTTTAGCTGTGGTCGGACAAAAGGTGCAGATATGGTAGGGTGACAGGAGTAGATGCGGTAGAATATGAGGTGTATATGCAGTTGGATACAAGGTTTGGATGCGGTAGGACATGTGGTAGGACAAGAGGTGTATTTGCTGTAGGACACGAGGTGTAGATGTATTAGGACACAAGGTGTAGTTGTGGCAGGACATAAGTTGTAGATGTGGTTGGATACGAGGTGTAGATGCGGTAGAACACGAGGTGTAGATTTATTAGGATGCAAGGTGTAGATGTATTAGGACACAGGGTTAAGATGTCGTAGGATACAAGGTGTATCTGAGGTAGGAGATGAGCTATAGATGTATTAGAACACGAGGTGTATTTGTGGTAGGACATGAAATGTAGATACGAGATTTAGATGCGGTAAAATACGATGCATAGATCCGGTAGGATACGAGGTGTAGATGCAGTAGGACACGAGGTGTAGATACTGTATGATACGAAGTGTAGCTGTATTAGGACATGAGGTGCAGATGTGGTAGGTCATGAGTTGTAGATGCGGTAGAATACGAGGTGTAGATACGGTAGGATACGAGGTGTAGATGCGGTAGAATAAGAGGTGTAGTTGCGGTAGGATATAAGATGTAGGTGTATTAGGACACAAGGTGTAGATCTGGTAGGGCATGAGTTGTAGATGCGGTAGAATACGAGGTGTTGATCCAGTAGAATACGATGCGTAGATCTGGTAGGATACGAGGTGTAGATGCGGTAGAATATGAGGTGCAGTTGCGGTAGGACATGAGATATAGGTGTATTAGAAAATAAGGCGTAGATGTGGTAGGACATGAGGTATAGCTGCGGTAGAATAGGAGGTGTAAATTAATTTGAATACGAGGTATAGATGCGGTAGGACACGAGGTGTAACTCCAGTAGGATACGAGGTATAAATGAATTTGGACACGAGGTGTAGCTGCACTAGGTTAGGAGGTGTAGATTTATTACGACACGAGGTGTAGATGTGGTAGGACACGAAGTGTAGATGCCATAAGACACGAGGTGTAGATGTGGTAGCATATGAGGTATAGCTACGGTAGAATACGAGGTGTAGTAGCAGTGGGATACGAGGTGTAGATATTTTAGGAAATAAGGTGTAGACACGGTAGGATACGAGGTGTAGATGAGTTGGGACACGATGTGTAGATGTGGTAGCATACAAGGTATAGAGGCAGTAGGATACGAGGTGTAGCTACCGTAGTATTATGAGGTGTAGATATGGTAGGATACGAATTGTAGCTGCAGTAGGAAACAAGGTGTAGATGTGTTAGGATAAGTGGTGTAGATGCGGTAGGATATGATGTGTAGATGTGGTTGGGCACGAGGTGTAGTTGCGGGGGATCACGAGGAGTAGATGTATTGGAACACAAGGTTTAGATGTTGTAAGATATGTGGTGTAGATGCAGTAGGACACGAGGTGTAGATGTATTAGGACACGAGGTTTAGATTTGGTAAGATATGTGGTGTAGATGCGGTTGGACACACGGTGCAGATGCGGTAGAATACGAGATGTAGATGTATTAGGATACAAGTTGTGGATGTACTAGGACACGAGGTTTAGATGTGATAGGATATGTGGTGTAGATGCAGTAGGACACGAGGTGCACATGCGGTCAGACATGAGGTGTAGATGTATTAGGACAGATGTGGTGAGATACGAGGTGAAGATGCGGTAGGAAACGAGGGTAGTATGTATTAGGACAAGTAGTGTAGATTCAGTAGGATATGAAGTGTAGCTGCGGTAGGATATGAGTTATTGATGCAGTAGCATATGAGGTGTAGCTGCCGTAGTATTATGAGGTGTAGTTTCGATAGGATACAAATTGTAGCTGCGTTAGGAAACAAGGTGTAGATGTATTAGGACAAGTGGTGTAGATGCGGTAGGATGCGATGTGTAGATGCGGTTGGACACTGTCGCGGCTTGTCTGTCGCGAAAAGGTCATGGCATGGTGGTTTGAACACAGGCAAAGACCGGTTGCCTCGTTAAGCAGGTCAAGGGTTAATGCATCATGTGCAGGGTCTGCTGGTGCTTTCTGCCTTGCTGCATGGATGCATTCTGGATTAGCCATGCCTGAGAGTAGGGTGGAGGTGTTTCATTGTTTCAGGTGCAGAGTGGCTGTATATTCTCACCCCTCCTGGTGAGCAGTGCTGCTTATTCCGTTCCATAGTGGAGAACTTGGAGTTTGGAGCTCTGCTGTGCTGGGTGTTTTTCAACCTGCAGATAAGTAGCTGCTGGTTCCTTTCCAGTTTGTTTTGTTATTTTTCACTTCTGTTTTTGCTTTTCGTGTCAGTTCATCTCTCCAGGGGTTCCTATAGGGACAAAGAAGACCTCTGTGCCACCTTTTATCGAGGCGATGTCCCCGCTTTAGGCAGGGACCCATCACCCTCCCTGCTAGGTTAGGGCTAGGCTTCCTTCCCTCTCCCTGGAGTGGTGCTACCGCCCCGCATAGCGTGGTGCGCGGCTATTTTCTAACATATGTACGTTCCCTATCGCCGTGCGGAGTGTTGTACTCTGGTGTCAAATGGGCCTTACTTCTGGGTTATGTATTTCGGTTGCGGTGCGCACTGTTCTTCAGTGCAATAGGCGATCAACTACTTTCGTGGTTATCACCATAGGCGTAGCGTCAGTGGGTGCTGGGGTCGCCATGGCGACCCGGCCCGTGAGCTCAGGGGGCCCCGGGGCTGCCCTCCCCATACCCCCATGCACATTCAGTGCATTAATGGCTGACCGTTCTTTCCCCCGCATGATGCGGCAGTCGGAACAGCCAGCCTGAGAGGAAAAGCAGGGAGGTACTCACATGGGCCGGCAGGGGAGGAGGGAGGAGGTCACATGAGACGGCAGGGCACAGGGATCATGTGCTGCCCCCCCCCCCCCCCTGCTTCCTGCTGAGTGGGGAAGCTTCTGAGTTTACCTCTCCTGCTGCTGCTGTCACATGGAGGAGAAGTGGAGCGGGCCCTGGGGTAAGTGTATATATGTGTCTGTCTATCTGTCTGCCTCCCTCCTCTATCTATCTCCTATCTATCTATCTACCTATCTATCTATCTCCTATCTATCTATCTATCTATCTATCTATCTATCTATCTATCTATCTATCTCCTATCTATCTATCTATCTCATATCTATCTATACATCCATCCATCTCATATCTATCTATCTCCTATCTATAGCTATCTATCTATCTATCTATCTATCTATCTCATATCTATCTATCTATCTATCTATCTATCTATCTATCTATCTATCTATCTATCTATCTCATATCTATCTATCTATCTATCTCATATCTATCTATCTCTCTATCTCATATCTATCTCTCTATTTCATATCTATCTATCTATCTATCCATCTCATATCTATCTATCTCTCTATCTCATATCTATCTCTCTATTTCATATCTATCTATCTATCTATCTATCTATCTATCTATCTATCTATCTCCTATCTATCTATCTATCTATCTCATATCTATCTATACATCCATCCATCTCATATCTATCTATCTCCTATCTATAGCTATCTATCTATCTATCTATCTATCTATCTATCTATCTCATATCTATCTATCTATCTATCTATCTATCTATCTATCTATCTATCTATCTATCTCATATCTATCTATCTATCTATCTATCTCATATCTATCTATCTCTCTATCTCATATCTATCTCTCTATTTCATATCTATCTATCTATCTATCCATCTCATATCTATCTATCTCTCTATCTCATATCTATCTCTCTATTTCATATCTATCTATCTATCTATCTATCTATCTATCTATCTATCTATCTATCTATCTATCTATCTATCTATCTATCTATCTATCTATCTATCTATCTATCTATCTATCCATCTCATATCTATCTATCTCCTATCTATCTATCTCTCTATCTATCTCCTATCTATCTATCTATCTATCTATCTATCTATCTATCTATCTATCTATCTATCTATCTATCTCATATCTCTCTCTCTCTCTCTCTCTCTCTCTCTGGTATAAGTTATACATCTCCATCTCGATTTACTGTATTTATTTGCACCCTTTACACACAATTAAAAAACGCATCAAAACCACATGCGGTTATTAATTGTGTCTGCAGCTCCTGTAGGGTGACCGCCCACTACATTTTTTTTTCACGGCGAAATTCGCAGCGTTTTTTTTTTTCTGCAGGGGTCTGTGGGACTTGTAATGTTAAAATAGCGATCCCGCAAAATCGCAATTTACCGTGAAATCGTGATTTTGCGTGATCGTGATTTTAACATTACAAGTCCCACAGACCCCTGCAGAAAAAAAAATGCTGTGAATTTCGCCGTGAACAAAACCTGTAGTGGGCGGTCACCCTAAAACCGTACACGATCTTTAAATACTGCATGCAGGTTTTTTATGTGTCTTAATTGTGGTTCTAAAGTGCAACATAAACACGACCCCCCTAAGGCCGCTCTGACACGTGTTCAGAAAACGCAGCTCAAAATTGTGGCATTTTTACCGGAATTTCGAGCAGCGTTTTCGAACACAGGTTACAGCGTGTGACAACGCTTTTTAATGCACCCCATCATTGTGATGGGTGATGAGGTGTGTTAAAAACCACAAAAATGCAGGAACAGAACAGACAGCTCTCGAAAATCACAGTGTTAGAAACACCATGTTCGAGCACAAATTTGAGTAACCTCATTAAAATCTATGGGGGTGTTGTACCGCGGTTAGTACGGCACTCGGGGCGCTGTACTAATAGCGGTAAAAAGCGGTGTGTGTGTGAGTGGTCTGCGGGGCTGCAAACAAATGTTCATGTGCAGGAAATGCATCATGTTTGGAAAGATTACGCCAAGGGGGAGATCATGTATGTAGCACGATCTAGGTATGGGTGCGGCGGCGTGTGGGGTGGAGGCCCGGGGTGGGGGGGCCCCGAGCCCCGAGCTGAACTTTTGCACCCGGGCCCCTGAGCCTTTAGGTACGCCCCTGGTTATCACCCTGCGTCCATGTGGAGCTTATTGCTCATGTGCTGCATGGATGTGACAGACACGAGGTGTAGATGTATTAGGATTCTAGGTGTAGATGTATTAGGACACAAGGGTTAAATGTGATAGGATATGTGGTGTATATGCGATTAGACACAAGGTATAGATGTGGTAGGACACAAGGTGTAGCTGCGGTAGGATAAAAGGTGTAGATGCGGTAGGACATGAGGTGTAGATGCGGTAGGATGCGAGGTGCAGATGCGGTAGGATGCGAGATGTATCTGCAGTAAGATATGAGATGTGGTAGGATATGTGGTGTAGATGCGATTGGACATGAGGTATAGATGTGGTACGACACAAGGTGTAGTTGCAGTAGGATATGAGGTATAGCCGTGGTAGGACACGAGGTGTAGATGTTGTAGGGTACAAGGAGTAGAGCTAGTAGGACAAGAGGAGTAGAGCTGGTAGGATAAGAGGAGTAGAGCTGGTAGGACACAAGGTGTAGATGCGGCTGGACACAAGGTGTAGATGCGGCAGGACACGAGGTGTAGATGCGGTAGGACATGAGGAGTAGAGCTGGTAGGACACGGGGAGTAGAGCTGGTAGGACACGGGGAGTAGAGCTGGTAGAACACATAAGGAGTAGAGCATTAGGACACGAGGTGTAGATGCGGTAGAACACGAGGTGTAGATGTGGTAGGACATGAGGTGTAGTTGCGGTAGGACATGAGGTGTAGATGCGGTGGGACATGAGGAGTAGATGCGGCTAGACATTAGGAATAGAGCTGGTAGGACGAGGTGTAGATGCAGTTGCATATGAGCTGCAGATGTGGTAGGACACGAGGTGTATATATATTAGGACACGATGTAGATGTGGTAGGATACGAGGTGTAGATGTATTAGGACGCTAGGGGTAAAGCTGGTAGGACATGAGCTGTCTTAGGACACGTGCTGCAAATGTGGTACAACACGATGAGCAGTGCTGGCAGGATACGAGGAGTAGAGCTGGTAGGACATGAGAAGTAGAGCTGGTAGGACACGAGGAGTAGAGCAGGTAGCACACAAGGTGTAGATGCGGCAGGACACGAGGTGTAGATGCGGCAGGACACGGAGTGTAGAGCTGGTAGGATATGCAGTGGCGCTGCGGTAGGACACGAGGAGTAGAGCTTCTAGGACATGAGGTGTAGATGCGGTAGGATGCGAGATGTATCTGCAGTAAGATATGAGATGTGGTAGGATATGTGGTGTAGATGCGATTGGACATGAGGTATAGATGTGGTACGACACAAGGTGTAGTTGCAGTAGGATATGAGGTATAGCCGTGGTAGGACACGAGGTGTAGATGTTGTAGGGTACAAGGAGTAGAGCTGGCAGGACACGAGGAGTAGAGCTAGTAGGACAAGAGGAGTAGAGCTGGTAGGATAAGAGGAGAAGAGCTGGTAGGACACAAGGTGTAGATGCGGCTGGACACAAGGTGTAGATGCGGCAGGACACGAGGTGTAGATGCGGTAGGACATGAGGAGTAGAGCTGGTAGGACACGGGGAGTAGAGCTGGTAGAACACATAAGGAGTAGAGCATTAGGACACGAGGTGTAGATGCGGTAGGACACGAGGTGTAGATGTGGTAGGACATGAGCTGTAGTTGCAGTAGGACACAAGGTGTAGTTGCGGTAGGACATGAGGTGTAGATGCGGTGGGACATGAGGAGTAGATGCGGCTAGACATTAGGAATAGAGTTGGTAGGACGAGGTGTAGATGCAGTTGCATATGAGCTGCAGATGTGGTAGGACACGAGGTGTATATATATTAGGACACGATGTAGATGTGGTAGGATACGAGGTGTAGATGTATTAGGACGCTAGGGGTAAAGCTGGTAGGACATGAGCTGTCTTAGGACACGTGCTGCAAATGTGGTACAACACGATGAGCAGTGCTGGCAGGATACGAGGAGTAGAGCTGGTAGGACATGAGAAGTAGAGCTGGTAGGACACGAGGAGTAGAGCAGGTAGCACACAAGGTGTAGATGCGGCAGGACACGAGGTGTAGATGCGGCAGGACACGGAGTGTAGAGCTGGTAGGATATGCAGTGGCGCTGCGGTAGGACACGAGGAGTAGAGCTTCTAGGACATGAGGAGTAGATGTCTTGGGACACGAGGAGTAGCTGTCTTGGGGCACGAGGAGTAGATGTCTTGGGACATGAGGAGTAGATGTCTTGTGACACTAGGTGCAGATATGGTAGGACACGAGAAACAGAGCTGGTAGGACACGTGGTGTAGATGCTGCAGGAGGAGTAGAGCTGGTAGGACATGAGGAATAGAGCTGGTAGGATATGCGGTGGACATGCGGTTGGACACAAGGAATAGAGATGGTAGGACACGATATGTAGATGCGGAAGGACAAGAGAAGACGAGCTGGTAAGACACGAGGGGTAGATACGGTAGGACACGAGGAGTAGAGCTGGTAGTATACGAGGTGTAGATGTGGTAGGACACGAAGGAATAGAGCTGGTAGGACACGAGGTGTAGATGCGGCAGGACATGAGGAGTAGAGCTGGTAAGATATGCGGTAGGACACGAGGTATAGATGCAATGGGACACGAGGTGTAGATGCGGTGGGATATGAGGAGTAGATGTGGTATGAAACATGGTGTAATTGTGGTAGGACACGAGGAATAGAGCTGGTAGGACGAGGTGTAGATGCAGTTGCACAAGAGGTGTATATGTGGTAGGAAACATGGTGCAATTGTGGTAGGACACGAGGAATGGAGCTGGTAGGACACGAGGTATAGATGTGGCAGGACACGAGGAGTAGAGCTGGTAAGATATACGCTGTAGATGCGGTAGGACACGGATGTAGATGCAGTGGGACACGAGGTGTAGATGTGGTGGGACACGAGGAGTAGATGCGGCTGGACATCAGGAATAGAGCTGGTAGGACGAGGTGTAGATGCAGCTGCATACGAGCTGCAGATGTGGTAGGACAGGAGGTGTATATATATTAGGACATGATGTAGATGTGGTAGGATGCAAGGTGTAGATGCGGGAGGACACGAGGTGTAGATGTGGTGGGACACGAGGAGTAGATGCGGCTGGACATCAGGAATAGAGCTGGTAGGACGAGGTGTAGATGCACTTCCATACGAGCTGCAGATGTGGTAGGACACGAAGTATAGATGCAGTAGGATGCGAGGTGCAGATGTAATTGGATGCAAGATGTATCTGCAGTAGGATACAAGATGTGGTAGGATATGTGGTATAGATGGGATTGGACACGAGCTATAGATGTGGTAGGACACAAGGTGTAGCTGCAGTAGGATATGAGGTCTAGCTGTGATAGGGCACGAGGGGTAGAGCTGGCAAGACACGAGGAGTAGAGCTGGCAAGACACGAGGAGTAGAGCTGGCATGACACGAGGAGTAGAGCTGGTAGGACACGAGGTATAGATGTGGCAGGACACGAGGAGTAGAGATGGTAAGATATACGCTGTAGATGCGGTAGGACACGGATGTAGATGCAGTGGGACACGAGGTGTAGATGCGGTGGGACACGAGGAGTGAATGCGGCTGGACATTAGGAATAGAGCTGGTAGGACGAGGTGTAGATGCAGCTGCATACGAGCTGCAGATGTGGTAGGACAGGAGGTTATATATATTAGGACATGATGTAGATGTGGTAGGATGCAAGGTGTAGATGCGGGAGGACACAAAATGTAGATGCGGTGGGACACGAGGAGTAGATGCGGCTGGACATCAGGAATAGAGCTGGTAGGACGAGGTGTTGATGCACTTGCATACAAGCTGCAGATGTGGTAGGACACGAAGTATAGATGCGGTAAGATGCGAGGTGCAGATGCGGTTGGATGCGAGGTATAGATGTGGTAGGACACAAGTTGTAGCTGCGGTAGGATATGAGTTATAGCTGTGGTAGGACACGAGGAGTAGAGCTGGCAGGACACGAGGAGTAGAGCTGGCATGACACGAGGAGTAGAGCTTGTAGGACACGAGGAGTAGAGCTGGTAGGACATGAGGAGTAGAGCTGGTGGGACACGAGGAGATGAGCTGGTAGGACACAAGGTGTAGATGCAGCAGGACACGAGGTGCAGATCTATCTGCAGTAGGATACAAGATGTGGTAGGATATGTGGTGTAGATGCGATTGGACACAAGGTATAGATGTGGTAGGACACAAGGTGTAGCTGCGGTAGGATATGAGGTAAAGGTGTGGTAGGACACGAGGAGTAGAGCTGGCAGGACACGAAGAGTAGAGCTGGCATGACACAAGGAGTAGAGCTGGTAGGACATGAGGAGTAGAGCTGGTAGGACATGAGGAGTAGAGCTGGTGGGACACGAGGAGATGAGCTGGTAGGACACAAGGTGTAGATGCTGCAGGACACGAGGTGCAGATGCGGCAGGACACGAGGTATAGAGCTGGTAGGATATGCAGTGGCGCTGCGGTAGGACACGAGGAGTAGAGTTGGTAGGACACGAGGTGTAGATGCGGTAGGATACGAGGAGCAGAGCCGTTAGGACACGATGTGTAGATGTGGTAGGACACGATGTGTAGATGTGGTAGGACACGAGGTGTAGTTGCGGTAGGACACGAGGTGTAGTTGCGGTAGGACACGAGGTGTAGATGCGTTAGGACACGAGGTGTAGATGTGGTGGGACACGCGGAGTAGATGCAGCTGGACATTAGGAATAGAGCTGGTAGGACACAAGGTGTAGATGCGGCAGGACACGAGGTGCAGATCTATCTGCAGTAGGATACAAGATGTGGTAGGATATGTGGTGTAGATGCGATTGGACACAAGGTATAGATGTGGTAGGACACAAGGTGTAGCTGCGGTAGGATATGAGGTAAAGGTGTGGTAGGACACGAGGAGTAGAGCTGGCAGGACACGAAGAGTAGAGCTGGCATGACACAAGGAGTAGAGCTGGTAGGACATGAGGAGTAGAGCTGGTAGGACATGAGGAGTAGAGCTGGTGGGACACGAGGAGATGAGCTGGTAGGACACAAGGTGTAGATGCTGCAGGACATGAGGTGCAGATGCGGCAGGACACGAGGTATAGAGCTGGTAGGATATGCAGTGGCGCTGCGGTAGGACACGAGGAGTAGAGTTGGTAGGACACGAGGTGTAGATGCGGTAGGATACGAGGAGCAGAGCTGTTAGGACACGATGTGTAGATGTGGTAGGACACGATGTGTAGATGTGGTAGGACACGAGGTGTAGTTGCGGTAGGACACGAGGTGTAGATGCGTTAGGACACGAGGTGTAGATGTGGTGGGACACGCGGAGTAGATGCAGCTGGACATTAGGAATAGAGCTGGTAGGCCGAGGTGTAGATGCAGTTGCATATGAGCTGCAGATATGGTAGGATGCGAGGTGTATATATATTAGGACACAATGTAGATGTGGTAGGATGTGAGATGTACATGTATTTGGACACATGCTGCAAATGTGGTAGAACACGAGGACCATTGCTGCTAGGACACGAGGTGTAGATGTGGTACAACACGATGAGCAGTGCTGGCAGGATACGAGAAGTAGAGGTGGTAGGACACGAGGTGTTGATGCAGTTGCATACGAGTTGCAGATGTGTAGGACACGAGGTTTGGCTGCGGTAGGACATGAGGTGTATATATATATATATAAGGACACGAGGTGTAGATTTGGTAGGATATAAGGTGTAAATGCCATAGCATACGAGCTGCATATGTGTTAGGACTCGAGGTTTGGCTGCGGCAGGACAGAAGGTGTAGATGTGGTAGGACACGAGGTGTAGATGTATTAGGACATGAGGTTTAGATGTTGTTGGACATGAAATGTAGCTGCTAAGGGATATGCGGTGTCGCTGCGGTAGGATATGAGGTACAGCTGCAGTAGGACATGAGGTGTAGATGTAGTAGGATAGGAGGAGTAGATGTATTAGGACATGAGGTTTAGGTGTGGTAGGACATGACATGTAGCTGCTGAAGGATATGCAGTGTAGCTGCGGTAAGAAATGAGGTGTAGCTGCGGTAGGATATGAGGTGTAGCTGTGGTAGGACACGAGGTGTAGATGCAATAGGATACAAGGTGTAGATGTATTAGGATGCGAGGGGTAAAGCTGGTAGGACATGATCTGTAGATGTCGTAGAACACGAGCTGCAGATGTTGTAGGGCACGAGCTGTAGATGTCGTAGCACACGAGCTGTAGATGTCATAGGACACTAGCTGTAGATGTCTTAGGACACTAGGTGTAAATGTGGTATAACGCGATAAGCAGTGCTGGTAGGACATGAGGAGTAGATGTCTTGGGACACTAGGTGCAGATATGGTAGGAAACGAGGAATAGAGCTGGTAAGATATGCGGTAGGACATGAGGAGTAGATACGGTGGGACACGAGGTGTAGATACGATGGAACACCAGGTGTAGATGCGGTGGGACACGAGGTTTAGATGTGGTAGGACACCAGGTGTAGATGCGATGGGACACGGGGGGTGTAGATGCAGTGGGACACAAGGTGCAGATGCAGTGGGACACGAGGTGTAGATGCGGTAGGACACGAGGTGTAGATGTTTTAGGACATCAGTGGCACAATGTCTCTGAGGGCCCTTTGCTGATACTGTAACATCCTTCCAGCACTGCTGTGTGCAGAAACATGTGTGGGTTTTCCTCCGGGCTATTGATGTAGGTCCTTGGCTCTGTGGTGATTGTTGTCACACTACTAACTGCACAAAGTGATTTGGAGGGTCAAAGTCTTATTGTGCTGTCGTGCCAGTAATCACAACCCTGCTGTAAACATCGTGTGACTACATGCTCTCTCACATGTTTGCACCGCGACGTGAGCTCACACACGGACACGGGGCAATAACACACTGGCAGGAACAGTCACATACAGGGACGACCCTCCAGGCTGCGATGTCTCATCTCTTGACAGACGACTACTTTCACACTGTAGTCAGCACTATTGTGCGATATTCATAGAGCACATAATGGGGGGACAGCGGCTATTGATTACTGTCTGTAAGCTCCGGGAGTCAGTACTAGAGATGAGCGAGCATACTCGTCCGAGTTTGATGCTCGCTCGAGTATTAGGGTGTTCGAGATGCTCTTTACTCGAAACGAGCACCACGCGGTACTCGAGTCAATTCCATTTCCTGCATGTTTAGCGCCATTTTCTGGCCAATAGACATGCAGGGAAGGCATTACAACTTCCTCCTGTGACGTTCCAGCCCTATCCCACCCCCTGCAGTGAGTGGCTGGCGAGATCAAGTGACCGCCGAGTATTTAAAGTGGTCCTGCCCGCGGCTCGCCTCAGACACACGCTGGCAGAGATTAGGGAGGGTGCAGCTGGTTCTATAGTGAGAGTGTTGGCGTCCTCAAGAACCCCAACGGTCCTTCTTAGGGCCACATCTGACCGTGTGCATTACTGTTGTGGCTGCTGGGAGCAGTTTTGCACAATTTTTTTTTTCATCTCGGGCTGTGCAGGCTATTGCAGCTATAGCGTTCTCAGTCTGCAGCCAATTATACAGAGTATAGGGGCAGTACTGGTGAGGCAGGGACAGTGGTAGTGTAGAATCCTGTCTACAAGAGCCCCAAAAAAGCTCCTTCTTAGGGCTACCTGTGACCGTGTGCATTTTACTGCATGGCTGCTGGGAGTTGTAGTGCCTCACTATTACCCAGCTAGGCCTTTTTACAGCCTTGCGTATAATTTTTTTCTGACTGCAGTTTGCGTTACATAACCGCTGTCAGCCTCCAACTGGACGCCAATATTTCCATAATTTTTTACACCGCTCTGTGTGTGCCGTCAACTTCACGCACAGCGTGCGGCGACAGCCCCTGATACAGGGAAAGTCATATACACGCTATATAGCCTGTATTCTTTTTCAAAAAAATTTAAATAAAAGCTCCTTCGTTGGGCTACCTGTGACTGTGTGCATTTTACTACCTGGCTGCTGGGAGTTGTAGTGAATCACTATTGCACGGCTAGGCCTGTTTGCAGCCTTCCTTATTCTTTGTTTCTGCCTGGAGTTAGCGTTACATAACTGCTGTAAGCGTGAAAGTGTACGCCAATAATTCCATAATTATTCACACCGCTCTGTGTCTGCCGTCAACTTCACGCACAGTGTACAGCGACAGCCACTGATAGAGGGAAAGTCATATACACGCTATATAGCCTGTATTCTTCTTCAAAAAAAATTTAAATAAAAGCTCCTTCGTTGGGCTACTTGTGACCGTGTGCATTTTACTACCTGGCTGCTGGGAGTTGTAGTGAATCCCTATTGCATGGCTAGGCCTGTTTGCAGCCTTCCTTATTCTTTGTTTCTGCCTGGAGTTTGCGTTACATAACCGCTGTCAGCGTGAAAGTGCACGCCAATAATTCCATAATTATTCACACCGTTCAGCGTCTGCTCTATTCGTAATACACCATGCTGAGGGGTAGGGGTAGGGCTAGAGGACGTGGACGTGGACGCGGGCGAGGACACGGAGGTCCAAGTGAGGGTGTGGGCACAGGCCGAGTTCCTGGTCCAGGTGAATCGCAGCCGCCTGCTGTGGGATTAGGAGAGAGGCAAGTTTCTGGGGTCCCCAGCTTCATATCACAATTTTTGGGTCCACGTGGTAGACCTTTATTACAAACAGAGCAGTGTGAGCAGGTCCTGTCGTGGATGGCAGAAAATGCATCCAGCAATGTATTAACCACCCAGTCTTCTACGCCGTCCACTGCTGCAACTCTGAATCCTCTCGCTGCTGCTCCTCCTGGACGATGAGGTGACTGACCCCACCTGGTTCGCTAAGCTAACTGAGGACAGGCCTTCAGAGGGAGAGGCAAGTGCAGCAGCAAGACAGGTTGGAAGAGGCAATGGGGTGGCCAGGGGTAGAGGCAGGGCCAGAGCGAAGACTTCCCCAACTGTTTCCCAAAGCACCCCCTCGCGCCAAGCCACCCTGCAGAGGCCTAGGTCTTCAAAGGTGTGGATGTTTTTCAGTGAGAGCGCGGACGACCAACGAACAGTGGTGTGCAACCTGTGTCGCGTCAAGATCAGCCGGGGAGCCACCAGTACCAGCCTCACCACCATCAGCATGCACAGGCATATGATGGCCAAGCACCCCACAAGGTGGAATGAAGGCTGCTCACCGCCTCCGGGTCGCACCACTGCCTCTCCCCTGTGCCCCAACCTGCCACTCAGATCCAACCCCCCTCTCAGGGCACAGGCACGAGCACCTCCCAGCCTGCACCCACACCCTCACCTCCACTGTCCACTTAACCACGGACACATGGACAATTACTGGCGGGCAGGGCCACTATATCTCCCTGACGGCACATTGGGTGAATTTGGTGGAGGCTGGGACCGAGTCAGAGCGTGGGACCGCACACGTCCTACCCACACCCAGAATTGCGGGTCTTTCTTCAGTTCTGGTATCTGTGGCGGTCTATGCCACCTCCTCTAAACCCTCCCCCTCCTCCTCCTCCAGCACAACCTCTACCTCTCAATTAAGAAATGTTAGCAGCATGTCGCCAGCAGTCAGTGTGGCGCGG
The DNA here is from genome assembly GCF_035609145.1 of Eleutherodactylus coqui. Taxonomy (NCBI): domain Eukaryota; kingdom Metazoa; phylum Chordata; class Amphibia; order Anura; family Eleutherodactylidae; genus Eleutherodactylus; species Eleutherodactylus coqui. Next base: position 223,278,372 of record NC_089842.1, on the reverse strand, counting down.
CAGCACAGCGGTGGGCAAGCGTCAGCAGGCTGTGCTGAAACTACTCAGCCTAGGTGACAAGAGGCAAACGGCCCCCGAGCTGTTGCAGGGTCTCACAGAGCAGACCGACCTGTGGCTTTTGCCACTGAGCCTCCAACCAGGCATAGTTGTGTGTGACAACGTCCGTAACCTGGTGGCGGCTCTGCAGTTCGGCAGCCTCACACACATGCCATGCCTGGCCCACGTCTTTAATCTGGTGGTTCAGCGGTTTCTGAAAAACTACCCGCACTTATTTGACCTGCTCGGCAAGGTGCGCCGCGTCTGCGCACATTTCCGCAAGTCCACCATGGACGCTGGCACCCTAAGGACCCTGCAACATCGGTTTAATCTGCCAGAGCACCGACTGCTGTGCGACGTGCCCACACGGTGGAATTCTACGCTGCACATGTTGGCCAGGCTGTATGAGCAGCGTAGAGCAATAGTGGAATACAAACTCCAACATGGGCGGCGTAGTGGGAGTCAGCCTCCTCAATTCTTTACCGAGGAGTGGGCCTGGATGGCAGATATCTGCCAAGTCCTTGGATACTTTGAGGAGTCTGCCCAGATGGTGAGCGGCGATGCTGCAATCACTAGCATCACCATTTCTCTGTTATGCCTGCTGAGAAGTTCGCTGCAAAGCATAAAGGCTGACGCTTTGCGGTCGGAACAGGAGACGGGGGAAGAGAGTATGTCGCTTGATAGTCAGAGCACCCTCATGTCTATATCTCAGCGCGTTTCGGAGGAGGAGGGGGAACAGACAGCTTGGCCTACTGCAGAGGGTACCCATGCTGCTTGTCTCTCATCTCTTCAGCGTGTATGGCCTGTGGAGGAGGAGGAGGATCCTGAAAGTGATCTTCCTAGTGAGGACAGCGATGTGTTGCGTACTGGTACCCTGGCACACATGGCTGACTTCATGTTAGGCTGCCTTTCTCGTGACCCTCGCGTTAGACGCATTCTGGCCACTACGGATTACTGTGTGTACACCCTTCTCGACCCACGGTATAAGGAGAACCTTTCCACTCTCATTACCGAAGAGGAAAGGGGTTCGAGAGTGATGCAATACCACAGGACCCTGGTGGACAAACTGATGGTAAACTTCCCATCTGACAGCGCTAGCGGCAGAAGGCGCAGTTCCGAGGGCCAAGTAGCAGGGGAGGCACTGAGATCAGGCAGCATGTTCAGCGCAAGCAGGGGAACACTCTCCAAGGCCTTTGCCAGCTTTATGGCTCCCCAGCAAGACTGCGTCACCGCCCCCCAGTCAAGGCTGAGTTGAAGGGAGCACTGTAAAAAGATGGGGAGGCAGTACATAGCCAATCGTACCACCGTCCTCCGTGATGCCTCAGCTCCATACAACTATTGGGTGTCAAAGCTGGATACGTGGCACGAACTTGCGCTGTATGCCCTGGAGGTGCTGGCTTGCCCTGCCGCTAGCATCTTGTCAGAGAGGGTGTTTAGTGCAGCTGGGGGAATCATCACGGACAAGCCTACCCACCTGTCAACTGCCAGTGCCGACATGCTTACACTCATAAAGATGAACAAAACCTGGATTTCCCCTGACTTCTCTTCTCCACCGGTGGAGAGCAGCGGAACCTAAAGATTATTTTCGCTGCAACCGCAGATAAAAGCACTCTTCTCTATCACCGGGAAAATGGGGCATTTATCTTTGTCAATCTATCTTTGACATTAGTCCTCCTCCTGCTACTCCTGCTCCAGAAACAACATGTCATCGCGCTGTACGGCCAATTTTTCTGCGGCCCAAAAGGCTCATCCACATCTACCAATGTTTTAACAATTTTTCAAAGTTTCAAAAGTATTGAGACTGTAACATGAACCAATTTTTTAAACAGGGCTGTCTACAGGCTCTGTTACAAATTAAGCAACAGTGAGCTTTATCTTTAAAAAATTGTTTCTGGGTTTCACCTGCCCTCTCGGTTGATAAATTTTTCAGAGGTACACTTGTACTCTTGGTATACTTATTTTTGGGGCCCACGCCTACACTCTTATCCAACTAATTTGGTATCCCAATGTTTCAGAGGTTGGCCTATACTATTACTACAGAAATTTTGCTGGAGTCTGCCTGCCTATACTTCTGCTACAAGAAAGTTATAGGGGTCTGCCTATACTGCTGCCACTTACATGTTACAGGGGTCTGCCGATACTGCTGCCACTTGAATGTTACAGGGGTCTGCCTATACTTCTGCCACGTAAATGTTACAGGGGTCTGCTTATATTGCTGCCACAAGGATGTTACTGGGGTCTGCCTACACTTCTGCTACAGAAATGTTACAGGGATCAGCCTATACTGTTACTACAGAAATGTTACAGGGGTCTGCGTATACTGCTGCTACAAAAATGGTACTGGGGTCTGCCTATGCTTCTGCTAAATAAATGATACTGGGGTCTGCTTATACTGCTGCCACAAGGATGTTACTAGGGTCTGCCTATACTTCTGCTTCAGAAATGTTACTGGGATCTGTCTATACTGTTACTACAGAAATGTTACAGGGGTCTGCGCATACTTCTGCTACAACAATGGTACTGGGGTCTGCCTATGCTTCTGCTACATAAATGTTTCAGGGGTCTGCTTATACTGCGGGGACAGACATGGTACTGGGGTCTGCCTTTACTTCTACAGAAATGGTACTGGGGTCTGCCTATACTGCCGCTACAAAAATGTTACTGGGGTCTGCCTATGCTTCTGCTATATAAATGTTTCAGGGGTCTGCGTATACTGCTGCTACAGAAATGTTACAGGGGTCTGCCTATACTGCTGCTACAGAAATGTTACAGGGGTCTGCCTATACTGTTACTAGAGAAATGTTACTGGGGTCTGCCTATACTGTTACTACTGAAATGTTACAAATACTGGGCTCTGCCTATACTGCTGCTACTGAAATGTTACAGGGGTCTGCATATACTGCTGCTACACAAATGTTACAGGGGTCTGCCTATACTGCTGCTACAGAAATGTTACAGGGGTATGGCAATACTGCTGCTACATAAATGTTACTAGGGGGTCTGTGTATACTTCTGCTACTAAAATATTACTGGGGTCTGCCTATACTTCTGCTAATGAAATGTTACTGGTGTCTGTCTGTACTGTTACTACAGAAATGTTACTGGGGTCTCCCTAGATTTCTGCAACATAACTGTTACTGGGGTCAGCTTATACCTTTGCTACAGGAATATTACAGGGGTCCGTGTATACTATGGGTGCAGTAAGTCTTCCCATCACGGTGTTCTACCTATCTGGCCCCCCAAAAGACCCAGACTGACTAGGGCATGGATTGTGGGCCGAGGCCAACATGTATTTTCTCTCACATTACCACAGCTATCCAGGGCACTGCAATGGGTTTTTTTTTTTGTACCGTCTGTGGGTTCCTGCTAGCCACCCATGCTGCAGGTGCACACAGACTTGCCATAGCGGAGTTGTACCTGCCTGGCACTTTAAAAAAAACAAAACAGATTGACTAGGGCATGGATTGTGGGCCACAGCCAACATGCTTTTTCTCTCACATTACCACAGCTATCCAGGGCACTGCAATGGGATTTCTTTCTGTACTGTCTGTGGGTTCCTGCTAGCCACCCATGCTGCGGGTGCACACAGACTTGCCATAGCGGAGTTGTACCTGCCTGGCACTTTAAAAAAAAACCAGAGTGACTAGGGCATGGATTGTGGGCCACAGCCAACATGCTTTTTCTCTCACGTTACCACAGCTATCCAGGGCACTGCAATGGGATTTCTTTCTGTACCGTCTGTGGGTTCCTGCTAGCCACCCATGCTGCGGGTGCACACAGACTTGCCATAGCGGAGTTGTACCTATCCGGCCCCCAAAAAACCCAGACTGACTAGGGCATGAAGTGTGGGCCGAAGCCAACATCGATTTTCTCTCATGTAACCTCAGCTATCCGGGGCACTGCAATGGGATTTCTTTATGTACCATCTGTGTGTACCTGCTAGCCACCCATGCTGTGGGTGCACACAGACTTCCCATAGCGGTGTTTTACCTGTCTGTCCCCAAAACACTGACAGACTTGGGTAGGGTGCAGAGTGCAGATGGTTTACCCCTTGTGTTGTCGATGAGGTATCCGACACCCAAACAGAATGAGTAGTGTGCGGACACATGGAGTCCTCATTGCTATGTCACTCGCAGCACCTTGGGCCACACAAGGTGTTTGCTGGGACAGAGGCTGACCCAGGGCCCGCTCACATACTTCCCACACCGAGTATTGCTGCATTGTGGAGATGTGTAGAAGTGCTGGGCTGGCACCTGAGTCCCCTTTATGCCCACATTTGCAGCTCCTGACGGAGGTGGCACAGGATTGGAATGAAGATCGAACGTCAATCTATTATCAATTCTCAACAGCATTGTGGGCTATCACCCACCCTTTCAAAGAGGGTAGCTGCCTGGCCCTGCCAACCCTCTGCAGTGTGTGCCTCCGGTTCCTCCTCATGGCAGACGCACTTATAAATAGACATGAGGGTGGTGTGGCTATGAGGCCAGCGTGTGGCATGAGGGCAGCTGAAGGCTGCGCAGGGACACTTTTGTGTACGCTGCGGACGCAGGGTCGTGCGGGGGGGGGGGGGGGGGGGTTATTCAAAACGAACTCTCGAGCATCGCGGAAAGCTCGACTTGAGCAACGAGCACCTGAGCATTTTGGTGCTCGCTCATCTCTAGTCAGTACACAAGACATCGGAAACTGTCATATGAGCCCACAGCGCTGAGGTCACCTCCTGTACAATATAACTAGAGAGTGATGATGTTACGGCTTTAAAATATGACTGATACCTGGAGAGCAGTGATATCACCTCCTGTATGATATAACTGATATCTGGAGATCGGTGTTGTCACTGCTCTATAATATGTCTGATATCTGGGGAGCGATGATGTCACTGCTGTATAATATAACTGATATCACTGGCCAACAAAAAAAATATTTTGGAAGAACAGTGATGTCACTGCTGCAAAATATAACTGATATCTAAAGGGTGTTGCTGTCATTGCTTTAGAATAGAACTGGTCTCTGGAGAGCGGTGATGTCACTGCTGTATAATACAACTGATATCTGGAAAGCAATGATGTCACCCCCAGTAAAATATAAATGATATGAGTAGAGCAGTGATGTCACTGCTGTATAATATAAGTGATATCTGTACAGCGGTGATATCACTGCTGAATAATATAACTAATATCTGGAGAGTGGTGATGTCACCTCCTGTATAATATAACTTTTATAGCTGGAGGGCAGTGATGTCACTAGTGTATAATATAGCTAATATCTGGAGAGCGGTGATCTCCCTACTGTATAATAAAACTGATAGCTGAAGAATGGTGATATCACCTCCTGCATTATATAACCGATATCTTTAGAGCGGTGACATCATTTCTGTATAATATATCTGAAGATAGGTAATGTCATTGCTGTATAATATAACTGATACCTGGAGAGTGATGTCACCTTCTGTAGAATATAAGTGATAGCTGGAGAGTAGTGATGTCACATCCTGTAAAATATAACTGATATCTGGAGAGCGATGATGTCGCCTCCTGTATAATATAACTGATAGCTGGAAAGAGGTGATGTCACTGCTGTAGAACATAACTGATATCTGGAGAATGGTGATGTCACCTCCTGTATAATAGAACTGATATCTGGAAAGAGGTGATGTCACTGCTGTACAATATCACGTTTGGGTGCAACGGAGTGATGTGTTCCTTCTGGATGAACCTTGATGTCCTAAGGCTTTCCTAATTTTCATAGAAAATTATATTTACATAAACTTTGCCAAAAAGTGAATTCCGCTGTTTCTGCATTAAGGTCCATTTACACGGGCCAAATGTCGGGCAAACTATGCCCGACACTCACTCCTGTGTTTCCTCGCACGGGAGCTAGCAGAGCTGTCTTGCTCGTGGAGCGGCCAGCAGGGGGGAGGGGGGGGGGGGGGGCAGTGCTGGAGATTTTTCTCGCTCCCCCACCCCTCTCCATTGAGATAACATCGCTCATCGTTTTAACTAAACGATGAGCTCATTGTTTATGCAGCGTTTGCCCGATATTCGTCCCATGTAAATGGAGCTATAGTGTACTTAGGTCGGCACGGTATAGGCGTATTTTCAACTTATTTGCACACGTAACATTTTCTGTATTGGTGGGACATCTCGGATCCTGCAGGTGGCAGTCACAGAGCGAGAGCACCGAGACGCTGCAGGCCAGCTTTGTGTGCTTGCCCCTGGGCATACATTGGATAGCCATTGCATGCTTCTGGCTACTTCCTGGAAGGAATGCATGGGGCGCTGCCCACCCATCACATCTGGGGAAGACAGACATAATTCTGTGGGGCGGCATCCTCCTTCATGGCGGAGGTGCCCATATTGTGCCACCACAGCGGCCCTAGTAGTCATCTGTGAGGCTGCAGAGAAGGGATTAAGGGGGATAAAGAGGAGAGGGATTATGGGGGCCTCGATGGACGGATGCTTCTAGTATCAGGCGAACAATAAACCAGCGTGAAACCCCCTCACAATGACAGCTCATAGAGCGGCAGCCAGCCGTAAAGGTCACCTTAAACCGCATATTCCTGCCAACACTCTGAACTCAGACTTGCCACCCTGCAAACGAGCTCCTTGCACCACGCTGTGTGAACTGTGTGTGTGTGAGATATATATATATCTCACACACACAATGAGTGTATATATATATATATATATATACACTCATTGTTGGTAACATCCCTCCCCTGGAAGGTGTATATAAATATACACTCATTGTCAGTAATACCCCTCCCCTAGAAAGTGTGTGTGTATATGTGTGTGTGTGTATATAATATATATACTCATTTTCAGTAACATCCCTTCCCTAGAAGGAGTGTATATATATATATATATATATATATATATATATATCATAGGATTGTAGAGTCACTAAATCATCCCAGACAGATATTTGTCCAGCCTTTGTTTGAACACTTCCATTGAAGAAGAACTCACCACCTCCCGTGGTAACCTGTTCCACTCCTTGATCACCCTCACTGTCAACGTTTTTTCTAATATCTAATCTGTCTTCACCCTTTTAGTTTCATCCCATTGCTTCTAGTTTTTCCTTGTGCAGATGAGAATACGGCTGATCCCTCTGCACTGTGACAGCCCTTCAGATATTTGTAGACAGCTATTAGGTCTCCTCTCAGCCTTCTTTTTTGCAAACTAAACATTCCCAAATCCTTTAACCGTTCCTCATAGGACATGATTTGCAGACCTCTCACCATCTTGGTAACGCTTCTCGGAACTTCCTCAAGTTTGTCTATGCCTTTTTTAAAGTGGGGTGCCCACAAGTGGACACAGTATTCCAGATGAGGTTTGACTAAGGAAGAGTAGAGGGGGATAATGACCTCATGTGATCTAGACTCTATGCTTCTCTTAAAACATCCCAGAATTGTGATTGCCTTTTTAGCTGCAGCATCACATTGTTGACACATATTCAGTCTATGATCTATTAGTATACCCAAGTCTTTTTCACATATGCTGTTGCTTAGCCCAATTCCTCTCATTCTGTATGGGCTTTTTTCTTGTTTGTTGCCCAGATGTAGGACTTTGTATTTCTCCTTGTTAAATACCATTCTGTGGGTTGCTGCCCACTGTTCAAGCTTTACTACATCTTTTTGAATACTCTCTCTCTCTCTTCCCTAATGTTAGCTATCCCTCCTAGCTTTGTGTCGTTGGAAAATTTGATCAGTTTCCCATCAATTACCTCCTCCAGATCATTTATAAAAATGTTGAACAACACTGGGACTAGGACAGAGCCTTGTGGTATCCCACTTTATACAATCTTCCACTTGGATGTGCAGCCATTTATGACCACTCTTTGAGTACGATCACTCAGCCAGTTGTGAATCCACCTAACAGTTGCCTTGTCAATCCCATATTTGGTCATTTCTTCAATAAGTATGGTATGAGATACTTTGTCAAATGCTTTACTAAAGGCTAGATATACTATATCCACTGCAATTCCCTGATCAACCCAGTCGGTGATTCTGTCATAGAAGGAAATTAGATTAGTCTGGCATTATTTGTTTGTTACAAACCCATGCTGGCTCTGGTTAATTACTCCATTTTTATCCATTTTTATCCAAGTACTTGCATACATGCTGTTTAATAATTTGTTCAAAGATCTTTCAAGGTATAGAAGTCAGGATCACAGGCCTGTAGTTTCCTGGGTCCACCTTCTTCCCTTTTTTGAAGATACAGACAACATTTGCCCTTTTCCAATCTTCTGTGTGTGTGTGTGTGTATGTATGTATGTATGTATATACACACTCATTGTCAGTAACATTCCCCCCCACCCCTAGAAGGAGTGTGTGTGTATATATATGTATGTATATATATATATATATATATATATATATATATATATATATATATATATATATATATATATATAATACTCATTGTCAGAGGGAGGATATAGATAGGTGTGTGTGTATGTATGTAATATATATATATATATATATATATATATATATATATATATATATATATATATATATATATATATATTAGCTGATATACCCGTCCACACCCAAGTTAATTTGATACAGGTGTTTACGTGTTTGCACAGAAAATTTTATGAAGTCAAGGTTATTTTGACTTCAGCGGTATAATGTATAACCACCAATCACAGCACAGCTTTCATGTTACCTCAGCAGTACAATATATAACAACCAATCACAGTGCAGCTTTCATGTTACCTCAGCAGTATAATATATAACAACCAATCACAGCGCAGCTTTCATGTTACCTCAGCAGTATAATCTATAACAACTAATCACATCACAGCTTTCATGTTTGTACAACTTTGCGAAGTCAAAGATACTTTTGCGCTTAGCATTGAATTTTCAAGTTGGGACCTAATTACTTTTCCTATTTAGGACCTAAAGAATGCTCCTGCCACGTTAGAGAATTAGTGTCAGTCAGTCATTGTGTCAGTCACACAGTGAGTGAGGGCTTTCACATTTATATATAGACTAGCTGATATACCCGGCTTTGCCCAAGTTAATTTGGTACTGGTGTTTTTCTGGTGTTCACACGGAAAATCTTATGAAGTCGTGGTTACTTTAGAGAAACCGAGGAAAAAAATATGTTCACCATTTTGCATGGTTCTTTGTGTTACCCAGGAAATACCACGGGGAGGCAACCATGTGACGTTTCCTTTATATAAAATGACATCAGGAAGTAAGAGAATTAGATTCCGTATGTAAAATTTGGACGCTAATTCTTTTGCGCTTAGAATTGAATAAATGAGTTGGGACCCATTAACTTTTCCTATATATGACACGATCAATGCTTGTGCCAAATTTCAAGTTTCTATGACATCGGGAAGTGAGAGGATTAGATTACGTACGTAAAATTTGGACGCTAATTCTTTTGCGCTTAGAATTAAATAATCGAGTTAGGACCCATGAACTTTTCCTATTTATGACATAATCAATGTTAGTGCCAAATTTCAAATTTCTATGACATCGGGAAGTGAGAGAATTAGATTATGTACGTAAAATTTGGATGCTAATTCTTTTGCGCTTAGAATTTAATAATCAAGTTTGGACCCTTTACTTTTTCCTATTTATGACATAATCAATGGTCGTGCTAAATTTCAAGTTTCTATGACATCGGGAAATGAAAGAATTAGATTACGTACGTCAAATTTGGACACTAATTCTTTTGCGCTTAGAATTTAATAATCGAGTTGCGACCCATTAACTTTTCCTATTTATGACATAATCAATGCCTGTGCCAAATTTTAAATTTCTATGACATCGGAAAGTGAAAGAATTAGATTCCGTACGTAAAATTTGGACGCTAGTTCTTTTGCGCTAGAATTGAATAATCGAGTTGGGACCCATTAACTTTTCCTATTTATGACATAATCAATGCTCGTGCCAAATTTCAAGTTTCTAAGACATCAGAAAGTGAGAGAATTAGATTACGTACGTAAAACTTGAACGATAATTGTTTTGTGCTTAGAATTGAATAATCGAGTTGGGACCCATTATCTTTACCTATTTATGACATAATCAATGCTTGTGCCAAATTTCAAATTTCTATGAGATCGGGAAGTGAGAGAATTAGATTCCATGCGTAAAATTTGGACGCTAGTTCTTTTGCGCTAGAATTGAATAATCGAGTTGGGATCTCTTTACTTTTCCTATTTTGCACATAATCTATGCTGGTGCCAAATTTCATGTTTCCAAGACATCGGGAAGTTGGAGAATTAGTGGCGAGTCAGTCAGTCAGTCAGTCAGTCAGTGAGTGAGTCAGTGAGGGCTTTCGTCTTTGTCTATAGATATATATACCTTGTTTTCCCCGAAAATAAGACTTTGTCTTATATTAATTTTTGCCCCAACAGAGGCACTAAGTCTTATTTTCGGGGGATGTCTTATTATACTTACCCAGCAGGCTTGGTCCAAGTCCCTCCCGCTGCTCCCCAGAGCTCTGACATGCTGAGCGGCAGCATTGATTGGCTAATTCATAAATTCTGCCTCCACAACTCTGGGTGAACGAGGACTGCACGACACACGGCGGATCTCCGGACAGCAGCAATTGGACCTAGACTGAGCCTGCTAGGTTAGTATTCCTTTTCTTTTTTTGTTGTTTTTGTAATGCAACTAGGTCTTATTTTTGGGGTAGGGTTTATATTTCAGGCCTCCTCTAAAATCAGGGTAGGTCTTAATTTCAGAGAAACTCTCTCTCTCTCTATATATATATATATGTATATATATATACACATACACACACTGATTGTAAGTAACATCTCTCCCCTAGTAGCAGTACACACTCATTGTCAATAACATCCTCCCCCTAGGCCAGTGGTGGCGAACCTATGGCACGCATGCCAGAGGTGGCATGCAGAACCCTCTCTGCTGGCACGCACTGCTGTCGGCCGCTCACCACGTTAGTGAATACCGGCAGGGGCCGCATCTCCTCTGCTGTCATTCACTTAGCAGCACTGATCCAGGTGCACACTGTGACGTTAATGTGCAGCCTGGATCCTCCTACCCCCTCCCCTCATGTCTGCTACTTGGTTCCGTGACATCACAGTGTGCACCCAGGAGCAGCGCCAGGAGCAGCGCCGAGCAGATGAGAGGGGGTAAGTATATGGGTCGTAGGGGGCCACTATTACTACTGGGCCACTGTAGGATGTCACTATTACTACTGGGGCCAGTGTGGGGTGTCACTATTACTACTGGGGCCAGTGTGGGGTGTCACTATTACTACTGGGGCCCGTGTGGGATGCCACTATTACTACTCGGGCCGCTGTGGGATGCCACTATTACTACTGGGGCGGCTGTAGGATGCCACTATTACTACTGGGGCCACTGTGGGATGCCACTATTACTACTTGGCCACTGTGGGATGCCACTGGGGCTGCTGTGGGATGTCATATTACTACTGGAGCCAGGGTGGAGATATAGGGATGCTGATATAATCTGGATATGTCCTATACATAATTATATATACAGCTGGTAGAACGTATACCACCTAAGCATACAAGATTACATGCAGTACATGGTACATACCTTGTTGTACCGCATTTACTGCTCCTCTGTTCTCATCCTCGGGTTCCAACACTGTCACTGCAGGGCCGGCCGGACATCTATCCTGACCCCCATACATCACACACACAACTCCGCTACATCCATCCTGATCCACAGACATCACACACACAGCTCCACTACATTCATCCTGATCCCCAGACATCACACACACAGCTCCGCTCCATCCATCCTGACCCCTACAGCTCTGCTGAATTCATCCTGAGCCCCACATCTCCGCTGCATCTATCCATCCTGACCCCTACAGCTCCACTCCATCCATCCATCCATCCTGACCCCCCACAGCTCCACTCCATCCATCCATCCTGACCCCACAGCTCCACTCCATCCATCCATCCTGACCCCCACAGCTCCACTCCATCCATCCATCCTGATCCCCACAGCTCCGCTCCATCCACCCACCCTGACCCCCACAGCTCCACTCCATCCATCCATCCTGACCCCCACAGCTCCACTCCATCTATCCATCCTAACCCCCACAGCTCCACTCCATCTATCCATCCTGACCCCCATAGCTCCACTCCATCCATCCATCCTGATCCCACAGCTCCACTCCATCCACCCACCCTGACCCCCACAGCTCCACTCCATCCATCCATCCTGACCCCCACAGCTCCACTCCATCTATCCATCCTAACCCCCACAGCTCCACTCCATCTATCCATCCTGACCCCCATAGCTCCACTCCATCCATCCATTCTGACCCCCAGAGCTCTACTCCATCCATCCATTCTGACCCCCACAGCTACACTCCATCCATCCTGACCCCCACAGCACCACTCCATCCATCCTGACCCCCACAGCACCACTCCATCCATCCTGACCCCCACAGCACCACTCCATCCATCCATCCTGACCCCCACAGCACCTCTCCATCCATCCATCCTAACCCCCACAGCTCCACTCCATCTATCCATCCTGACCCCCATAGCTCCACTCCATCCATCCATTCTGACCCCCAGAGCTCTACTCCATCCATCCATTCTGACCCCCACAGCTACACTCCATCCATCCTGACCCCCACAGCAACACTGCATCGATCCTGACCCACGCAGCTCCAACACAGCAAAGTCCTGCATACACTGATCTCCCCCATGGTCACGTGATCCATGACTCCTCCCACACAGGATATCACATGACATGACACGACATCACCACAGGTCCTGGAAGCTGCAGGCTCTGCAGGTCAGTGTGTCCCCTCATGTCAGGACGCATATTAGCCTTTTACTCCCCACTTCTACACAAGCCAACCTAAATAACCAATCACCGTGAATCAGGCAAACCAAATAACCAATCACCATGAATCAGGCAACTCAAATAACCAATCACCGTGAATCAAGCAACCCAAATAACCAATCGCCGGTAATGAGTAAATTCAAACAACCAATCAGGTTGAGAATGGTGTGCATTTGGGGAGTAATATAGATATATGCTGTCAGGACTACTGGGGGAGGATTAACTGGCATTAGGGGGCAGTGCAGGCTCTGTAAGGGGAGCGTTAGATCCTCCTCAGACTGCATGTACTGATGTCACTCTGCAGATTGTGCCACCCCTCCCACTCTCCTCACTTTATACTATTAAAGGTAATGCGCCTTTTTATTCAAATTTACCCCCAGACTGGAGGTTGCAGCCCCTTCCTAGCCTTAAAGGTTCCATCCCTGCAGGTCATGACCGCTTCCTTATGTACTTTACAGCATTCCAGTATATGCACATAGAGGTCAGGTATATTCTCCTGAGAATATACCCATTAGGTGAGGTAGATTCTCCTGAGTATATACACAGAGTTGAGGTAAATTCACTTATATTCAGTATATACAAAAAAGGGGTAAGGTAGACTCTCCTCAGTATATACACATAGGGGAGCGTTAGAGTCTCATTAGTATATACACGCAGAAGACAGGTAGATTCTACCTAGTATATACACATAGAGGTTAGTAAATTCTCCCCAGTATATACACAAAGAGGTGACGTAGACTCTCCTCAGTACATACACAAAGAAGAGCGTTATATTCTCAGTATATACACATAGAGGTGAGGTAGATTCTCATCAGTATATACACACAGAGGTGAGGTAGATTCCTCACAGTATATACACATAGAGGTGCGTCAGATTCTCCTCAGTACATACATACACATAGCTAGATTCTCCTCAGTATATACACACACAGGGGAGCGTTAAATTCTCCTCAGTATATACACATAGAGGTGAGGTAGATTCTCCCCAGTATATACACATAGAGGTCAGGTAGATTCTCTTCAGTATATACACATAGAGGTGCAGCAGATTCTCCTCAGTATATACACATAGAGCTGAGGTAGATTCTCATCAGTATATATACACAGACGTGAGGTAGATTCCTCACAGTATATACACATAGAGGTGTGGCAGATTCTCCTCAGTATATACACATAGCTAGATTCTCCTCAGTATATACACATAGATGTGAGGTAAATTCTCCTCAGTATATACACAGAGGTGAGAAAAACTCTCCTCAGCATATACACATAGAGGTAAGGTAGATTGTTCTCAGTATATACACATAGAGGTAAGGTAGATTGTTCTCAGTATATGCACATAGAGGTAGGGTAGATTCTCCTCAGTATATACACATAGAGGTGCAGCAGGTTCTCCTCAGTATATACACATAGAGGTGAGGTAGATTCTCCTCAATATATACACATAGTGGTGAGGCAGATTCTCCTCAATATATGCACATAGAGGTGAGGTGGATTCTCCTCAGTATATACACACAGAGCTGAGGTAGATTCTCCTCAGTATATGCACATAGAGGTGCGGCAGACTCTCCTCAGTATATACACATAGCTAAATTCTCCTCAGTGTATAAACATAGAGGTGAGGAAGATTCTTCTCAATATATACACATAGAGGTGAGGTAAATTCTCCTCAGTATATACTCAGAGAGGTGAGGTAAATTCTCCTCAGTATATACTCAGAGAGGTGAGGTAGATTCTCCTTACTATATACACACAGAGGTGGGGTAGATTCCTCACAGTATATACACGTAGAGGTGAGGTAAATTCTTCTCAGTATATACACTTAGGGTAGCGTTAAATTCTCCTCAGTATATACACATAGAGGTGCAGCAGATTCTCCTCAGTATATACACATAGAGCTGAGGCAGATTCTCCTCAGTATATACACATAGCTAGACTCTCCTCAGTATATACACATAGATGTGAGGTAACTTCTCCTCAGTATATACACAGAGGTGAGAAAAACTCTCCTCAGCATATACACATAGAGGTAAGGTAGATTGTTCTCAGTATATACACATAGAGGTAAGGTAGATTGTTCTCAGTATATGCACATAGAGGTGCAGCAGCTTCTCCTCAATATATACACATAGAGGTGAGGTAGACTCTCCTCAATATATACACATAGTGGTGAGGCAGATTCTCCTCAATATATGCACATAGAGGTGAGGTGGATTCTCCTCAGTATATACACACAGAGCTGAGGTAGATTCTCCTCAGTATATGCACATAGTGGTGCGTCAGACTCTCCTCAGTATATACACATAGCTAGATTCTCCTCAGTATATAAACATAGAGGTGAGGAAGATTCTTCTCAATATATACACATAGAGGTGAGGTAAATTCTCCTCAGTATATACTCAGAGAGGTGAGGTAAAGTCTCCTCAGTATATACTCAGAGAGGTGAGGTAAATTCTCCTCAGTATATACTCAGAGAGGTGAGGTAGATTCTCCTTAGTATATACACACAGAGGTGGGGTAGATTCCTCACAGTATATACACATAGAGGTGAGGTAGATTCTCCTTAGTATATACACACAGAGGTGGGGTAGATTCCTCACAGTATATACACGTAGAGGTGAGGTAGATTCTCCTCAGTATATACACATAGAGGTGCAGCAGATTCTCCTCAGTATATACACATAGAGCTGAGGCAGATTCTCCTCAGTATATACACATAGCTTGATTCTCCTCAGTATATACACATAGATGTGAGGTAAATTCTCCTCAGTATATACACAGAGGTTCGAAAAACTCTCCTCAGCATATACACATAGAGGTAAGGTAGATTGTTCTCAGTATATGCACATAGTGGTGAGGTAGATTCCTCACAGTATATACACGTAGAGGTGAGGTAAATCCTTCTCAGTATATACACTTAGGGGAGCGTTAAATTCTCCTCAGTATATACACATAGAGGTGCAGCAGGTTCTCCTCAGTATACACACATAGAGGTGCAGCAGGTTCTCCTCAGTATATACACATAGAGGTGCAGCAGGTTCCCTCAATATATACACATAGAGGTGAGGTAGATTGTTCTCAGTATATACATATTGAGGTGAGGTAGATTTTCCTCAGTATATACACATTGGGGAGCGTTAAATTCTCCTCAGTATATATACATAGAAGTGAGGTAGACTCTCCTCAATATATACACATCGAGGTGAGGCAGATTCTCCTCAGTATATATACATAGAAGTGAGGTAGACTCTCCTCAATATATACACATAGTGGTGAGGTAGATTTTCCTCAGTATATACACATTGGGGAGCGTTAAATTCTCCTCAGTATATATACATAGAAGTGGGGTAGACTCTCCTCAATATGTACATATAGAGGTGAGGCACATTCTCCTCAGTATACAAATCATTTCACAGTTTTTCACTTTAGAACAGCTGCTATTTACATTAAACACTTAGCTCATCGTCCATCATTTATGCTGCATAAACGATGGATGGTGAGCTGATCACTGACTGCTCAGTGTAAATAGCAGCTGGTCAGTATTGAACGGCCGCTATATTAAGTCAATGGAGAAGGGCAGTGGGGCGCGGGGAGAGACATTTCTTGCAGCCTTCCTGCTGAGAGCCAGCAATGCTAGCTCCCATGCAGCAGCACGGGAGCTACCGTGTTTCCCCGAAAATAAGACAGTGTCTTATATTAATTTTTGTTCAAAAAGGTTTAACTTTTTTACATGTATAGCTGCCTGGACACTATTTAAATTGACTTTTTTAATTAACTGTTAGCAGGGCTTAATTTTGGAGTGAGGCTTATATTTCAAGCATCTTCAAAAAGCCTGAAAAATCATTTTGCATCCTCAAAAATTCTGGAAAATCATGCAATGTCTTATTTTCAGGGGATGTCTTATTTTCAGGGAAACAGGGTAGTATGTGCTGAGACGAATGTTGGGCATCGTTTGCCCGGCCCTCGCTCAGTCTGAATGGGCCTTTAGGCTTTCAAATGATGCCCCATCCACCCTATTTGCCCCACCTGGCTCCATCTGACTACCGTCTGCTCCCCAGTCTCAAAAAACACCTAACGGGACAACAGTTTGGGAGTGTTTTGGAGGCAACTAATGCTGCAAATGAGGGGTTTGACCAGCAGTTGTACGAATTCTATTTGCAGGGACTTAACCCTTTCCAAGCCACTGTGTGACGTCTAAAGACATTATGATTTAAAGGGGTTGTCCCGCGCCGAAACAGGGTTTTTTTTTCCAATAGCCCCCCCGTTCGGCGCGAGACAAACCCGATGCAGGAATAAAAATAAAAAAAACGGCCAGTTCTTACCCGAATCCCCGCGCTCCGGCGACTTCTTACTTACCTAAGTAAGATGGCCGCCGGGATCTTCACCCACGGTGCACCATGCGGTGCTAGGTCCGTTTGCAGCCGCACATTGTCCTCCGTTGTATTAATTGTCCTATATAGTTTTGTATCATCTGCAAATATTGATGTTTTACTGTGCAGTCCCTCTATCAGGTCGTTAATAAATATATTAAACAGAATGGGGCCCAATACTGAACCCTGTGGCACCCCGCTAGTAACGGTGGCCCAATCTGAGTATGAACCATTTATTACCACCCTCTGCTTTCTATCTAGGAGCCAATTCTTTACCCAGATACACACGTTTTCGCCCAGACCAAGCTGTCTCATTTTATATATCAGCCTATTATGTGGCACGGTGTCAAATGCTTTAGAGAAATCCAGATATACGAGTTCAATAGACTCTCGCAGGTCCAGCCTAGAACATACTTCATCATAGAAGCTGATCAGATTGGTCTGACATGATCGACCCCTCATGAACCCATGCTGATGAGGGCTTATACCGCTGTTTTCCTTGAGGTATTATAGGATGGCGTCTCTCAGAAACCCCTTGAATATTTTTTCAGTTATTGAAGTGAGACTTACTGGCCTGTAGTTACCAGGCTCTCTTTTGGACCCCTTTTTCTAAATTGGAACCACGTTGGCAATGCGCCAATCCAGCGGTACAACCCCGGTTTTGATAGTGTCCATAAATATAAGAAATAGCGGTCTAGCTATCACATCACTTAGTTCCCTTAGAACCGTTGGGTGTATTTCATCTGGGCCCGGCGATTTGTCGATTTTAATCCTCTTTAACCGGCTCTGCACTTCCTCCTGTGTTAGGTATGCAATATGTAGTGAGGGGGTTGTTTTATTCCCCTGCATCTCGTCTGACATTTCCTTTTCATTTGTGAATACACTTGAAAATAAACAATTTAATAGATTTGCCTTCCCACCCCACATCGTCTTCTATGGTTTCTCCTGCATTATTTGTTAAAGGGCCAGTACTCTTTTGCTGTTAATATAGTTGAAGAATAGTTTAGGGTTATTTTTGCTCTCTTTGGCGATCAGTCTCTCTGCCTCCTCCTTAGCAATCTTGATCTTTTCTTTACATATTTAGTTTTTTTCCCTGTATGATTTTAGCGCTTCCTTGCTACCTTCTTGTTTTATTAGTTTAAACGCTTTCTTTTTTTCATTTATTGCCCCCCTTACCGTCTTGTCGAACCACACTGGTTTCCTTCTACTTGTAGTTCTTTTATTTTTTTTTTTAAAGGGTATGAACTGCTCATATGATGTAATGAGGATGTTTTTAAACTTTTCCCATTTGTTGTCTGTACTGATATTTATGAGGACGCTGTCCCAATTAATGTTACCAATAGTAGTTCTGAGCTGATCAAATTTGGCTTTACTAAAGTTTAGTTTTTTTGTCGCTCCCTGATAAGGCTTCTTATTGAATGACAGCTGGAAATTAATTATATTGTGGTCACCATTTCCCAAGTGCCCCTATAACTGCACCCCCATTATTCGGTCCGGTTTGTTAGTTAGTACTAAGTCCAGAGTGGCCCTCCCTCTAATTGGCTCCTGCACCAGTTGGGTAAGGTAATTATCTTAATTGTTCTCAAGAACCTAACACCCTTGTAAGATTTACACGTTTTCCCATGTTATATCCAGATAATTAAAGTCCCCCATAATAATTACTTTGTTGCGGTTTGACACCTCTTCTATCTGTTTCTTCTATTGCTTTTGGTGGCCTATAGAAAACCCCTATCAGTATTTTTTTTTCTCCCTGTATTTCTACCCACAGAGATTCCACGTGTTCATCTCCTGCCCCTATATTGTCCCGTAGCCTCGGCATTAAAGGTGTTGTCTTGCGGCAGCAAGTGGGGTTATACACTTCTATATGGCCATATTAATGCACTTTGTAATATACATCGTGCATTAAATATGAGCCATACAGAAGTTATACACTTACCTGCTCCGTTGCTGGCGTCCTCGTCTCCATGGTGCTGTCTAACGCTGTCTTCTCCTTCTATTTAGACGCGCTTGCGCTGTGCGGTCTTCTGCTGTGTTTAATGGAGCCGCTCCGGCGTGCTCGCGCTGGAGAGCTGGTCTGCGCATGCGCAGAAGACCTTGGCGGTGCGAGCACGCCGGAGCAGCTCCATTAAACACAGCAGAAGACCGCACAGCGCAAGCGCGTCTAAATAGAAGGAGAAGACAGCGTTAGACGGCACCATGGAGACGAGGACGCCAGCAACGGAGCAGGTAAGTGTATAACTTCTGTATGGCTCATATTTAATGCACGATGTATATTACAAAGTGCATTAATATGGCCATACAGAAGTGTATAACCCCACTTGCTGCCGCGAGACATCCCCTTTAAGTACGATTTAATGTAGAGACAAACCCCTCCCCGTTTCTGCTTACGACAGTCTCTTCCGAAGAGATTGTAACCCTGTAAATTTACCGCCGAATCGCACTTATCATCAAGCCATGTTTCCGTTATTCCAACTATATCGTAGTTTTCATCAGTCATTCTCGTTTCAAGCTCACACACTTTGCTGATTAGACTTCTTGCATTTGTGCCATACAATTTATACGGTTATTATTGTTCTTTAAATTCATTTTGCTACTAATGGTACTATTGGCTGATCTGTCAATTCTAACTGTACTAACCCCAACCCCTGCTCAACCCCCATTCCCATTACTTGGTCCCAGGTCGCTATCGACACTGTCAACCCCCTGTTTATCTTTTTGCCATTCCTCCAGTCCCTAGTTTAAACACTCCTCCAACCTTCTAGTCATCTTTTCCCCCAGCACAGCTTCCACCCTCCCCATTAGGATGCAGCCCGTCCCTACGGTAGAGCCTGTAGCCGACAGCAAAGTCAACCCAGTTCTCCAGGAACCCGAACCCCTCCTTCTTACACCAACTCCGGAGCCACTTGTGCCCTCTTTATTTCCTCCTCATAGACTGTAAGCTCTTGTATCCCTATTTCTTCCTTAGCGTATGTAAGTTATGTCCTCCACATTTCTTCCTCATAGACTGTAACCTTTTGTGTCGCCTTTATTTTCTCCTCATAGATTGTAAGCTCTTGTGTCCCCTATTTCCTCCTCTTGGACTGTAAGCTCTTGTGTCCCCTATTTCCTCCTCTTAGACTGTAAGCTCTTGTGTGCCACTAATTCCTCCACATAGACTGTAAGCTCTTGTGTTCCCCCAATTTCCTCATAAACAGTAAGCTTTTGAGTCCCCCTTTTTTCTCCTCATAGATTGCAAGCTCTTGTTTCCCCCTATTTCCTCCTCATAGACTGTAAGCTCGTGTCCTCGTATTTCCTCATTATAGACTGTAAGCTCTTGTGTCCTCGTATTTCCTCATTATAGACTGTAAGCTCGTGTCCCCCCTATTTCCTCATAAACCGTAAGCTTTGAGTCCCCCTTTTTTTCCTCCTCATAGACTGTAAGCTCGTGTCCCCCTAATTCCTCCTCATACACTGTAAGATCTTGTGTGTCCCTATTTCCTCCTCATAGACTGTAAGCTCTTGTGTCCTCGTATTTCCTCATCATACACTGTAAGCTCCTGTGTCCCTCTATTTCCTCATATACTGTAAGCTTGTGTCCTCCTATTTCACCATAATTTATTTCCTCCTCATAGACTGTAAGCTATTTTGTTCTCTTTATTTCTTCCTCATAGAATGTAAGCTCCTGTGTCCCCCTATTTTCTCATAGACTGTAAGCTCTTGTATGCCTGTTTCCTCTTCATAGACTGTAAGCTCTTGTGTCTCTCCCCATTTCCTCCTCATAGAGTGCAAGCTCTTGTGTCCCCTTTTTTCCTCCTCATAGACTGTAAGCTCTTGTGTGTCCCTATTTCCTGCTCATAGACTGTAAGCTCTTGTGTCCCCATATTTCCTATTAATGGATCATGAGCTCGTGTCCCCCTCTTGCTCCTGTTCACAGACGGTAAGCTCTTGCGCCCCCTCCCTGCTCCTCCTCATACACTGTAAGCGCTTGTGTCCCCCATACTTCCTCCTTATAGACTGCTGCTCGTGTCAATCCTTCTTCCTCCTCATAGATTGTAAGCTTTTGTACCCCCCTACTACATCCTCATATGTGGATACAAGAGCTTACAGTCTATTTCCTCCTCATAAACTTTAAGCTCGTGTCCCCCTATTTGCTCCTCATACACTGTAAGCTCGTGTCCCCTATTTCCTCATAGACTGTAAGCTCTTGAGTCCCCCTATTTCCTCATAGACTGTAAGCTCTTGAGTCCCCCTATTTCCTCATAGACTGTAAGCTCTTGTGTCCTCCTTTTTCCTCATACATTGTAAGCTTTGTGTCCGCCTAGTTCTTCCATATAGACCGTAAGCTCTTGTGTCCCAACTATTTCTTCCTGATAGACTGTAAGCTCTTGTGTCCCCCCTTTTTCCCTTCTCATAGACTGTAAGCTCTTGTATCCCCTTAATTCCTCCTCATGCAGTGTAAGCTCTGGTGTCCCCCTATTCCCTTATAGACTGTAAGCTCTTATGTCCTCTGTATTTCCCCATAATAGACCGTAAGCTCTTGTGTTCCCCCATTTCCTTCCCAAAGACTATAAGCTCTTGTGTGACATTAATTCCTCCACATAGACTTTATTTTCTCCTCATAGACTGTAAGCTCTGGTGTCCCCCTATTTCCTCATAGACTGTAAGCTCTGGTGTCCCCCTATTTCCTCATAGACTGTAAGCTCTGGTGTCCCCCTATTTCTTCCTCATAGACTGTAAGCTCTCGATTTCCTTCTTTTTCCTCATAGACTATGTAATCCCGTGTGTCCCCATATTTCCTCCTTAGAGACTATAAACTCTCATGTCCCCTTTATTTCCTTCTCATAGAGTGTAAGGTCTTGTGTCCCCCTATTTCCTCCCCAAAGTCTTTAGGCTCGTGTCCCCGCTATTTGCTCCTCGTAGACGGTAATTCCTTGACCCCCCTATTTCCTCCTCATAGACTGTAAACTCTTGTGTCCCCCTATTTCCTCCCCAAAGTCTTTAGGCTCGTGTCCCCGCTATTTGCTCCTCGTAGACGGTAATTCCTTGACCCCCCTATTTCCTCCTCATAGACTGTAAGCTCTCGTGCACCCCCGCTATTTCCTCCTCATGGACTGTAAACTCTTGTGTCCCCCTATTTCCTCCCCAAAGTCTTTAGGCTCGTGTCCCCGCTATTTGCTCCTCGTAGACGGTAATTCCTTGACCCCCCTATTTCCTCCTCATAGACTGTAAGCTCTCGTGCACCCCCGCTATTTCCTCCTCATAGACTGTAAACTCTTGTGTCCCCCTATTTCCTCCCCAAAGTCTTTAGGCTCGTGTCCCCGCTATTTGCTCCTCGTAGACAGTAATTCCTTGACCCCCCTATTTCCTCCTCATAGACTGTAAGCTCTTGTGTCCTCCATATTTCCTATTCATAGATTGTGAGCGCTTGTGTCCCCATTTTCTCCTCATAGACTGTAAGCTCTTGTGTCCTCCATATTTCCTATTCATGGATTGTGAGCCATTGTGAGCGCTTGTGTCCCCTTTACTTTCTCCTCATAGATTGTAAGCTGTATCCCCCCTTGTCCCTTCTCATAGATTGTAAGCTTTTGTGCCCCCCTACTACCTCCTCATAGACTGTAATCTCGTGTCCCTACTCTTTTCTCCTTGTAAACGATAATCTCTTTCCCTCCCTAAATCCTCCTCATAGATTGTAAGCTCTTGTGTCCCCCCTATTTGTTCTGGATAGACTATAAGCTCTTGTGTCCCCCTAAATCCTCCTCATAGACTGTAAGCTCCTGCATCCTCTTTATTTCCTCCTTATAGACTAAGTTTTTGTGTCTCCCTATTTCCTCCTCATGGACTGTAAGCTCGTGTCCCCCTATTTCCTCATAGACTGTTAGCTCTTATGTCCTATTTCCCCATAATGGGGGGGGGGGGGGGGGACACAAGAGCTTACAGTCTTTTTCCTCATCATAGACTATAAGCTCTTGTGCCACTCCACCCTAATTCCTCCTCATAGAGTGCAAGCTCCTGTGTCCCCATATTTCACCATAATAGACTGTAAGCTCTTGTGTCCCCCTAAATCCTCCTCATACACTGTAAGTCCTTGTGACCCTCTATTTCCTCCTCATAGGGGGGACACAAGTGCTTATAGTCTTTGAGGAGGAAATAGGGGGGACACAAGAACTTACAATCTATGAGAAGGTAATAGGGGAACTCAAGTGATTACGATCTATTAGAAGGTAATAGGGAGGACACAAGACTGTAAGCTCTTGTTTCCCCCTATAATCTTCCTCATAGATTGTAAGCTCTTGTACCCCCCCCCCCCTCCCATTGCCTCTTTGTAGACTGTAGGCTCCTGTGTCCTCCTATATTCCTCCTCATACACTGTAAGCTCGTGTGTCCCTCTATTTCCTCAGACTGCAAGCTCCTGTGTCACCCTATTTCACTATAATAGACTGTAAGCTCTCGTGCACCCCCGCTATTTCCTCCTCATAGACTGTAAGCTCTTGTGTCCCCCTATTTCCTCCTCATAGACTGTAAGCTCTTGTGTCCCCCTATTTCCTCATAGAGAGGACATAAAAGCTTGCAGTCTATTCCCCCATAATAGACGGCAGGCTCTTGTGTCCCCCAATTTCCACTTCATAGACTGTAAGGTCTTGTGTCCCCCCTATTTCTTCCTCAGACAGTAAGCTCTTGTGCCACTCCACACTAATTCCTCCTCATAGAGTGTAAGCTCCTGTGTCCCCATACTTCCTCTTCATAGACTGTAAGCTTTGTGTCCCCCTACTTCCTCTTCATAGACTGTAAGCTCTTATGTCTTCTCTATTGTCCTTTAATAAACTGTAAGCTCCTGTGTCCCCCTATTTGCTCCTCATAAACGGTAATCTCTTGACCCCCCAATTCCTCCTCCACGACTACAAGCTCTTGTCCCCCTACTTCCTCCTCATACACTGTAAGCTCGTGTCCCCCTATTTCACCGTAATAGACACTAAACTCTAGTGCCCCCTTATTTCCTCCTCATTGACTGTAAACTCTTCAGTACCCCCAAATTCATTCTCATAGAATATAAGCTCTTGTGTCCCCCAAAAGGGGGGGGGGGGGTGACACAGGAGTTTACAACCTATTAGAAGGTAATAGGGGAGACATAAGAGCTTGCAGTGTATGAGGAGGTAATAGGGGACGATACACAACATAACATTTTATGAGGCGGAATTGGGGGGACACAAGAGCTTACAGTCTATTATGGGTAACCAGGGAGGACACAAGAGCTTACAGTCTATGAGGAGGAACTAGGGGGACACACAAGAGCTTACAATCTATTATAGGTAACCAGGGAGCACACAAGAGCTTACAGTCTATGAGGAGGAAATAGCTCGTGTCTTCCTAGTGTCTCCTCAAAGGCTGTCTGTCTCAGACATCTGAGGGGCTGCGGTCACCATTGCACATATGTGTTATATCCCTCGTCCGATCGTTTACGCCAGCCTCTGCCTGCAGCCATTCTACGGAGTCGATCACATTATTATGGCCAGCAGCTAATATCCCGAGTGACCGCCATGGGCCGCACAGACAGCAGGCGGGCCGGGAGGGAGTAAGGTGCTGGTAGGTGTTCTCTGGTAGCTGGAGCCATGCTGACTGCAGGGTGCGTGGGGGATCTATAAAGCGATCATGACGATCGAGGCGGTCTCACAGATGCTCAATTGGGTCCAAGTCTGGGGAATACGGGGGTCGGGGAAGTACTGGGAGGGCTCAGTTGTGCTTTTTCAACCCCTGTAGAAGATCCTATCTGCCCCTGGGGGACAATCAGCATGTATGGGAGTACGTGATCTACATTCCACATTGATGAGTCCCAGACAACACCATGACCAGAACGCTACCGCCACTAGGTTGTTTTTTCAGAAATGGCTGGTGGGTGTTTCTCGCCAACATCCACCCAAAAGACGCGACTCATCAGAGAAAACCGCCCTTTACCAATCAGCGGCGGTCCGATACGGCTCAGCGGACAGAAGCCTTTTCTCCCGCTACCCCTTTGTTACACAGGCGCAGTGACCACGCGTTGCCCCGGAACCCCGTGTGCAGTCAGGCTCGCAGGACTGTATTATGTCTGGTCGCCCCACGGGTCATCTTCATGGTGAGCGGCTCTATTATTGCGTCAGTCGCCCTCCACCTCCGTAGCAGACCTTCACCTCACATCATTGGCGTGCGATGCTCCCCAGCTTCCAGTTATTCCCAATGGGGCCATTTGTCCGCGTACAGTACACCTTCACCACCGCGGCCCACGGACACTTCACAAACTGCGCTGTTCTAGAAATACCGCCATCCGTGGCCCAAAGCCAATAATCATCCCAACTAAATGGTCCCTTACACCCAACGATGAGGCATACGTGAGCCCCTGGCCTGTAGTACACCTTATATACCCACCGAGGCACCGCCTTCATGAAGGTGGCCATAATAATGTGGCTTAGCCCTGCAGATTGTAAGCTCTTATGGCCCTCTATATAGCACCAACATATTCCACAATGCTGTACAAAGACTCATCATTCAGCCCTATGTGAGGTGGGTGATGCATCCATACAGATTAGTGGGGTGAGGGCGCCCTCTGTTGGTGACACCACTCAAGCAGTCATTAGCATGCAGTGCAGGATGTGGCTTTGGGGCCTTGAGACTAATGAGCGCCCCCTCCTGTACAGGATGGAGGGCGCACAGCTGCTGGCACCGCCTGGATCTGGACGGCTTTCAAGGTCAGCCGGCGGCTCAGTTGATCACCACATTGTGAGAAGCTGCGGCCGCAGACTTTCCCAGAGTGGGGGCGCCGCTGATTCCTGATGGGAGGGTTGCATACAGGTAGGGGGGGCCATGCAAGCAGCCCATCCAGCATCCCCTCCCCCACACTCACAACAAACACGTGGATTTTGTTATTTATTCATTTTCTAGGTTAAGAGCATTATATGAAAATCACAGCCGCCGCCGTTCATTAAAAAGGTCAGTCCGCGAATGTCTGGAAAGTGTCTGTGCATTGCATAGGTGGAGAGGCCTTCACAGAAGACAACGAGGAACCACTGGGATGTATGTACAGCTCGGCCACCTGCCGCAGATACGCCGTATAGACATGTATATACAAAGACTGTCCACTGGGGAGGGTCCCGCATGCTGCTCTACCGCTCAGCCCCTCCGGCTCCTGCTGGACTAGATGCTGGGTCCCCCTCTGCCCCCCATTCCTCTTGGGGTCTCAGATTATATTGGTCAGCGTGGGGATCTGGGATCATTTAGTGCAATTTCCTCCCGTCTTCCATAGGTGATTATTACAAGAGTTGGGGAAGTCGTCACGGCGGGTGGAGCTTTGAGGAGGCGCTGGGGCTGCTGCGTCCCGGCTCTGCTACATCTGTCATACAGGAAGGGGGGAGCTCGATGAATGACTGTTGGGCCGCCCAGGAGAAGCAGCGTGGCACCTCCACCACCTTTTGGCACGTGCACTCCCATTGCATTGGGGCGGGTTGTTGGAGGAGGATGATGGGGGAAATGGCACACGATTGGCACCAGAACATGGTAGAGCCGAACATTTGGTATGGAAAAAGTTCTGCTACTGTGTACAAGCGCACACGGGCGTACTATATCCACAAGGCTGGCGGTAATCCGAGTGAGAGGAACTAAGCGCCACAGGGTGATGGGTCCGGGCTCACGAGAAATGAAGGGGACCAACTTGGTAAGGCTGACGAACACAATGGTCCGTTGTCACCCCAAGGTCCTGCACTTTGAGAGTGTCCTGTCCTTGCAGGGACCAAGCGGGCGTAGGCACTCAAGTAATAACAGCCCACCGTTACGGCTACAGCGTGGCTGAGCAGTCTCCTGCGCCATCGCCAGTTCTCAGCAGCCACTCCTTGGTTGAGTTCTGGCCCCCATCGGTTGAGAAGATTGATGACATCACTTGACCGTGACGGTGATCACGGGTGTCCATTAGGTTTTTCGTGCCACCGGTCGAGTCTTTATAAAAAGGGAAGGAAATAAAAACCCCGTGAAGGACGCTGCTCCTCCTGCCAGCTGCGACGCAGCCTGCGCCATCCTTAGTTCTTACGGTGGAGTTCGTACTTGCGTTAAGTTTTCCAGTCCCGAGGTCTTCGGTCCTGACACAAGAAGACTACGATGCCAGGAGCATCATGAGGAGCAGAGACACCGCCACAGTCACATGTAAGTGCTCCCGCTTCGGGCTCGTCCCGCTGATGCTCTTCTCCAACTTGGGAACCTCTGGATTAAAGTTACCTGAAGTAAAGAAGAGAAGCCGTGAGCGGACAGAAAACCCCTCTCTCCCTCTCGACAGAAAACGTCACCTCCTCCAAAAAATGTCCCCGGACACAAAGCGCACGCAGCAACAAATGCCAAACTACAGGGAACGCTCAGAGCGGCTGCGTCACACCAGCTGGAAGGGACAGATGTAGACTGGGAGGAATGGATAAAGCGTGACGCCGTGTCTTACATGGACGGCTTTATGGGTCAGAAAGCGGGCGGCTGATTCATGACCAGCGGGCATTTTCAGGAGGTCGGCTGCTACCCCATCACATGACTGCACAAAAGAACATCCATGAACCAGGGAGAATAAGGGGTGGAGGGGGGACACTAGCAGAAGGGAAGGGACACCAAAAGGAAAGGGTGAGTGAGGGCTGGAAGGGGAACGAGGAACACCTGAACAGGAGGCAAAGGGCGAGTGGCCATTATGGTTTTAAGACTAGACCGGCTCCCCGTGGCCTCTTCTGCCTCCCTCTTTCATTACTGATCCATGGCTGGCAGGTGCCGCGCTCTAATACCCCGTTTCACTGAAAAACGGGAATTTTTCTTACCGATAATTCCCTTTCTTGAAGGCATCATGACAGCATACATCTGGAGGTTGCTCACCTGATGGGACAGGAAAAGGCAGAGCATAAAAGAAACCTCCCCTCCACCAAACACCAGTGTGTTCCAAATAACCACAGTGACAGAATACTTAACCAGAAGGTGTGTTTTTATTGACATCACACACCTCAGACAAAGAAACATAAGCATACACATTACCTCATGTGTTAGACAAAATAAGGGTAACCATGTCGGTAGGGGGGGGGGGAAAGCCCGTATGCTGTCATGATGCCTTCAAGAAAGGGAATTATCGGTAAGAAAAATTCCCGTTTTCCCTTCGACATCATGACAGCATACATCTGGAGGAATACCAAATAACTGGCATGGGCTTTTTTAGGGAGGGATTACCGCTTGGAGCACCTTCCTACCGAAGGTTGCGTCCTGACTACATTTAAAGTCCAGCCTGTAATGTTTAATAAAAGTATGGCCAGAAGTCCACGTGGCTGCGTTACAAATCCGCTCGATTGACGCGTGCGCTCTTTCTGCCCAAGAAGATGCCACCGCTCTCGTCGAGTGGGCCTTCAATCAATCTGGAGGAGGGATGCCCTCCCTTGGCCTTGTAAGCCTCCTGGATGGCTCTCCTGAGCCACCGGGCAATCGCATCTTTAGAAGCGGCCCTTCCTTTGGCCTGCCCCTGAAATTGAACGAAAATTTTATTAGTCTTTCTGAAACTTTCCATTGCCTCAAGGTACGCTAGTACAGCTCTTTTGACATCTAGATTATGGAGCTTCTGCTCCTTTTCGTTTTTGAAATCTTGGCAGAAGGCTGGAATGACTATTGGCTGGCCTCTGTGGAAATCTGACAAGACTTTAGGCTGAAAGGACGGGTCTAAAGAAAATACTATTTTGTCTGGGTGAATAGTCATATATGGGGTCCTTCGTGAGAGGGCCCGGATT
Organism: Eleutherodactylus coqui; assembly: GCF_035609145.1. NCBI lineage: Eukaryota > Metazoa > Chordata > Amphibia > Anura > Eleutherodactylidae > Eleutherodactylus > Eleutherodactylus coqui. The sequence continues at coordinate 223,249,411 of NC_089842.1, read as the reverse complement.
TCACCCACGCGTCTAGCCGAAGTGACTGCCACAAGGAGGGCTACCTTATACGTCAGCAAGGCGATGGATAGATCTCTAAAAGGTTCAAATGGGGGATCGCAGAAGGCCTGAAGGACTATGGTCAGATCCCAGGGGGGTGCCGTAAGCCTTGTAAATGGATGCAATCTACTTGCCCCTCTAAGAAATCTCCTAATCCACCTGTGCTCCGCAAGCGCGAGATCAAAGAATGCCCCCAAAGCCGCAACTTGGACTTTGAGGGTATTCGGACTCAACCCTTTATCCAGGCCCGCCTGCAGAAAATCTAGGATTTTACGGATGTCTGGCTGATCTAACTGCTGGATGTCCTGGCCCATCCACTCTGAGAATTTTTCCCAGACTTTGGAATAGATCTTTTTTGTCGAGGGTTTAAGGCTCTCGCTAATAGTGGAAATTACGTTAGGAGAAAGACCCTTCCCCAAGAATTTTACCCGTTCAAGATCCAGGCCGTAAGCCTGAACTTGTGAACCTCCGGGTAAAGAAGAGGGCCCTGCAGCAATAGGTCCGGTCTTGGTGGAAGGTGGAAAGGCTCTCCTACTGACAGAGATCTCAGGAGGGGAAACCAAGGTCTTTTGGGCCAATAAGGTGCTACCAGAATTACTGACAGGCTTGACCGCAGTAATTTCCTTAGTAGGAGCAGAATTAATGGTAAAGGGGGAAAAGCGTACGCCAAGTCCCAAACCCAGGGGTGAGAGAGAGCGTCCGTGCCCAAGGCCTGTTTCTCTGCGCCTCGGGAAAAGAAAAGCCGGCACTTGGTATTTGCGTTTGACGCAAATAGGTCTATTTCTGGTACCCCCCATTTCGTCACAAGCAGGCTGAACACCTCGGGATGGAGTTCCCACTCTCCTGGGTCCACTTTCTTCCTGCTTAGAAAGTCTGCGGCTGAATTCTCGGCTCCTTTTATGTGAAAGGCCGACAGTGACTTGGTTGTGAGTTCCGCCCACTGAAGGATCCTTCCCGCCAACTGCTGCAGTAGAGGATTCCTGGTGGTACCCTGGTGGCGAATGAGTGACACTATCGTCATATTATCTGAAAAGATCCTCACATGCTTCATCCCTAAGAGCGATTGCAGGCTACGTAGGGATTTCCACACCGCATTAAGTTCTCTAGAGTTAGACGAACCAGATCTCTCATGAGCGTCCCAAGTACCCTGTATATAACCGCCTTCAAAGTGGGCCCCCCACCCTTTGGCGCTGGCATCTGTTGTGATTATTATTGTAGGGTCCAAGTTCCATTCAGATGCCCGTGACAGGTTGTCCGATGACAACCACCAGCGGAGTGAAGATCTGGCTTTAGCAGAAATAGAAATTGTCTGGTCGAGTGAGGACTGTAACTTGTCCCAATTCTGAAGGATTAGTGACTGGAGACCGCGACTATGGAACTGAGCCCAGGGAACCACGCCAATACACGAAGTCATTAGCCCCAGGATCCGCATTGCATCTCTTACTGTTACTCTAGATTTTTTATAGAGTGTGGAACATTCCTCTAAAATATGCTGTTTCCTTAGAGGAGGAAGGGACGAATTTTGGAGACTGGAATCCAGAATGACTCCCAGGAATTTTTTCCTGGTTTCTGGTTCCATGTTGGATTTTAGATCATTAATAATCCAACCCAGCGTGGAACCCAAGTGTGACCTCAAAAAAGTCGGGGAATCTGCCACCAGCAGGAAGTCGTCCAAGTAGGGGGACGATAATAAACCCACGATTGCGCAAAAAGGCAATATTTCTCGCAAACCTCAGGAACTTTTGCGAGTTGGCGTAAATAGGGATGTGAAAGTAAGCATCCTTTAGGTCAATTGTAGCCATTACATTATTCCTGGCAATTAGGGGAGTTGCAGTTCTGATAGTCTCCATTTTAAATTTCCTATACTCAATGAATTTATTCAGTTCTTTGAGGTTAATTATTGTGCGGTGGGAGCCATCTGGCTTGGGAACCAGAAAAAGGGGGGAATAAAATCCCTTCCCCTATTCCTTCTTGGGGACGGGGATAACCGCGCCAAGATCCAGCAGGTTCTGTACACCTCTCAACAGAGCCTGCTCTAGGGCTGGAGACTGGATTGAGGTTACAATAAATCTGTCAGGGGGGCGAGATTCTAGTATGATCTTGTACCCCTCCGCCACCAGGTGTAGCACCCACTCGTTATGTTACGCCAACTGGTGGCAAAACGAGCCAGTCTACCGCCCACCGGGCACGAAGATGCAGGCTGAGGGACAACAATAAGAGTCTTACCCCTTCCACCCTTCGGATAAGACCATCTTCCGGTCTTCCCTTTCCCAGCGTATGTAGACGAGGGACGTGGAGTGAAGGGTCTCTTGGGCGGTCTGATGGCTGGCAGTCCCTGGTTCTTGTCAGCTGCTTTTTCCAGCAGGCGATCCAGGTCCGGTCCAAAAATGCGTGCGCCCCGAAAGGGTAGGGTACACAGCTTGTTTTTGGATGTTAAGTTCCCCGACCACTCCTTTACCCAGACTGCCCTTCTGGCGGTGTTGGATAGGGCTGCCATGCGAGCTCCGAAGCGGACCGTTTCTATAGAGGCATCCGCCAGAAACCCCGTTGCCATCTATAGCAGAGGGATGCCGCTCGCAAACCCTTCCCTGGAGGCTTTTTGGTCAATTAGGGACACGAGCTGATGCAGCCAGACCGCCATGGAGCGAGCCACAGAAGTGGCCGTGGTATTGTATTTTATAATAAGGCTGGACGTGGACCAGGCCTTACGCATGGTCATGTCCACTTTATTGTCCAAGGAGTCCTTTAAGTGGGACGTATCTTCAAATGGTAATCCAGACTTCCTGGACACCATAGCGATAGCCGCATCTACTTTCGGCATTTCGTCCAGAAACGCCACCTCGTCTCCCGCAAATAAAAGGCGCTCCTTGAACTCCCTAGGGATTAGCGGAGCCTGATCCACACAATCCCACTCGTTCAGGATTAGTTGTTTGAGTGTGGCATTTACAGGAAACGAAGATTTCCGTTGTGGAAGCAATCCCGCAAACATATCGTCTTGCGCCGTGCGGGGTTGCTGCACATCTTCCTCCACCTGCATGGTTCTACGTACAGCTTTTAAAAGTTGATCAATGTCAGCGGTGGAAAAAAGGTACTTTTTCTCCTCCTGCAACACTTCCCCAAGATTATCAAACTCCAAATCTTCCGCCATGTCAGAGTCGGACTCTGACACAGCCGGAGCAGACCTTCGTGTAACCCCTGAGGGCCCAGGTTGGAGGTCCGAGAGGGAGGACTGAACTTCTTCCCGGACGACCGACCGAATTTCGGACATAAGGGAAGATTTTTCCTCCTGCAGAACTTTTGCAGAACAAAAAGGCACATAATGTTTTGGTGTAGGAGTCGTCGAGTTTGGCCGAGCACACTGGACACTTTTTACTCCTCCTCCTAGCCTCCCTAGGTTTTTGAGTATCCCTGTCCTGCAATGACAAGGGAGAACTCTGGTAGTCAGGAAGTGTATGTAGTGCAGGTGGCTGTAGGTTGGCCCACTGGACCACTTACAGTTTGGAGATTCTCTGGGTCCTCTCTGGCCGACATCCTGCGCTTGTGGGATCAACTCCTGTACTTAGGATCGATTCCCGGCGTGAAGAAACACCAGCCGTCTTCCCTGGTGCAGAGGAGCTTTAAAAATTGAATCCGGCGCCAGCCGCGCTAGGCCACGCCCCCTTTGCGGAGCGTCTGACGTCACCGCGTCACTCCCGGAGCTCCGCCGAGGCCACGCCCCCTTGAGGAATGCTGCTGCTCGGCCGGACCCAGAGATGGCGGCCGCCGCCTAAATGACGGCCGCAGTGGTGCCGGAAAGCCCGTACTTGGACCCAGGCCCGCGCAGTCCCCGGTTAGCTCCCAGATGAGGTACTTCCCACTGGGGCAACCGGGGCTGCCAGGAGAGATGCCGCCGCTCACCGGTAAGCCCTGGAACCTCCGCATGGGACAGCATTGCTGGAGCTCTGCCGCTGCTGTCCTGAAGGGACAGGAAAAGCACTGGTGTTTGGTGGAGGGGAGGTTTCTTTTATGCTCTGCCTTTTCCTGTCCCATCAGGTCAGCAGGTGAGCAACCTCCAGATGTATGCCGTCATGATGTCGAAGGGAAATAACACATACCCCGGAAAAAAAAAAAACATAGAACGATTTTCCAGAATTTTTGAGGATGCAAAATGATTTTTCAGGCTTTTTGAGGATGCATGAAATATAAGCCCTACTCCAAAATTAAGCCCTGCTAACAGTTAATTTAAAAAAAAAGTCAATTAAAATAGTGTCCAGGCAGCTATACATGTAAAAAAGTTAAACCTTTTTGAACAAAAATTAATATAAGACACTGTCTTATTTTCGGGGAAACACAGTATTTAGGTCCCAGTAAATATTGCCACCTGGAGTCCTGAGCGGAGGTACGTTACGTAAGAACCAGCGACACTTTTTATTTCAGCAGGTTCTCCTGGAGACGATGAAGGTTCCATGTGGCACCAGAGCGCGTGGCGCTGGGCAGACGGAGAGAGCTGAACATGACAAGCGGGAGCTGGAGGGGCAGTTGGGCCGCGAGCGCAGGACGGAGAAGTCGGGGCCAGGAATGGAGTCTTCGTAACAGGCGGTCGGGGCTCATTCAGTAATCCCCATAATACATTCTACTTAGCTGCAGTCCCTGAAGCAGCTGCATGAGACGAGCCCACAGCGGCAGAGACCAGGGATGTGCGCGGCTTCAGACCGCCACGTAGTCTGCTCTCTGCGCTAGATATAAGCGATGACAGAGGACAATGGTCACCCGTGAGATGACAAATCCGCTGATCATCTTCCACCACGTGGAGGAGACAGCAGAAGCGCAAGGATTTAGCCAGGAAGCTGCAAGTATTACATCCGCCTGCAGAGGGCGATCCAGGTACAGGCATGACATTGCAGACTCTCCAGCAGCGTCCTGTAGATGGAGACAAAGCCCGGCAGCTGGTAGCACTCACCCAGATCTTCAATCTTCACCTCAGGTCCTATCGTGAATTGTGGCACCGTGGGAGCGCGCTTCTCACCTGAATGAGCTGCTGCGAGGGAAAAACATCACCGTTACACCACATTGTGCAGGGTGACCCCCCCACACACACACACACACAGCCAGAGGCACCACTACTTACTGGTTGCACAGCACACAAACACTTTCATCTTCAGGCAGGAGCGCCGGTGGTTGTGGGTTGGCGTTGCTGGAAAAAAAAAAAAAAAGAATATAAGATGTGAGACAGGACTGCGAAGAGGAGCAGCTGGAGGACCCGGGTGGTACCTTTAATGATGGCCTGGACTATAGGGGCCTACATTGATGGTACCTCTGATGGTGGTCTGGATTGTGGGGGCCTGCATGATGGTACCTCTGATGATGGTCTAGACTATAGAAATCTACATGATGGTACCTTTGATGGTGGTCTAGACTATAGAGGCCTACATGATGGTACCTCTGATGGTGGTCTGGACTACAGGGGCCTACATGATGGTACCTTTGATGGTGGTCTAGACTATAGAAGTCAACATGATGGTACCTCTGATAGTAGTCTGGACTATAGAGGTCTACATGATGGTCTAAACTATATAGGTCTACATGATGGTGCCTCTGATGGTGGTCTGGACTACAGGGGCCTACATGATGGTGCGTCTGATGGTGGTCTGGACTATAGCGGTCTACATGATGGTGTCTCTGGACGTTGGTCTGGACTATAGGGGGCCTACATGATGCTGCCTCTGATGGTGGTCTGCACCAGCGTTTCTCAACTCCAGTCCTCAGCGCCCCCAACAGGTCATGGTTTTAGGATAGAGAAAACACCTGTGGCAATGTCTGAGGCACCGACAATTACATGACCTGCACAGCACTGAGGAAATCCTCAAAGCATGACCTGTTGGGGAGTTGTGAGTACTGGAGTTGAGAAACACTGGTCAAGACTAGAGAGGTCTACAGGATGGTACCTCTGAGGGTGGTCTGGACTATAAGAACCTACATGATGGCAGCTCCAGCAGTGGTCTAGACCCCCCTTAGGATGCCTGCGCAATGCCCAAAACGAAATACATGCATCTCAGGCCCGCCCTCCGCTCTCCCGCAAATACACAGGTGTGAGGAGGTCCGTGCTTGGCATGATCGCTCCGTGCGTACTCACAGATATAGTAGTATTCGTGGCCCGCATGGAACTCATATCCCAGGGAAAAAGCACTGTACCGCTGGAACTTCTCTGAGAACTTGATGGGGCTGTGCGGGGAGTGAGGCCGGTTACATTCCCAGCGCTTGAAGCCGTGGCTGATGTTGCACTTGCGGTAGCCCTCATAATTCACCATATAGAGAATGTATTGCTCCATCCTGTGCTCCGCCATCGACTCGTTATAGTGTGGACAGTAAATGTCAAGGTAGTCGTTAACATTCACCTGAACCGTGTAACCATCTCGTCGTAAACTGGAAGACATAAGGACAAAGAATCATCAGTTATTTCTACTCTGGCCCCCACGGACACCCATCCTACAAGGGGCTAAACTGCACCCCACTATGACCTGCTCCCCACAAGATCAAACCTGAACAGCTCCTTCCAAGTAACTCACGCCGCTACTAACAGCGGAGGATGAAAGGCTTGTCATTGGACATCCCCGGGTCACATGTGTCAGTCAATACATCGCACGCACGGCTGAGCTGTAATTTGTTTTTTTTCTCTAATCTCTGCTCTCAAGGCTGAGAATTAATTAGGAAATATTGAGCCGGCCAAAAGCACTTAGTAATGTTCACGCTTCTACTGTAACACACACCCGTACGCTGCCAGTACCGCAAGGCCGAGATATGTAATACAGAGCAACGGGATTATATACAAACACGTGTGGGGATTATATAGAGCTGCGGACACATGAAGAAGAGGAGACGTGTGAGGCTTATAGAGCTGCGGACACATGAAGAAGAGGAGACGTGTGAGGCTTATATAGAGCTGCGGACACATGAAGAAGAGGAGACGTGTGAGGCTTATATAGAGCTGCGGACACATGAAGAAGAGGAGACGTGTGAGGCTTATATAGAGCTGCGGACACATGAAGAAGAGGAGACGTGTGAGGCTTATATAGAGCTGCGGACACATGGATGTGTGAGGCTTATATAGAGCTGCGGACACATGAAGGAGACGTGTGAGGCTTATATAGAGCTGCGGACACATGAAGGAGACGTGTGAGGCTTATATAGAGCTGCGGACACATGAAGAACAAACGTGAGCCTTATATAGAGCTGCGGACGCATGAAGAAGAGGAGACGTGTGAGCCTTATATAGAGCTGCGGACGCATGAAGGAGACGTGTGAGGCTTATATAGAGCTGCGGACGCATGAAGGAGACGTGTGAAGCTTATATAGAGCTGCGGACGCATGAAGGAGACGTGTGAGGCTTATATATAGAGCTGCGGACGCATGAAGGAGACGTGTGAGGCTTATATAGAGCTGCGGACGCATGAAGGAGACGTGTGAGGCTTATATAGAGCTGCGGACGCATGAAGGAGACGTGTGAGGCTTATATAGAGCTGCGGACGCATGAAGGAGACGTGTGAGGCTTATATAGAGCTGCGGACGCATGAAGGAGACGTGTGAGGCTTATATAGAGCTGCGAACGCATGAAGGAGACGTGTGAGGCTTATATAGAGCTGCGGACGCATGAAGGAGACGTGTGAGGCTTATATAGAGCTGCGGACGCATGAAGGAGACGTGTGAGGCTTATATAGAGCTGCGGACGCATGAAGGAGACGTGTGAGCCTTATATAGAGCTGCGGACGCATGAAGAGGAGACGTGTGAGCCTTATATAGAGCTGCGGACGCATGAAGAAGAGGAGACGTGTGAGCCTTATATAGAGCTGCGGACGCATGAAGAAGAGGAGACGTGTGAGCCTTATATAGAGCTGCGGACGCATGAAGAAGAGGAGACGTGTGAGCCTTATATAGAGCTGCGGACGCATGAAGAAGAGGAGACGTGTGAGCCTTATATAGAGCTGCGGACGCATGAAGAAGAGGAGACGAGTGAGCCTTATATAGAGCTGCGGACGCATGAAGAAGAGGAGACGTGTGAGCCTTATATAGAGCTGCGGACGCATGAAGAAGAGGAGACGTGTGAGCCTTATATAGAGCTGCGGACGCATGAAGAAGAGGAGACGTGTGAGCCTTATATAGAGCTGCGGACGCATGAAGAAGAGGAGACGTGTGAGCCTTATATAGAGCTGCGGACGCATGAAGAAGAGGAGACGTGTGAGCCTTATATAGAGCTGCGGACGCATGAAGAAGAGGAGACGTGTGAGCCTTATATAGAGCTGCGGACGCATGAAGAAGAGGAGACGTGTGAGCCTTATATAGAGCTGCGGACGCATGAAGAAGAGGAGACGTGTGAGCCTTATATAGAGCTGCGGACGCATGAAGAAGAGGAGACGTGTGAGCCTTATATAGAGCTGCGGACGCATGAAGAAGAGGAGACGTGTGAGCCTTATATAGAGCTGCGGACGCATGAAGAAGAGGAGACGTGTGAGCCTTATATAGAGCTGCGGACGCATGAAGAAGAGGAGACGTGTGAGCCTTATATAGAGCTGCGGACGCATGAAGAAGAGGAGACGTGTGAGCCTTATATAGAGCTGCGGACGCATGAAGAAGAGGAGACGTGTGAGCCTTATATAGAGCTGCGGACGCATGAAGAAGAGGAGACGTGTGAGCCTTATATAGAGCTGCGGACGCATGAAGAAGAGGAGACGTGTGAGGCTTATATAGAGCTGCGGACACATGAAGGAGACGTGTGAGGCTTATATAGAGCTGTGGACACATGAAGGAGACATGTGAGGCTTATATAGAGCTGTGGACACATGAAGGAGACATGTGAGGCTTATATAGAGCTGTGGACACATGAAGAACAAACATGTGAGGCTTATATAGAGCTGTGGACACATGAAGAACAAACATGTGAGGCTTATATAGAGCTGTGGACACATGAAGAAGAGGAGACGTGTGAGGCTTATATAGAGCTGTGGACACATGAAGAGGAGGAGACGTGTGAGGATTATATAGAGCTGTGGACACATGAAGAAGAGGAGACGTGTGAGGCTTATATAGAGCTGTGGACACATGAAGGAGACATGTGAGGCTTATATAGAGCTGTGGACACATGAAGGAGACATGTGAGGCTTATATAGAGCTGTGGACACATGAAAGAGACATGTGAGGCTTATATAGAGCTGTGGACACATGAAGGAGACATGTGAGGCTTATATAGAGCTGTGGACACATGAAGGAGACATGTGAGGCTTATATAGAGCTGTGGACACATGGAGACATGTGAGGCTTATATAGAGCTGTGGACACATGAAGGAGACATGTGAGGCTTATATAGAGCTGTGGACACATGAAGAACAAACATGTGAGGCTTATATAGAGCTGTGGACACATGAAGAAGAAAAGATGTGTGAGGCTTATATAGAGCTGTGGACACATGCAGAAGAGAAATGTGAGGATTATATAGAGCTGTGGACACAAAGATGTGTGAGGATTATATACAGCTGTGGATATATGAAAAAGACGTGAGGATTATATACAGCTGTGGGCATATTAAGAAGAGACATGTGAGGATTATATAGAACTGTGGACAAAGAAGAAGAGACATGTGAGGATTATATAGAGCTGTGGACAAAGAAGAAGAGACATGTGAGGATTATATAGAGCTGCAGACACATGAAGAGATGTGTGAGGATTATATAGAGCTGTGGACCCATGAAAAAGAGATGTGTGAGGATTATACGGAGCTGCAGACCCATGAAAGAGAGATGTGTGAGGATTATACAGAGCTGCAGACCCATGAAAAAGAGATGTGTGAGGATTATACAGAGCTGCAGACCCATGGAAAAGAGATGTGTGAGGATTATACAGAGCTGCAGACCCATGAAGAAGAGATGGGTTAGGATTATATAGAGCTGTGGACACGAAGAGATGTGTGAGGATTGCAAAGAGCTGTGGACACATGAAGAAGAGGAGATGTGTATGGATTATATAGAGCTGTGGGCACATAAGGAGATGTGTGAGGATTATATAGAGCTGTGGACATGTGAAGAGATGTGTGAGGATTATATAGAGCTGCAGACATATGAAGAAGAGACATGTGAGGCTTACATAGAGGCGTGGACACATGAAGAGATGTGTATGGATTATATAAAGTTGTGGACACGAAGAGATGTTTGAGGATTTTATAGAGCTGTGGGCATATGAAGAGATGTGTGAAGATTATATAGAGCTGTGGACACATGAAGAAGAGATGGGTGAGGATTATATAGAGCTGTGGACACATGAAGAAGAGATGGGTGAGGATTATATAGAGCTGTGGACACATGAAGAGATGTGTGAGGATTATATAGAGCTGTGGACACATGAAGAGATGGGTGAGGATTATATAGAGCTGTGGACACATGAAGAAGAGATGTGTGAGGATTATATAGAGCTGTGGACACATGAAGAAGAGATGTGTGAGGATTATATAGAGCTGTGGACACATGAAGAAGAGATGTGTGAGGATTATATAGAGCTGTGGACACATGAAGAAGAGATGGGTGAGGATTATATAGAGCTGTGGACACATGAAGAAGAGATGGGTGAGGATTATATAGAGCTGTGGACACATGAAGAAGAGACGGGTGAGGATTATATAGAGCTGTGGACACATGAAGAGGAGGAGACGTGTGAGGATTATATAGACCTGTGGACACATAAAGAGGAGACATGTGAGGATTATATAGAGCTGTGGACACATAAAGAGGAGACATGTGAGGATTATATAGAGCTGTGGACACATAAAGAGGAGACATGTGAGGATTATATAGAGCTGTGGACACATGAAGAGGAGACATGTGAGGATTATATAGAGCTGTAATGAAAAAAAGATCTGGTACCGTGTTAGCCAGTAGAGCAAAATGTGATTGTTCCCAGAACCTGAGAAGTTCGCAAGCTCGCTATTATTACATCATATATTTTTGTTAGCCAATAAAAGGTATTATATTACAATTACGTGGTTTCTCTTGCTGGGAACAATCACAGATTATAGAGCTGTGGACACATGAAGAGATGTGTGAGGATTATATAGAGCTGTGGACACATGAAGAAGAGATTTGTGAGGGTTATATAGAGCTGTGGACACATGAAGAAGAGGAGACGTGTGAGGATTATATAGAGCTGTGGACACATGAAGAAGAGGAGACGTGTGAGGGTTATATAGAGCTGTGGACACATGAAGAAGAGATGTGTGAGGGTTATATAGAGCTGTGGACACATGAAGAAGAGATGTGTGAGGGTTATATAGAACTGTGGACACATGAAGAAGAGATGTGTGAGGGTTATATAGAGCTGTGGACACATGAAGAAGAGATGTGTGAGGGTTATATAGAGCTGTGGACACATGAAGAAGGAGGAGACGTGTGAGGATTATATAGAGCTGTGGACACATGAAGAAGAGATGTGTGAGGATTATAAAGAGCTGTGGACACATGAAGAAGAGATGTGTGAGGGTTATATAGAGCTGTGGACACATGAAGAAGAGGAGACGTGTGAGGATTATATAGAGCTGTGGACACATGAAGAAGAGGAGACGTGTGAGGATTATATAGAGCTGTGGACACATGAAGAAGAGATGTGTGAGGGTTATATAGAGCTGTGGACACATGAAGAAGAGATGTGTGAGGGTTATATAGAACTGTGGACACATGAAGAAGAGATGTGTGAGGGTTATATAGAGCTGTGGACACATGAAGAAGAGATGTGTGAGGGTTATATAGAGCTGTGGACACATGAAGAAGGAGGAGACGTGTGAGGATTATATAGAGCTGTGGACACATGAAGAAGAGATGTGTGAGGATTATAAAGAGCTGTGGAAACATGAAGAAGAGGAGACGTGTGAGGATTATATAGAGCTGTGGACACATGAAGAGATGTGTGAGGGTTATATAGAGCTGTGGACACATGAAGAGGAGGAGACGTGTGAGGATTATATAGAGCTGTGGACACATGAAGAAGAGGAGACGTGTGAGGCTTATATAGAGCTGTGGACACATGAAGAAGAGGAGACGTGTGAGGCTTATATAGAGCTGTGGACACATGAAGAAGAGGAGACGTGTGAGGCTTATATAGAGCTGTGGACACATGAAGAAGAGGAGACGTGTGAGGCTTATATAGAGCTGTGGACACATGAAGAAGAGGAGACGTGTGAGGCTTATATAGAGCTGTGGACACATGAAGAAGAGGAGACGTGTGAGGCTTATATAGAGCTGTGGACACATGAAGAAGAGGAGACGTGTGAGGCTTATATAGAGCTGTGGACACATGAAGAAGGAGACGTGTGAGGATTATATAGAGCTGTGGACACATGAAGAAGAGGAGACGTGTGAGGCTTATATAGAGCTGTGGACACATGAAGAAGAGGAGACGTGTGAGGCTTATATAGAGCTGTGGACACATGAAGAAGAGGAGACGTGTGAGGCTTATATAGAGCTGTGGACACATGAAGGAGAGACATGTGAGGATTATAAAGAGCTGCTGTTGGTTCTTTGATATATGGCGGTATGTTGGTCATGTGGCACTGAGCATTCAGCAGAATTATTATTTAGCACAGCTTCCGTCCTTGAGAAGGACATGACATACGTGGGGGCATATGGAAAGCAGGAGGCACATGTCAGTGATGTCCACTTCTCTTCTCGCTGGCTACAAGTCTTCCTTACCGTCACCACAGTCACAAAGCCAGACTGCTGCCGACACATGTGCAAGGTGATAGTCGTCATAGGTGGCGTCACCCCCAGCGTGACGCTGACACCGCTCGCCCTTCTTGCTGGTGCCCCATATACATGACGCGTAGGGATGAGGGGTCACACGCTGGACAGCAGGCTCAGCAGACTGTGAGATCAGAGACTGCAGAGCCATCAATAATACGGGCAGCGCGTCCGCGAGGTGACCGGTGTTGGCGCCACGCATCATACAGAGGCAGTAATGTAACGAGCACTTCATGTGCCGCCCGCGCTGCCAAGCAGTCCAAGAGGATGCACAGTGACAGCGCCGTTCTCTGCACCAATATAATCACTGCGGTCACCCGCGTGACGAGGGGGACGCGCTCCGGGGGCCCGGCGTGGCCGCCATGTTCCCCACAGTAATAGAGAGGTACAGTGTGTCAGGATTAATGTTGTGTTTGCCTGGAGGGATCCGATTAGCTGGCAGGCGGCATTATACAAATCCAGCTGTCAGAGGCGCTGCGCTCCCGACCAGCAGATATTTTTAGCAAGTGGGTCCCATTTATACTAATTAAGAGGCAGCTCTGAGCCCCCCGCACACCAGACAGCCAATTCAGCCGTGCCCAAGTCACTTACACAGATGAGCGCAGAGCGCCGGCGGCAGACGCGGCCGCTGTCAGCTGTCACCTCGCAGAATCTGCAGAGAAACCAGTCTATCAAACTCGCAGACCCGGCAACACGGCGACGCTTGTCCTGGTGCCCTGATGTACCACTACCCCCACCATCCCCACACTGACCGCATGTACTACTACCTCCACCATCCCCATACCGACCTCATGTACTACCCCCACCATCCCGACCAAATGTACTACTACCCACACCATCCCCATACTGACCTAAAGTACTACCACCACCACCACATGGTATTGTCACCCCCATCATCTCCTGGGCACTGCAGGAGTATGATTCTCCTATCAATCCCCCCCCCCCCCCATTGATTACTCCATCCCATGGTGTCCCCGTGAGGACATCAGGTCCACCTGGTATCAGTACGAGGAGCCTCAGAACCGCTGTCATCCAGAATCGGATGGCATTCTGCAGTGAGGGTAATCGCGGCGAGGCACAAGGAGCGGACCCCGGGCTAGTGTGGTGACATATCTGGGACAGACCTTATGGGGGGGACTAACAGACAGAGAAGACGGGCAAAGTACAATCAGAATAGTAGTATGGGGGTGCAGCAGGCTCAGCCGTCTTACTGGCTACAAAGGCTGACCATCTAATACAGTGTTGAGGGGTCTGCCCGTCCTTCCAGAGACCAAATCCACTGAGACTGCAGCTGGTAAGAGTCGCCACCAACCCACCGGCATCTTTGCAGCCTTTCAAGGGGTCCAATTTAAGCAGGCAGGAGGGGGGGGGGGGGTGTCACTGGCCGAGGACCCTACCGCGCTGACAGGTGGAGATGGCAGCTTATGGGGAGGGGCGCACAGAAAACAATGCAGCTCAGCGTGCCCTAGTTAGACGCTGCGCCGGTACACGGAGAGCCGCACATCTCCCGCACTCCAGCAAGCACGGCTCTGGACATAAATAATTGAGTGCGCATCAGACGGACGACACATCAGGCAGCCGTGAGTGACACGCCGAGGAATCGCTCAGGACAGGGAAGTCAGACGAAGTGGTCCCAACACTGCGGACCCCCCCGACCTTCACCTTACCACGTAGCGCCATTCCTATAGTAAAGGGGGGTCTGCTGCTATGTGGAGGTCACACACCAGATAACGGCTTCACGGGGTACATACTAATGGCTCCCGCTTGTAGAACAGCGTGTAACAGCCGCCTGCAGATGAGGGGAATCCATTTTACAGAAAAAAACTATTGTCCGACTGTCAGCGGCGATCGATCGCGAGTCACGTGGCTCCAGAGAGAGAGAAGGCTGTGAGCAGCATCACAATCAGGACCCGGGACCACCGAGAAGCTGCAGCCCCCAGAGGGCATCAGCAATTAACGGTTACAGATGAGCCCGGCGTGTAAGGGGGAGGCAGCACAGACCGCTGGCTGTCTAATGTGACATCAAAGAGACAGCCAACAAGGTACTGAGCACAGACACCCGGGGGCAGCGCTCCACAACACAAGCATCCTAGGGAATACCTTCACCGTGAGCAGCAATGCCGGCGTCAGCGCCATCCGCAACAGCCGACGTGCGATGTCCGCGCCATCAGGAACAGAGCTGCAGATCTTCTCCGCAATCAAGTTGGCGAGCGGCATGATCCCTACTACAGCGGGGTGCATCATGCAATAGGTTATTAGTAATGTGTGCCGCCCTCCGCGCGCTCAGCCTGGTAAGAGCTGGATCATAAAGCGGACCACCTGCTGTAATCGACCCCACAATCAGGAGCGATGCTCTGCAGGCTGGGTCTTCGTGCACTCCCCAACGTTGGGACTCCCCCCATCCTGGCAGAAGTAGCGCCCCATCCGCCCGGGTGGGATGTCATTAGCGGCTCTTGCTTTCTAATGATATAAGTTACAGGCTCCGGCCTCCATCCATTCTTCCCATCGTCCCGCTGAATGCACTAGGGGGCCGGAGACGGCCATCTATCTGCGGGAAGAAGCCATGCATGAAAGTGACAATCTCCACAGTAATACCAGGCGGCCGCTGATCTCTCCGAGTCTCTACAAATCACCAGCAGTCCGCTCCATTCACATACAGCAAGCTGGCAGTGGCTCATCGGTGCGGGCACATGGTGGAGGGGTAATGTGATGCCAGTCTTATCCCACTACACTGCTACTAACATGTCCGTGTGCCCCGATCCCTGGACGCAGGACGCTAAATTACATGCTTTGTGTAGAACTAATGACCTGTCCTGCATTCACAAGATGTCAGCCAACACGGGCAGCCAACGATCCATCCACGGTCCTCGCATCGTGCCCCGTATGAGGAGGGCTCCAGGCGGGCAGGCTATAATGCAGGCGGCAGCAGAAGCCATACAGAATGTCTACTGAGAGCCTGCAGTGACCCGACGCCACCAATGCCAGAGCCATCTTAGTTGCCACATACCTACGAGAGTACAGAAGCCGAAGTGCGAAGCTGCAAGAATGGAACACTGGAGGGTAAAGAATGAGGCATGAAATAACACGGCCGAGCCACATAATTATGGCCACGTCCATGAAGGCGGTATATAAGGTGGGTATATAAGGTGTGCAACAGGCCAGCGGCTCACATATCCCTCATCATTGGGTGTAAGGAACCATTCAGTTGGGATGATAATTGGCTTCGGGCCACGGATGGCGGTATTACTAGAACAGCGCAATTTGTGGTGTCCACGGGCCACTGTGGTGAAAGTGTACTGTGTGCGGACAAATGGCCCCATTGGGAATAACTGGAAGCTGGGAAGCATCGCACGCCAATGATGTGAGGTGAACGTTGGCTACAGAGGTGGAGGGCGACTGACCCTACAGTAGAGCCGCTTACCATGAAGATGACCCGTGGGGAAACCAGACGTAATACAGTCCAGAAAGCCCGATTGCACACGGTCACTGCGCCTGTGTAACATAGGGGCATTGGAAGTAAAGCCTTTTGTCCGCTTGGCTGCATCGGAATCAGACCACTGCTGATTGGTGAAGGGTGGTCTTCTACCTCATCAAACGGATGGATGTTGGAGAGTCAGGTGAGAAACATCGGAGAACGAACCCTCGGCAGCAATTGCTGGAAGAACACAACCTGGTGGCAGCAGCGTTCTGGTCGTGGCATTGTCTGGGACCATCGTCTATGTGGAAGGCGCTCAGAACCCATCGGGTTATAGATCCATCCCTGCAGATCACGTACTCCCATACATGCCGATTGTCTCCCAGGGCAGATGGGATCTTCTACAGGGGTTGGAAAGCACAACCGAGACCTCCCAGTACTTACCAGCCCCCGTATTCCCCAGACTTGGACCGCATTGAGCATCTGTGAGACCGCCTCGATCGTCATGATCGCTCTATGGATCCTTCCCCATGCACCCTGAAGTCAGCACGGCTTCAGATAGTGGAGGCCACCTACTAGCACCTTACTCCCTCCCGGCCCGCCTGCGTGGCCCACAGTGGATATTAGCTGGCTGGCCATAATAATGTGATCGATTCTGTAAAACCGGCTGCAGGCAGAGGGTGGCGTTAACGATCCTACGAGGGATATAACACATATGTGCAATGGTGACCACAGCTCCTCAGATGTCTGAGGTGCTCAATCCTCTACTTGGGGAGGAGAGGAATGAGGATCTGGAGACGCAACAGACCCGGAAATTGTTCCGAAACTCCACTAAATAAACCCTTAACCTCGGGGCACCATGAGATTTAGGATTTTGGTGCAGCGCTACTGTAATGTGACTGCAGTAACGGATGAGGCAGCTGTGTTGTCCTGCACGACCTCCTCCCTTGGTGGTAGAGTCATCGGGGACTCTGGAAATGAAGAACTCCCCGAAGGGAGCAGATTCTGCACTTTTAAAGGTTGTCCTTTCTATAATTACAATGCACCTGCATGGGAGCAGCACGGGACGTGTCAGAGGAGGGTGCAAAATACAAAGAGCCATGACACCGCCCATGGTAGGTGCCCACACGGCACCCGCGGACCCAACACTGTGCTGCTCAGACGGCGGCGGTTATGGAAATTGTGGATCCCCCACGTGTCACGCGCGATCTGCGCAGATAGCACGTGGCCTGAAGCCTGCGGATCCCCCCCAATTCATGTTAGTCAGGACTGCAGCACCAAACTCTACAGTCTGGGGGCGCGCTAGTTGTTTGTGGACCCCGAGTACTAACGAAGGCTTTCACACCCCCAGCACCGAGCTGCAAGCGGCTTCCATCTTTAATCCAAACTCATTATCCTGTTGGCAGCGATTCGTCTTCCTAGCGTGGTGCCAAGCCGCTCGAGCCTGTCAGCCAGTTCTCGGAGCGCCTCGCCATCAGGTGTCCAAGAGCGACACTCACAATCCTCCCGCGAGGAATCACAAAGTGACTCAACGAAGCGTCGGTGGGAGAGACAAAGGAGTCGTCTCCCCGGGGAGGGCAGTGGAAGACGCTCCCCGGTCTTATGGCGGTTGAGCTCTCTCCTCACGGAGACGCCTCAGATAATCGCGCTGCCAGGCCGAGGGGTTTATCCTTCATTACATGGATTTGAGGAAAGCGAGCAGCTCCTTCATTACCAGTGAGGAGGATGCGGTCTGAGAGCGGCTCAATCCACATGTAAAACGTGTGGTGTCCGATCGATAACGGAGCTTCGGGTTGTGCCGTCGGCTGACCACCATGTTGGCAGGCCCAACAAGATTGTCGAAAACAAAACCTGTCTTTGTTGCCCTTAGCAACCAGTCACAGCACAGCTCTCCCTTTACCTCAGCAGGGGTCTGGTGCGAGTGGTTGCTATGGGCAACAAGGACCGTTTTTCTTGTAGACGGTGTGGATGAATGAAGCACAGCGTGCGCGACTGTCAGCCAACGCCATCACATGCCGGCCGCTCATCGGAAAGGAAGAGATGTCAACGCACTTCTCCAGATCAATACTGTACTGTGCATCATGGAGGTTCACTAGATCCCATGATCCGTGACGAGTCGCCTGCGACAATTACACTCACCGTCGTTGCACGAGGCACAAGTCACCCACGCCTCATTTACTAATGAAGCATGCAGGCAAGGTCTGCCCTGTGATCTCTGTGGTGCCGCTCCTCGCCTGGCACCTTCACGGGCACTTTAACCGCCGGATGTGCATTTATTTAAGCAAAATGATCTCTAGAGAGCGGAAAACCTGCAAACATCGGCGAGGTCGCGGAGCGGAGGGACAATGTATTCAGTTATTCACTGCAGTACGGCCTGCGCTTTATTATGCGATGGCGATTAACAGACGCTGGAGGGCCAGATCACGTCCTCGGCGCCAGGCAGCACTACTCAACCTGAGTGCTGGATGCCGGTCACTAATGGGAGACAATGAAGACGCTTCCTCTACAACCCGACAGATCCGAGAGCTTCCCCGAGGAATAATGTTCATTCCTAGTCTTCCAATTAAATCACGCATCAGTATTCGTGGCGCGGGGCGACCACAGAAGACGTGCAAATCAATCACAATTCTGACAAACTGCAGGGCTTTATCAGAAAGACTCAAGTCTCCCCCCTCAGCCTAATGAGACGCTGTCCGTGGTTCGCGGCGTCTACGTAAATCATCATCAGACTCAGAATGGACGCGGAGAGCTACAAGGGGTGACAGCGGAGGACTACCCAACCAATATCACAGCGGAGCACTACAAGGGGTCACAGCGGAGGAAAACCTGGAGCAATATCTCAGCAGAGGACTACATGGGGTCACAGCGGAGGACTAGCTGGACGAATATTAAAGCAGAGGACTACAAGGGGGTCATAGGAGAGGACTACCCGTCCCAATATCAAGTGCGGAGCACTACAAGGGGTCACAGCAGAGGACTGACTACCTGGCCCAATATCAAGTGCGGAGCACTACAAGGGGTCACAGCAGAGGACTGACTACCTGGCCCAATATCAAGTGCGGAGCACTACAAGGGGTCACAGCAGAGGACTACCCGGCCCAATATCAAGTGCGGAGCACTACAAGGGGTCACAGCAGAGGACTACCCTGCCCAATATCACAGCAGAGGACTACATGGGGTCACAGCAGAGGACTACCCTGCCCAATATCACAGCAGAGGACTACATGGGGTCACAGCAGAGGACTACCTGGCCCAATATCAAGTGCGGAGCACTACAAGGGGTGACAGCGGAGGACTACCCTGCCCAATATCACAGCAGAGGACTACATGGGGTCACAGCAGAGGACTACCTGGCCCAATATCAAGTGCGGAGCACTACAAGGGGTGACAGCGGAGGACTACCCAACCAATATCACAGCAAGCACTACAAGGGGTCACAGTGGAGGACTACCCTGCCCAATATCACAGCAGAGGACTACCCTGCCCAATATCAAGTGCGGAGCACTACAAGGGGTGACAGCGGAGGACTACCCTGCCCAATATCACAGCAGAGGACTACATGGGGTCACAGCGGAGGACTACCCTGCCCAATATCACAGCAGAGGACTACATGGGGTCACAGCGGAGGACTACCCTGCCCAATATCACAGCAGAGGACTATATGGGGTCACAGCAGAGGACTACCTGGCGCAATATCAAGTGCGGAGCACTACAAGGGGTGACAGCGGAGGACTACCCAACCAATATCACAGCAAGCACTACAAGGGGTGACAGCAGAGGACTACCCTGCCCAATATCACAGCAGAGGACTACAAAGGGGTTACAGCGGAGGACTACTTGGAGCAATATCTCAACAGAGGACTACAAGGGGGCACAGCAGAGGAATACCCAACCAATATCACAGCGGAGCACTACAAGGGGTCACAACAGAGGACTAAATAGCCCAATATCACAGCAGAGGACTAGTAGCTTGATATAGAGGAAGACTGGGACAGGTAGCCCCTCACTGTGACCGCTTGTAATTTCACAGCGGAGAACTACCTAACCCAATATCACAGTGGAGAATTACAAGGAGTCACAGCAGCAACTATGAAGGGTCACAGTGGAAGACTATGAGGAGTCCCAGCAAAGGACTACCTGGCCCGATATTACAGAAGTCTCAGTCAGGGACCTTCTACCATGAAAGGACAGCGCTGTTAGGGGCGAAATCTGGACAAGAACCTCCACGTTGCGCAAAACTGTAAACGTGTTGTTAATGTGCAGGTGACCTCCTGGGAGCGAACGTGCTGAACATTGGACATGGCGGTCCCATGGGAGAGACGACGGCCTCTGAACAACAAGAGCTTCACCTGGGAGCAGCGAAGCACAGATGTAAGCTATAACCCCTGGAGGGGACAACCACAAACAAGGAAGTCCTGAGGCCGATAACCAGGACAGCTGTGAGGACTCCGGAGACCACCGCCTGTAGCCACCCGCAGAAACACACTTCCAGTAATGATCTCCGACATGCGATGTCACGTAGGATCCAGTTATCACGCAGTGTTATAATCCCTGTGTCCGGCGCTCCTCTGACATGAGCCGCGCCTCTTATTACGCTCCTGCTCCATTATAAGCTTTGCAGCCTGAGCCGCTCTCATGACATTTCCCTCCCGGCGTCTCTTTGATACGGCACACAACGAGTAATTCTCAGCGAAATCCCCCGGATTGCATTGTTTCCGCTTGGTGCCAGGAGCCTCGCTTGGCGGTGAATTAGCAGGCGCTAAGTCTTCTGGTTCTCCACATACTAATGAGTCTCGGGGAGAACGCAGCGTATAGAAGCGGATTTCTCGCCCTGTTAAAATTAAATCCCTTTTTATTTCCTTAATGCCGTAAAGGGCGGCCTTCCGGGAGCGCCCATCATTGATTAAGAGCTTCAATCCCTTCATACACACTCGGCAGACCGTCCCCGGCCTCCTAATCGCCAGCGAGACTGAATAGCGGCGTCTGATCATCGCTGGAGCCCGTGACCCTGCGGTCCTGCTCAATTAATTATTAACCTGTCTTTCATGCCGGCGCGGCGGCTCCACGCTTCTGTTTGACTCCAGAATTAAAAGCCCGTTCAATGTTTTGCTAAATAAACGAGTGTATATTTCAGAGCTGCGCGGCTGACGGAGGGTCTACCGGGACGTCCTGTTGGCTCACGCCGCTTGTGATCCCACGCTGTACGAGGACTGCGCCATCTAATCTATGGACGAGTCAGGAGACTGAGTAATCACTACCAAAGAGATCAGGAACAGATCCAGACCCACCAAAGACCGAGCGCCTCATGTGTCCACCAGGACTAATCCTGGTATCTCAGTGAGCGGTATCGCCATAACTCCTCCCCGCTACCTGGGGTCATGGGTGACTCAGATCCCCGCCTCACTCACCATATTCCATCACCTGTACCTCAACATCTCCCCTTACTGTCACCCTGATCCATTGTCATGCCGTCTCCTGCAACCCCCTACTGATCACTAATCTCCCCCTCTCCAATCCATCCTGAATTCAGCAGCCAGGCTCATCTATCTGTCCTGCACCCCGTGCCGGTCACTGCACCGACGCCTGCGCCCCGTGCCGGTCACTGCACCGACGCCTCCAAGACGTCTCCCAAGCTGCAGCAGTTCTCTGGAATGTGCAACCCAAGATAAGTAGATTGATTCTCCACACCTGAAGTTCTAGGCGAGCCCCAAATACAAATCTCCAGAGAGGTCGCTGACATTCCCTATTCTAACTCTTCTCCCTCAGATTCCCCGACCCCCATCATCCCCCTGTATTCCCCCACCTTCCCGTTACAGAAGCGCCACGTACAGAGAAAATGGACAACTTCTCTCTGATCACTTTGACCTCATGACAACACTGATTGTACGATGCTCTGCTGCTCCACCAAAGTATCACATCAATGTCAACATCCTAAAACGGATGGCTGCAGTTATTTGTGGTGACAACTGACCAAGGCCACAGCAGGAAGTGTTGTCATGGGCACAAAGGAGCCCTTAACATCACTGATAACTTGACATGTTGTAGTTTCAGTCTTGTATTTCTGGTAGCAGGCGAAGCATCCGGCTCAGAAGATGGGTATGTGTAAGGGGGGGAAGCGCTGCCTGCTTTGCACCATGCAGTCTGCAGTGGCTTTGAGTTACGCACACAGCAGCACCCTCTATTCATATGAGAAAGGTCCACGAACTCAGTAGGCACTGCAGAAGGAGGCTCCACCCCCCAGGAAGGTCCATGAACCTACTAGGCACTGCGGAAGGTAGCCCCACCCCCCAGGAACTTACTAGGCATTGTGAGAGAGAGAGGGGATGCAGGAGCCTGCAAGATAAAGCAGAGCTACCATATGAGAGAAGCAGCAGCACAGAGACTATATGCGCCAGGTGCTGCTTGATACGAGCTAGCAGCCTTCAGGAAAGTGAGCTCAGAGTTGGGAGTGTGCAGGAAGTCCATTATGCAACAAAGGTTCTCCTGCACTAGCTGCTGCTGGACCCAGGAAGCATTGCTGGGGGAGACAGTCTGCAGTAGGTCACGCTGCAGACCTGAAGGGCAAAAGGGTACAGTACAGCATAACAGAGACTACTACAGGGAGCAACGCCCCGCGAGACAGCACATCGCCGCTGTTCTACAGTTCCCCCCGAATCAGGAGTTACCAGTGGACATTGAGAGTTCCTTCAGCCACGTATTGTAAGTGGGGCCGGCCTCCAGAAAAGCTGAATATGTGTGCAGGTATACTGACTGCTAGGGACTGCGCAGGCCCACTACTCACATAACACTGATCTGTGAACCTCATCCTGCGCCCCCGCCCGTGGGCTCCCACATCTGTGAACCTCATCGTGGGCTCCCACCAGGGAAATGTATATGTAGCACAGTTTGCAGCACATAGCATGTATATGTACACAGACAGTTCAGCAGATGTACACATGTATGCAGAATTGGGCCTAAGAGAGGCACACGCATGTTTCCAGCACACTGCCGCTACCTGGCTGACTGGCCCAATATCCAAAGTGCATGGAAGGAAATAGCGATCTACAAAGCGTAGCTCACGAGATGTGGCGGCTGGTCGGCGAGCTCCTACAAAGCGTAGCGCACGTGATGTGGCGGCTGGTCGGCGAGCTCTTACAAAGCGTAGCGCACGTGATGTGGCGGCTGGTCCGCGAGCTCCTGTCAGTCACGGTGAATTCGGCGGAGCGATATTTCCAATTGGATGAACAAATAAGAGACAATGGAGACTAGTCAATATTGGCAATTCAAATGCGCTCGAACCATGTACTGCGTTCCACCTGGAGACCTTGGGAACGTGTCACTCTCCTGTTAACCCGAGCAGAGCGCAGAACTGGGCCACCATCGTTAAATCAGTCCCTGCAACCTGCCCATCACTCATCATCCAGCTCCAGCCATCAACAGAAGGAAAGCAAAGTACAGGAGCCGAGACGAACACAAAAGATGCGTAACCCTCAACTGCCAGAGGGGCATTATCCTGCTGCTTCTTGGAAGCCGCCATGTGAGGAACACATATGCTCAGGACATCCTGCAGTCACATCGCTGAGCTGTCATAGTCCCTCGTACCACTGCCATGTAGGGGGACGTGTATTATCTATACCTCTCCTGGATGGGGTGCGGGGGTACGTGTATCTATACATCTCTTGGAGGGGGTGGGGTAGGGGGGTACGTGTATCTATACATCTCTTGGGGGGTGCGTGTATCTATACATCTCTTGGGGGGGTGTGCGTGTATCCATACATCTCTTGGAGATGGGGGGGGACGCGTATCTATACATCTCTTGGAGGGGGGGGTGCGTGTATCTATACATCTCTTGGAGGGGGGGTGTGCGTGTATCCATACATCTCTTGGAGGGGGGGGTGTGCGTGTATCCATACATCTCTTGGAGAGGGGGTGTGCGTGTATCTATACATCTCTTGGAGGGGGGGGTACGTGTATCTATACATCTCTTGGAGGGGGGGTACGTGTATCTATACATCTCTTGGAGGGGGGGGGGTACGTGTATCTATACATCTCTTGGAGGGGGGGGGGTACGTGTATCTATACATCTCTTGGAGGGGGGGGGTACGTGTATCTATACATCTCTTGGAGGGGGGGGGGTACGTGTATCTATACATCTCTTGGAGGGGGGGGGTACGTGTATCTATACATCTCTTGGAGGGGGGGTACGTGTATCTATACATCTCTTGGAGGGGGGGGTACGTGTATCTATACATCTCTGGGGGGGGTACGTGTAGCTATACATCTCTTGAGGGGGGGTACATGTATCTATACATCTCTTGAGGGGGGGTACATGTATCTATACATCTCTTGGAGGGGGGGGTACGTGTATCTATACATCTCTTGGAGGGGGGGTACGTGTATCTATACATCTCTTGGAGGGGGGGGGGGTACGTGTATCTATACATCTCTTGGAGGGGGGGGGTACGTGTATCTATACATCTCTTGGAGGGGGGGGGGTACGTGTATCTATACATCTCTTGGAGGGGGGGGTAAGTGTATCTATACATCTCTTGGAGGGGGGGGGGGGTACGTGTATCTATACATCTCTTGGAGGGGGGGGGGGGTACGTGTATCTATACATCTCTTGGAGGGGGGGGGTACGTGTATCTATACATCTCTTGGAGGGGGGGGTACGTGTATCTATACATCTCTTGGAGGGGGGGGGTACGTGTATCTATACATCTCTTGAGGGGGGGTACGTGTATCTATACATCTCTTGAGGGGGGGTACATGTATCTATACATCTCTGGAGGGGGGGTACGTGTATCTATACATCTCTTGGAGGGGGGGGGGTACGTGTATCTATACATCTCTTGGAGGGGGGGGCTTACGTGTATCTATACATCTCTTGGAGGGGGGGGTACGTGTATCTATACATCTCTTGGAGGGGGGGGGGTACGTGTATCTATACATCTCTTGGAGGGGGGGGCTTACGTGTATCTATACATCTCTTGGAGGGGGGGGGTACGTGTATCTATACATCTCTTGGAGGGGGGGGGTACGTGTATCTATACATCTCTTGGAGGGGGGGGTACGTGTATCTATACATCTCTTGGAGGGGGGGGGTACGTGTATCTATACATCTCTTGGAGGGGGGGGTACGTGTATCTATACATCTCTTGGAGGGGGGGGTACGTGTATATATACATCTCTTGGAGGGGGGGTACGTGTATATATACATCTCTTGGAGGGGGGGTACGTGTATATATACATCTCTTGGAGGGGGGTTCGTGTATCTATACATCTCTTGGAGGGGGGTACGTGTATCTATACATCTCTTGGAGGGGGGGGGGGTTCGCGTATCTATACATCTCTTGGTGGGGGTGGGGGGGTACGTGCATCTATACCTCTCCTGGACAGGGGGTGGGGGCGGTATGTGTACCTATACTTTTCCTGGACGGGGTGCGGCGGTACGTGTATCTATACGTCTCCTGGACGGGGTGGGGTGGGGGGGGGGTACGTGTATCTATACCTCTCCTGGACGGGGTGGGGTGGGGGGGTTAATGTATCCATACCTCTCCTGGACGGGGTGCGGTGGTACGTGTATCTATACATCTCTTGGAGGGGGGTACATGGATCTATACATCTCTTGGAGGGGGGGGATTTCGTGTATCTATACATCTCTTGGAGGGGGTGAGGGGGGGGGGAACGTGGATCTATACATCTCTTGGAGGGGGTGGGGGGTACGTGTATCTATACCTCTCCTGGACAGGGGGGGGGGGGGTTAATGTATCTATACCTCTCCTGGACGGGGTGCAGCGATACGTGTATCTATACCTCTCCTGGACGGGGTGCGGCGGTACGTGTATCTATACCTCTCCTGGACGAGCTGGGGGGTACGTGTATCTATACCTCTCCTGGACGAGGTGGCGGGTACATGCATCTATACATCTCTTGGAGGGGGTGGGATAGGGGGGGTACGTGTATCTATACATCTCTTGGAGGGGGTGGGGGGTACGTGGATCTATACATCTCTTGGAGGGGGTGGGGGGTACGTGGATCTATACATCTCTTGGAGGGGGTGGGGGTACGTGGATCTATACATCTCTTGGAGGGGGTGGGGGGTAGGTGGATCTATACATCTCTTGGAGGGGGTGGGGGGTAGGTGGATCTATACATCTCTTGGAGGGGGTGGGGGGTAGGTGGATCTATACATCTCTTGGAGGGGGTGGGGGGTAGGTGGATCTATACATCTCTTGGAGGGGGTGGGGGGTACGTGGATCTATACATCTCTTGGAGGGGGTGGGGGGTACGTGGATCTATACATCTCTCTTGGAGGGGGTGGGGGGTACGTGGATCTATACATCTCTCTTGGAGGGGGTGGGGGGTACGTGTATCTATACATCTCTTGGAGGGGGTGGGGGCGGTATGTGTATCTATACCTCTTCTGGACGGGGGGTGGGGGCGGTATGTGTATCTATACTTTTCCTGGACGGGGTGAGGGGTACGTGTAGCTATACATCTCTTGGAGGGGGTACGTGTAGCTATACATCTCTTGGAGGGGGTGGGGGGTACATGTATCTATACATCTCTTGGAGGGGGTGGGGGTGGGGGGGTACGTGTATCTATACTTTTCCTGGATGGGGTGAGGGGTACGTGTATCTATACCTCTCTTGGAGGGGGTACGTGTATCTATACATCTCTTGGAGGGGGGGTACATGTATCTATACCTCTCCTGGACAAGGTGTGTGCGCGTGCGTGCGTGTGTGGGGGGGTACGTGTATCTATACCTCTCCTGGACGGGGTGGGGGGTACGTGTATCTATACCTCTCCTGGACGAGGTGGCGGGTACATGCATCTATACATCTCTTGGAGGGGGTGGGATAGGGGGGGTACGTGTATCTATACATCTCTTGGAGGGGGTGGGGGGTACGTGGATCTATACATCACTTGGAGGGGGTGGGGGGTACGTGGATCTATACATCTCTTGGAGGGGGTGGGGGGACGTGGATCTATACATCTCTTGGAGGGGGTGGGGGGTAGGTGGATCTATACATCTCTTGGAGGGGGTGGGGGGTAGGTGGATCTATACATCTCTTGGAGGGGGTGGGGGGTACGTGTATCTATACATCTCTTGGAGGGGGCGGGGGCGGGGGCGGTATGTGTATCTATACCTCTTCTGGACGGGGGGTGGGGGCGGTATGTGTATCTATACTTTTCCTGGACGGGGTGAGGGGTACGTGTAGCTATACATCTCTTGGAGGGGGTACGTGTAGCTATACATCTCTTGGAGGGGGTACGTGTAGCTATACATCTCTTGGAGGGGGTACGTGTAGCTATACATCTCTTGGAGGGGGTGGGGGGTACATGTATCTATACATCTCTTGGAGGGGATGGGGGTGGGGGGGTACGTGTATCTATACTTTTCCTGGATGGGGTGAGGGGTACGTGTATCTATACCTCTCTTGGAGGGGGTACGTGTATCTATACATCTCTTGGAGGGGGTGTGTGGGGGAGGGGGGGTACATGTATCTATACCTCTCCTGGACAAGGTGTGTGCGTGTGCGCGTGCGTGTGTGGGGGGGTACGTGTATCTATACCTCTCCTGGACGGGGTGGGGGGTACGTGTATCTATACCTCTCCTGGACGGGGTGGGGGGTACGTGTATCTATACCTCTCCTGGACGGGGTGGGGGGTACGTGTATCTATACCTTTCCTGGACCGGGGGGTACTTATATCTATACCTTACCTGGACAGGGGGGGGGGGGTGTACGTGCATCTATACTTCTGGACGGGGTGGGGGGTACGTGTATCTATACCTCTCCTGGACAAGGTGTGTGCGTGTGTGGGGGGGGGGGGGGGGGAAGTGTACGTGTATCTATACCCCTCCTGGACGGGGTGGGGGGTACGTGTATCTATACCTCTCCTGGACGGGGTGGGGGGTACGTGTATCTATACCTCTCCTGGACGGGGTGGGGGGTACGTGTATCTATACCCCTCCTGGACGGGGTGGGGGGTACGTGTATCTATACCCCTCCTGGTAGTGCGTCCTGCTCTTACAAGGTCACCGAGTCTCTTGTAATATCCATGTAAATTACGAGGAGTCATTTGGATGTAACTGCGGGGGACGAGCGTCTTGTGTCTTAATTGCAGTGCATGAAGTGCTGATGCCAGACTCCTCACTGCATGCAAATCCCGGGCCGCAGCCCCTCCAGCTGACCCACTTCTCTCCCCAACCTGATGAGGGTGCTGTGCCTCCACCGGACCGCGGGGCGACTCTACAACTACTGCTGGTGAATACGCTCTACGGTTTGCCGCACAGACGCCAGGGTTCGCGCCTTCACTAAATATCCGTTTTTCTGTTCTGTCACAGGGACAGAAGGGGAAAAAAAAAACAACAGAAATTAAGGCCGGCCGCGTTCGTCACAAGACAGAATCCATTTTTCCGTCACTTTCGGACACTGCGCTAGTTTTTCTGGCACCTAAGACGAAAAAGCCGTGCAGACAGACAGAAGCGGCTCGTTAACCCTTCAACCACCTCGTAGGACAAATGTGGCCAGCGATTCCCCTACCAGTAGCAGTCCAACGTACGAATGGGAGGACGACTGTAAGCTCTTGAGACCAGGCTGGCTCTCCTCCTCCGGCTGAGGAGCGGTTTATGAGCCGGAAGGAGGAACGCAGCGGGATGAGGAGATAAATTGTATCCCAGTAATGAAAGCCGCGATGGCTGACACCAACATCCCATAAATCAGCTTTATGAGGTCATTTAGAAGCTGGCACAGATTTGCAATTCAAAGTAATTTGGAGGGAGTAGGGGCCGCCAGCCGCCCGAGGAGAATCGGCGCGCCATCTCCGGGGCAGATGATCCCACCTCCCCCGCAGGAAGCGTAAGCTCTGCAGACAAGGCCTGCCGTGGATGGAGTTATCCGTAAACACGCCTCCGGCCCGCCGCGCGCCCCGCATTACAGACATTGATGAGGTGGCTTCCTGCGCCACTACAACAATTCCCGCGAGTGTAAACACTTTGCCGGCGCCATCTTCCCGGCCCGGGCGAAAATCTGGGTTAAAATATTCCATTTTCTGGTTTGTGGTGATGAATAATTCATCGGGGATTCATTTCTACATTATTCACAAACATCAAAGCCGCAGAGTCAAGGTGGCGGCGCCGGAGCAGCGAGCCCTCGACCCTTCAAGTGCGCGCCTTTGATGTGCCACACAATAAAATCATTAAAAAACACTAAATTTGCCCGGGAGACTCAGAAGAGGAAGATTTACAAATACGCGACAGAAGGAAGTGCAGAAAGAAGATGGCGAGAGGACGGCGGACGGGAAGAGACCAGAAACCTCGCCGCAACGTTTAGGCGCATTGCTTACCAGCTCTGTCCAGCACGAAGACGTCCTTGTTGCCCGTAGCAATCAATCAGAGGGCAGCTTTCATCTCATCTTGCAGTTTCAGAAATGAAAGCCGCGCTGTGATTGGCTGCCTTACGTGACGTCTTTCTGTTAGCTCTGATGAGGGAAGCCCAGCGTGTCTGGCATCCCACGCCCAGCACCCTCTCTACATGCCCTGGCACCCCCTCCGCCCCCATCACCCTTCACCCCCGGCGCCGGGAACCGCCCTCTGCCGGCACCCAACTCCCCCGGCGCCCGGGAACCGCCCTCCGCCGGCACCCTTCTCCCCGGCGCCCGGGAACCGCCCTCCGCCGGCACCCTTCTCCCCCGGCGCCCGGGAACCGCCCTCCGCCGGCACCCTTCTCCCCCGGCGCCCGGGAACCCCCCTCCGCCGGCACCCTTCTCCCCCGGCACCCGGAAACCCCCCTCCGCCGGCACCCTTCTCCCCCGGCGCCCGGGAACCCCCCTCCGCCGGCACCCTTCTCCCCCGGCGCCCGGGAACCCCCCTCCGCCGGCACCCTACTCCCCCCGCGCCCAGGAACCCCCTCCGCCGGCACCCTACTCCCCCCGCGCCCAGGAACCCCCTCCGCCGGCACCCTTCTCCCCCGGCGCCCGGGAACCCCCCTCCGCCGGCACCCTCGCACACAGCACTGAGTACAGGGCCAGCAGTTTGTCAAATGGCCTCTTTTGCCACACAGGCCATTATGGCGGCATGGAGCTCGTTCAGAGCTTATACTCGTCACAGTCTATTATTATTTTTTCCTTTTTTTTTACGCAGGTTTAAAAATGGCAGCATTTCCGTATTCCATTTACTGACCAAAATCGCCCATTAAAGTCCACGGGCGCATAGAGAAAAGCAGCAAAACACACATTGGCATCCATGTGCTCAGTGATTTTTGGCGCACTAGGTTTTCTGTGGGTTGTGACAAAATTGGCATCACTTGGACCTTCCTGTGCTTCATTTGCGCGGGTGAAAAACGGATGACACATGGTTGGAACGCAGGCGTAAAGGAAGAACACCCCATTAATACACATATACTCGCAGTGCTTTTCACAGACCACACTCGCCCGAGTGACTGAGCCCTCATACAACATCCATGACCAACAAGGGGACATGCCACCATTAGCCTGTAAGCTCTGTGGAACAGTGAACCGAACACCAAGCTCAGCCACGACCAAAACTACACCTGTAGAAGGAGGTCACATGGACAGCTGCAAGCTCCTGGGGCAACTGACCTCCCACCGACAGCGCCGACCAAGTGCGGAACAGTGATCTAGGCGGTCAGAATCCCACGTTAGAAGCTCTTAGGTTACAGGCCCGTCACCTGCCTCTTGCCCCACTCAGAGGCCCATTGTGGGGCCCTTTTCTTGCTTAAGGGCCCTTCTATCAGTTCCCGTCAAACAGCCCCTCCCCCGCTTAGAGGTCCATTGATGGCCCTGTTCCAGCTTAGTAGCCCCCCCCCCCCCCCCCCCCCCGCCGCCGCCGCCGCCGCCTAAAGGCCCAATGCCCTTCCACCACTTAGAGGCCTTTCATTCAGCCCTGCCCCCGCTTAGCGGCCCATTGCATGGCCCTTTCCCTGTTTGAACGCCCTTCCTCCGCTTAGTGGTCCTTTCCTCCGGCTTCAGCGTTCTCCGCTGCTGGTGATGGCGTCTGACTGCACAGTAAGGCCCGCTGCCCTGTAGGACGTCCGTGCGTAATGTGTTTACGGCGCGGCGGCCTTCCTTCCTCTAATTTACCGCTGCTGATCAGACTCAGAATCCATTAAGATTCCTTCAGTTTGATTTATCTGCTGCCGGCGGCGGGGAGCGGAGGTAACGCAGCGGCGCTGCACTTCCCCGTCATCACACCTTGTTAGTACCAGAGATGAACGGTAATGGCATCAATCCTGGAAGCTCCTGAAACAACTGCACCTGCCGACCAACACTCACCGTCACCCAGGAGGGGGCGCCACTCAGCCCCCACTGTCAACCCTCCGCTCCAGAGAACATCCCAGCCCGAAATTAGCAACAAGCTCTCCCGCATCTACATACCACCTCCATCTACTGCATGGCTGCGCACGGTAGGTGGATGGCGAGAAAGGCGGAGCTTATATAACAGCCCCCACGATACAGCTAGCCCCGCTCCTCACCATCAGCACCCCGCACTACATACACAGCAGCTCAGATACAGCCACACCACACAGCACATGTACAACTGCTTAGATACACCGGACACTGTGCAGCACATGTACAGATGCTTAGATACGCCTCACAAGACCATGCATTATACAACAATTGCTTAGATAGACGTGTATGTATGTATGTATGTATGTATGTATATATATAATATGTGTGTTTGTGTATGTGTATATATTACACACACACACAAATAAATCCTACCCTCATTTTTTGGGAAGGCTTGAAATGTAAACCATACCCCAAAAATGAGCCCTAGCTGTATTACATAGCAAAAGCAATACATTACCTTGCAGGAGGTCATCAACCGCCCACAGAAGATAGCTTCCTGGTTATGGGATACATAAATCCCACCTCCAGGAAGCGAAGCCTCTGATTGGTTCTTGAGCGCTGCTCAGCCAATCAATGCAGCACTCGATGAACCAATCAAAGACATCGCTTCCTGGAGGTGGAATTTATGAATTACGTAACCAGGAAGTGACGACCTGTGGGAAGTGTGCCAGGGTGCGCAGAGCAGCAGGGGGGGGGGGGGGGGGGGTTGGGGGGTGACCTGGACAGAGCCTGCAAGATAAGTATAGGACATTCTCCGAAAATAAGACCTAGTGTCT